>NC_035446.2:110242651-110568651 GCF_002127325.2 Helianthus annuus
GAACACTTAAAGTTGGGGATGATCGGGAATTAGAAGTGAAGGCCATAGGAACATTACAATTATTTTTCAAAACTGGTTTATGTATTAAACTTTATGATACCTTATATGTTCCTGAGGTAACTCGGAACCTTGTATCAGGACCAAAGTTAGACATGGACGGTTTTGTCGTTTCTCATGGTCATCGCAAACTCTCTATTCTCTATGATTCCGTTGTTTATGGTACTGGCATTCTGGATGGTGGTCTCTATAGATTAGAACTAGATGATAATTTTTCCAAATCTTTGTTGTCATATAATATTAATGAATCACTCACAAAGATGGAAAAGAAACGAGACATAGAGACTTCATCTATGTTGTGGCATCAACGTCTAGGCCACATCTCAAGAGAACGATTAAATCGTCTCGTAAAGGATGAAGTCTTACCTCCTCTCGATTTCACTGATTTTGGAACATGTGTCAAATGTCTCAAAGGCAAAATGACATCAGCGAATAAGAAAGGTGCCACTAGGAGCTCTAATTTATTAGAACTCATTCATACTGACATTAGTGGTCCTTATCAAATCGCTGGCATCACAGGACATACTTCATTTATCACTTTCATTGATGATTATTCTCGTTACATGTACTTGTATCTTATTAAGGAAAAGTCTGAATCTCTTACAACTTTTAAAGATTATAAAGCTAAAGTTGAAAAGCAATTAGATCGTCAGATTAAAGTTGTGAGATCAGACAGAGGCGATGAATATTATGGAAGACATACTGATGTGGGTCAAGCTCCTGGTCCATTTTATGAGTTTTGGAAGGGCCAGGGGATTGTGAACCAATACACCATGCCTGGTACACCTCAGCAGAATGGTGTCGCTGAACGAAGAAATCGTACCCTTATGAACATGGTGCGCAGTATGTTAGCCAACACTAATTTACCATTATTCCTCTGGACTGAAGCGTTAAAGCAGCTGTTCATATACTCAATAGAGTTCCTTCTAAGTCTGTCCCTAAAACTCCTTATGAACTTTGGACAGGAAGGAAACCGAGTCTTAAATATATGAAAGTATGGGGCTGCATTGCTGAAGCAAAACTCTATAATCCTTTCCTAAGGAAACTTGACCCTAAAACAGTTACCTGTTTCTTTATCGGGTATCCTGATCATTCGAAGGGTTATCGTTGTTTCTATTGTCCTTCCCATGTCACCCGTATTGTTGAAACCAAGCGTGCTGCGTTCCTGGAAGATTTCAAGGTCAGTGGGAGTAGTACCAACCCTTACGAAGAATTGCAAGAAGTACAAGACGCGGGGGTGGAGAGACTCGTCGCTTACCATTACTCCGTTTACTCCTCTTGTACCCCATGCAACTGCACCTGAAGTCACTGCACAAATTCCATCTCCACAACCAGAACCTATTATACCTCATAACGAAGGCACATCAAACGCTCAAAACCAAGACAACGCTGAACCCGATAATCCACTCAGGAGGTCATCTAGGTAAAGAAGGCCTACTAATTGGGATGATTATGTTATCTACCTGACTGAAATGGATGCTGGAAAGCTCAATGATCCTATCTCTTATAATGAAGCCATTAGCAGTGATCAGTCTTCTGAATGGAATAAAGCAATGATTGATGAGCTTGAATCCATGAAGAAAAATGACGTTTAGGATTTGGTAGAATTACCGAGCGGTATCAAACCTGTAGGTTGTAAATGGGTGTTCAAAACAAAACTGGATCCGAATGGGAACGTTAAACGCTACAAAGCGAGATTGGTTGCAAAGGGCTACACTCAGAAAGAGGGAATTGACTATCAAGAGACGTTTTCACCTGTCTTACAACATTGATCTCCATAGCAACATTTATGTTTTTCTCGCTATGGTTTTTGGTGATCTTTAGACGGTGTGTTTCGGAAGATGTTCGTGAGCCAAGGTAGAGTGTCGCCGCATTATAAATCTCGTTTTCTTGAATGCCATCGGACTCGTAAATCACTACGGTTAACTGTCTGAATAACTTGTTGATGAAATTTCGGAGGCCGAAATAGAGGTAGTCTTGGAATTCAGTAGGCAAGTAATCACGAGACACGCTGCGAACCACCATCGACGCTGCGGCCACAGACCCGATGGTGGAAACAACTGTTTTTGCCATGGTGATTTTCGGTTCAGATAACATTTTTTTATGAAGGCTTATGGTTTAAGGAGGCAATGGAGATGAGGGGTGGGTTTGATTGTGTGAAGGAGGCGGGACTTTATAGTTTCGGGGGTGTTTGACTGTTGACTTTGTTTACTTTTCAAAACTTGTTATGTACTCTCCATTCTAAAAACTTGTTGGGGGACTCCTGCTAATGTAATATTTTTGCGAGGAGAGCGGAATTTGATAGGATTCCTAACAGTGGAGGCGCTTAGGAAAAGAAACATTGAAGTTAGTTCTGAAGGTTTTTTTTATGACTGCGCTACTGAAACTATGGATCATATTTTTTTCCGGTTGTTTAGTTTCGGGTGTGGTTTGGCAATGTGTGAGCAGTATTTTTGGACCTTAAGAAGAACATGGTTCATAGCATCATCATTCTAGCGTGTTGGTGGATTTGGAGATCCAGAATTGACAAAGTTTTCGCTGACAAAGACTAGAAAATTGAAGATATTAAGAGTAGCACTAGATCCTTTGGTTATCTGTGTTTCAAGAATAGATCTAAATATAAATCTATATCTTAGAATAGTTGGTGTTGTTTCGATTTTGTTTGACTTTTTGATGTTGCTCCTTTGGGCCGTCTTTGCGTTTTTTTTGCAAGGCGGTGTTATGTGAATGAAATATACTTTTCCGAAAAAAATGAATGAGTATTAAAACTTGTTAACGGAATAAACACACATTTTTAAAGGAGTTAATATTCAGACACCTCCTCCTCTATCTTTCTCTCTCACTCTCTCTCTCTCTCTCTCTCTCTCTACATATATATATATATCTACATAGATATATAGAGAGATATGGAGTGAAAATGGTGTTGGAATAAAATTTTAAGGGTTTGAGAATAGAATGAGCTTTTTTATATAACTTTTATTTTTTTAGTACACATGGAAATTAATATATTGTAAAATATAAAACTTTAGATTAATATTTAACTAGAGCATTTGCCCGCATAATACGGCGGTACGTTAGCACATGCAATGGATAGGTATCGGTTCGGTTCATTATAGTACCGGTATGATACATGCACCCAGTCATGTCTTACATTGACCGAAAACAATAAAAACGAATAACGGTACCGATAACAACGATGTTGTTCAAACGGGATCGATCGGTTCAAACCGTCATGAAAATTCATTTATCGTCGCAAATAGAGTTGTATAAATAAAATTATTGAAACCAAAAACCATAAAAAAATATGCGGGTACCAATATCGATGTTGTTCGATATGGTACGTTAGCGATAAAATTGCACGATTGGTATAATAACGACACCGTATCGTTTTCAATAAAATTTATATCGGAATTTTGAGAGAACACAAACCTAGAACGCAAGTTATTACAAAAAAAACTAAATAATGAATAAAGTATTATTAAAAAACTAAATAAACACTTAAAAAAATCATCTTCGGTTTTGTTCAGTTTGGTACGACAACACAATCCATTTTCAATAAAAATTATTTCGGAATGTTCGAATAAAAAATTATCTCTTCGTGTTTCCGGTATAAGAATATGGGGTATGGGGCGGTGGTTGGGGCGTGGGTTGGGTACAAACGCCCAAGTCACCACCCCGGGTGGGGTTGCGTTTCGGCGTGGCCCCTTGGGCGGGGGTTTCAGCCCGGGCGTTGGGCGTGCCTAGCAGTCTTCCGTGGCCGGCTCTCATTGGCTGGGTTGGCTAGGCTATAGCGGCTAGGTTTAAAATTTAAAAAATAACCGTTTGGCCAAGCCAAACGGTTCACCCAATTGCTATAAAACCCCCCACCATGTAACGCCCAGCGTCCCTAAACTTTAGACACTTGGCAAGATCAGTCCCTGAACTCCTATAAATTGTCAGTCTTAGACTTTGTGGTTATGTGATATTGATACTTTGGAAATTTTGGTATGAATCTTATTGATACTTGATGCTTGATGCTTAACACTATGATACTTGATTCTTAAATCTAGATGCTTGATTCTTGAAACATAAACTATGAGGCTTGATTCAGATACTAGACTCTTGATGCTTGACCCATGATGCTTAATCTAGATACTTGAATCTTTATGATTAAACTAGATACTTGATTCTTTATACTATGAAAACTAGATTCTTATTGTTGATACTTGATACTTGGACTCTTGATTCTTGATGCTTGAGAAACGATGATTCTTGACCCTTGAGACTTAAATTGGTGCTTGACTCCTTAGACTCGTGAAGCTTGATTCTTGGTTAAACGAGAGACTAGAGCCTTGTCACTGGCGGAATCTATGAAACTTGAGACTTCGGTGCTTATGATGTAATCTAATTAATAAAATACTCTACATAATCTATACGTAATGCAACGCCTAATCTAACGCGAAAAACGAATCAGAATCTGGAACGCGAAAGGTTGGATTGGCCAGAGTGGTCGTCCGATCGGATGGCACTCCAGCCGATCCAAACCACCTTTTTCCTCCTTTCTCCCCTTCACCTATAAATAGGCTATCACATCACCATTTCAAGTGGTGTGACAGCTCTGACCGAACCAGACGCACGCGCACACAAATCTCTCATTTTCTCATCGATTTCGGTACGTTTCAAGCTAGATTCTTGTACTTTCTTGATCTACACATCATTCTCTACGTGATTCTCACTTGAAATCACACTTTTCACCGTGAAATCTCTCAGATCTGAGTTCTTGAGGATGATGTCATCATGGTGGTTGTACCAAACTATCGTGTGATGTCATTCTAAGCAAGATCTATCCCAGATCTGAGGTATTTCATACGTTTGTATATCAAATCCAAGATAAATCTATACTTTTCATATAAAATATTGGTTAATTATTCATCTTTCTTCAACTTTTGCCTTATTTTGGTGGAAACTGGATCCAAACAGGCTATAGACTTGATGCATAGTCTAAAAGTCGGTTCAGATCTGAGTATTTCCGGAAGACGAGCATGAGATGGATTCGGACATAAGTCCGTTAATAGCAGACGACTGGTTGGACAAGGGGTGATTCCCACCCGAACAGGACGGTCTGGTGCTAACGAGTTACTACTGTCCCTATTTCGTGTCATGCCGTCACCGTTAACTTTCAAACTTAGAAGCTTTCACAAAATGATAAACAAGAAACAAGTGTCGCCCGATCGAACGGCAGCCCGATCGGACAACAATCCGATCGGATAGCCACCCTATCGGATGACACTTGCCTCGAAATTCTCAGACTTTTGATAAACAAATAAAACTTTGAAGTTTGGCCGAATGGCCATCCGATCGGACAGCCATCCGAACAGACAGCCATCAGGTTGGAACGACCATTTCTGCACGCACTCGGATCGGGTGGCAAGCCGATCGGATAGCCATCCGATCGGGCAGCCACCTTGGTCCCCTTTAGTTAGGTCCTCATCCAAGCGGATGGCAACCCGATCGGATAGCCATCCGATCGGGCAGTCATTGTCACCAAACTCGCACAAGGTCATCCGACCGGCCGTCCATCCGATCGGACAGTCATCCGATCGGACAGCCGGCCGATCCACTGACTGTCTTGACACTTTATTCAATCTCGATACTTCGCCCGACTCTTACCCTATTGCAATCTAATCAGGCTAATCCTTAAAGAGCTCCCTTTGATCCAATAACAGTTGCGACTGTTAAACAATCACTGTGAGTATACTCGATCCCCTTTTTACTTTAAACTTTTGGGGTGTAACATGTATTCTATAAAACTTAAACTTGAATCTTTGAAACTTATGCTCTATCCTATGTGGACTTGTGATTTTTGATTCTTGACTCTTTGTGCTATGTGACGTTTAATCCAGAGTGTGTAGTTCCGCCTTAACAATAGTAGCGCTATAAGAAGATGCACCTCTCCCATTATTCTCGGGGGGTATTGTTAGGAGGATTCTAGTTTACCTTGAGTCTTGGGTAAACACCAAAGCACCGGGATACTTGGGCTATCACTGTGTGGACTGCAGCACTAGCACGGCTGAAACTATTTTGTTACATTTACCATGGATATGAGTTGTTTTAATCTATTATCCTATTATCAAACTTGTATACTCGCCAATACTTTTGTATTGATATTTTAATACATGTTGCAGGCTAATAGGCTGCTGAGGAACATGGAAAACAAGCTAGGATGATGCCTAGAAACGTCACTTAGTGAATCTAGAAACTCGTTGAACAAATTGGATAATCTTGTTATGTTTTGTATTTGATTTTAATTTAATGTTGGAGTTGTCTAGACAAATTTTATGCATGAAATCTATTAATCTCTATTGACGCAATAGTGTTGTGGAAGTCATGAACAACCTGAATGCTTAGTGCTCACACCCCGATGTTTCAGCCATCGGTTGGGGTGTGACACACCGCCTGTCCACATCGCTACCCTAACCCTTCACTCTACCTACCCGAACCCGCTACCCACACTTGATAAATGGCTTCATGGACGCACGAGGAAGAGCTAGCACTTGTAACGAGCGTCCTGGACGCGATGAAGTGATAGGTCCGTAACGATCCGAATTCAGTTTCGGTTCGGTGAAAAATAGTGAGACGGGTGATTCGAGCCAAGAACAATAGATAATAAACAAGAAAGATCGAAACTTTAAGGATTGGAACAAAGATATTTGATTTATTTGATAAGAACATACAAGATAATCCACCCCGGGTGAGCTCCCCCGGGGTGGTGGCTCACAAATGCACACCCTCCAAGTGAGGTGTAGTAATCTATATATAGCCCCTGAGCCTTGTCCTCCGACTATTACATATTAAAAGCGCTACATAATATAAACAATAAAATCACTAAATAACGTCGCCATAATTGATAACATCATTCTCTATTTTGACCCAACATGAAGGGCCGCCAACCCGGTGAGGCCCGTTATTGGCCGGAAGCTTTCGCTAGCTACCGGCACAACATGGGGAACGACCAACACAATCTAAACGCGTGCCAAGACAAGTGGCGCGAACTACGATCGAAGCTCGACCGTTTTAAAGCCTAATACGACACCGTCCCGGGAGGTGATATAAGTCACGAAGACCGGGTGGCGGTGGCCAACATCGAGTTCCGGGGCAAGGAGCGGAAGCCGTTTAACAAGCTCGCCCTGTTCGAAATCTACCTTGCGCTTAATTAGGCTTTTTTTTTTAAAATTTTGTAATCCTTTTTTTGTAGGATTTTGTAATTTTTAGGAAATTTTAATAATAATTTTAGGCTTTTTTTAATTTTTGTGTATTTTTTAATTTTATATATATCTTTTTAGTTTTTATAACACTGGCCAACCCACGCGGGCTAGCCACTCCCCGCCATACCGATCCAACACGTCACTCACCAGCGATGCCTCTCGAAATCCACGTGTCAACCCATACCCAAACCCTTGCCCTACCATACCCCACAGTCTAATCTAGAAAAAAAAACCCTGTTTTTTCTTAGTGTGTCTCACTCTATTAGTTCAAAGGCCCCCAATAACCTTCAAGCTAGGGTGATGGACCGAAAATGTTTCAAAGACCAAAAAAATAAGGGAAAATGGCGAAAATGGCCAAGAATGGGTCAACTTTTCCAAAATAGCCAAGTGAAACGTCTTGGGGAGACGCCACAAACATCTTCAAACGTCTTGGCGGCTGACCAACCAAAACCTGCCACGTGTCCGACAGAAAAGTCAGGCGTCTGGACGTCTTGGCTGAGACGTTTCAGATGGCTTGAGACGTTTCGTTATGGCTGCCCAATTTTCCAGACGGCTTGAGACGTTTCCGGCCGGCTTGAGCCATTTAACTCTCTTTAGCCGGCTACATCAGCTCGAGCCGGATTTCTTATTTTAACACGTTTGTTGTACGAATTCAAGACGTTTTTGTACGAGCTTAAGACGTTTTTTTATGAATTTAAGACGTTTTGCATTTATTTAGACGGATCCCTTATTTAAATACTATACATTATGAAAAACTATATTTGAAGTTTAAATCTAAGATTCAAAAAGTTTGTTTTTACTAATTATCTCATAACAACATGAGGGTCAAGTTTGTTGTTTATACTGGGGGGAAGTGGGATGTCATTAACGAAAACATTGAGTATGTTACTGTTGGCGATTTAAGGAGACGTGGTTTAGAAATTGAAACATATCATTCATATAATAGTTTTTTAAACTATGTATCTAAGATGTGTGATACTCCAAACATTACACGGTTGTCATACCGGATATCTACGTTTACTGATCCGGTCTATATAATTAATGATCGAGATGTTAGATTTTTTTTTTTTTGATTTGGCGATGCAGAATCCTTTTGAATTATATAAATTATATGTTATTCAAGAGTCTGGTGTTGGTTCCTCTGGTTTTTCTTCTTTAAACAACTTCAAAACTCCAGATCTAAATATCTTAGTAAAAGAAAGTGTTGATGTTTTAAACGATGAGTGTCCTATTTTAGAAAATAATTTTGAAAAATCATCCACGTCTAACATCGAATTAGCTTCTTCATCTATAGTGTTTGAGGCCGGTCATATATTCAATAACAAAGAAGAGATGAAGCTTGAGTTGGGAAAGAAATGTTTGTTAGAGCATTTCGAGTTTAAAGTTGATAGATCATCTAAGACACGGTATGAAGTGTCATGCATGGGTGAGGGTTGTGAAAGGAGATTTAAGGCATATGCTATTCCTGGTGGTAGTTTATTTTTTGTTAAACATATGAACGATAGACACACCTGTTCGAAGACGCAAACACACCCACATTTCCGTCAGGCTAACCCAAAGGTTTTGGGTCACATTTTAAAGGAACAACTAAAAGACAGTGGTAGGATATATTGAGCGAAAGAGATTGTCAAAGATTTTAGACAAAGGTTCGAGGTTGAGATAACAAACCTTCAAGCTTGGCGTGGTAAAAGCCATGCACTTGAACTTCTACAAGGAACAACCCGAGACTCTTTTGCCGAATTACCAATATACTGTTACAATTTGAAGCTTGCAAATCCTGGAAGCGTTACTCACATCTTGGTTGATGAGCAGAGTCGTTTTGAAATGGTTTTTGTTGCTTTAGGTGCTGCGGTAATTTACACCTTTTCTTTTGTACTTGCTCTTATTTTTTTAGAAGTAACATGGGTTTTGATCTTATTTTGTTATCACTAATTTTCAAATTTGTAGCTTTATGTTTAATCTAAGACCGGTCGTTATCATTGACGCGGCACACCTAAAGGGTGAATTTAAAGGCACGTTGTTTTTAGCAGTGGCCATGGATGGAAATAATCAGATTTTACCAATTGCTTATGGCATTGGAAAATCAGAGGATGGTGAATCTTGGACATGGTTTCTCTCAAAGCTTAGAGACTGTGTTGGTGAAATAGCAGATATGGCGATCATTTCGGATAGGGCGAATTCTATACATGTAGGTGTTAGAAACGTGTTTCCACGTGTTTACCACGGGTTGTGTTGTCGCCATTTAATGATGAATTTACATTTGCCGTCGTCTAAAGAAAAGAGTACGAGGCACTATGGTGGAAGACATGTAAATCTTATCGGATCTCTAACTTTAACGAGTCATTCAATGCTTTGTGTCTTGCCGTTCCTAGAATATGCCAGGTTTTAACAAATATTGGGTTTGGTAGATGGGCTAGAGCTCATTGTCCCGGCAATCGATACCACTATATGACATCTAATAGTGTGGAGTCTATTAACTCTTTGTCTAGATTCCCGCGTAAGATGCCGATAACGCAACTTATCGAATTCTTCCGCGAGTCTGTACAAAAATGGTTTTATGACCGTCGACTGCAGGGAATGCAGGAGAGCCATTCACAGACTCAGTGGGCACAGAATAAAATTTTAAAGAAAATTGAAGGGTCTAGAACCTGGACTATTGCAGGCATCCGGGTAAACAGTTTTGTTGTTGAAGACGGTGGGAAAAGGGGTGTTGTTGATTTTTTGAATCGTTCGTGCAGCTGCCGTGTCTGGCAAGTTTCCGGTCTACCTTGTGGGCATGTGATTGTTGTTTCAAGATTTTTGGGTTAACCTGACTGCAGTCATTATGCATTCTCGTGTTATTCAAATGAAGTATACAAAAAAACGTATGAAGAATCGATTAATCCTCTGCCTCATAGGTCTGAATGGGTGATACCAGAAGGCCTTGGCAATGTATTACCCCCGCATATTACAAAACATCAATCTGGCCGTCCAAAAGAAAACACCCGAATCTTGTCTCGTGGGGAAGAACCCGTTCAGGTATATTGTTCGCGGTGTCGAACATACGGCCATGTTCGTGACATTTGTTTAGATCCAATGCCATCACAGATTCGTTCACGTAAATCACCAGGAAAAGGAAAAGGGAAAGAGATAGAAACCCAGAGTCCAACGGATGACATTTGTCCATCTTATAATTTAGCAGAATTTTAATAATAGCTTAGTTTTTTTTTTATTTTTTAATTAGGAAAATCATGTAACAAATTCTCGTAACCGCAATAGAAATTAGTACTTTTAATTTATATAAGAATTAAATTTTACAATTCGTAGCCATCAAAAATTAGTTGGTGTGTAGCGTCCGGCGTAGAGTTCATCAACCATGTAGCGTCTATATCTGACACAAGCATCCTGCATGTTTACTTCGTTCCATGTCAATGAACGGTTGGTGGTCTTCTTTAAAGAACCAAAAATGTAATTTTCAAATCAGATCTTAAAAAGGGGGTCTTCTTTAAAGAACCGGCCCTTAGTGAGATTCGAACCCGCGCAACTCGTGTATAACCCAAACGTCTTAACCAGTTTATCCTCCGTCCGGAGCTGATATAACTTGAACTTATATTGTATTTATATACTCGTTACCTTGTATTAAAGTATATTATTTAAACAAACATATTCAAAAACTTAAAAATTTCAAAAAGGGGGTCTTCTTTAAAGAACCGGCCCTTTATGAGATTCGAACCCACGCAACTCGTGTATAACCCAAACGTCTTAACTAGTTTATCCTCCGTCCGGAGCTGATATAACTTGAACTTATATTGTATTTATATACTCGTTACCTTATATTAAAGTATATCATTTAAAACAAAAATATTCAAAAACTTAAAAATTTCAAAAAGGGGGTCTTCTTTAAAGAACCGGTCCTTTGTGAGATTCGAACCCGAGCCACTCGTGTGTAACCCAAACGTCTTAACTAGTTTATCCTCCATCTCGAAGCTGTTATAACTTGAACTTATATTATATTTATATACTCGTTACCTTATATTAAACTATATTATTTAAAAGAAACATATTCAAAAACTTAAAAATTTCAAAAAGGGGGTCTTCTTTAAAGAACCGGCCCTTTGTGAGATACGAACCCCCGCCCCTCGTGTGTAACCCAAACGTCTTAACCAATTTATCCTTCGTCCGGAGCTGATATAACTTGAACTTATATTGTATTTATATACTCGATACCTTATATTAAACTATATTATTTAAAACAAACATATTCAACAACTTAAAAATATCAAAAAGGGGGGTCTTCTTTAAAAAACCGGCCCTTAGTGAGATTTGAACCCGCGCAACTCGTGTATAACCCAAACGTCTTAACCAGTTTATCCTCCGTCTCGGAGCTGATATAACTTGAACTTATATTGTATTTATATACTTGTTACCTTATATTAAACTATATTATTTAAAACAAACATATTCAAAAACTTAAAAATATCAAAAAGGGGGTCTTCTTCTTTTGAAAATTGTTATAATTAGTCGCTGTTAATATAAGTTTCCAACTTTAACAGTTTGGTCCCTACTCAGTTAAGAAATCTTAACTGAGTTATTTTTTTAAAAAGAAATTCTTATATAAACACTAACCCGGTTAGTGTCTATAGTTAATATAAGTTTATAAAACGTCGCTGTTAATATAAGTTTCCAACTTTACCAGTTTGGTCCCTACTCAGTTAAGAAATCTTAACTGAGTTATTGTTTTAGGAAGAAATTGTTATATAAACACTAACCCGGTTAGTGTCTATAGTTAATATAAGTTTATAAAATATCAATTTAAGTCCCTGGAGTATAAGTTCAAGAAATTGACCAAATGAACCCTGGACTTTATAAAACAAAATATATATTTATTTATTTTCTTTTATTAATAAGTTTCAAAAATGGCCAAAAGAACCCTAAACTTGTAGTTTGCAATAATTGCATTTTTAGCCATTGTATTTATATAGTTTCAAAAATGACAATTTAGCCCCTAAAATGACGGTTTTAACAAAAAATAAAATAAATATTTATAATTTAGAATTTTAGTAATTAAGGTTCAAGTTTTAAATAGTTAAGTTTATTTATACAGCTTTAAATAGTTAACTTTATTTCTACACTTTTAAAAAATATTGGGTGTAAGCCCAAACCCGTAAGCCCAACCCCGTAAGCCCAAACCCGTTAAAGAAAATATAAAACATTATATTAGAAAAAAGAAAATACAAACTAAACATTGAATTAAAAAAACAAATATATACAAAAAAAACAACATTAAATTCAAAAAAAAAAAACAAAGATCTAAATCCAAACCCTAATCGTTTCCCACTGCGCGACATGTTCGAAATCATGTCGTTCTTCGTGGCGGAAGTTGATGAGCGCAACCGACTTGATGTCCTCCTCGCTAAGGCCCTGGGATGAATCCTCCACAGACTTGTAGTAACCCTCGAACTTCTTACACTCCAACCGTATAACCCGAAACCTTGAAGATAAGGCGTCAACGGTGCGTCTGTGGTCCGGACCACGGAGTTGTGCAAAATATTGTTGCACCCGGACCCATAGACCCCCCCTGCCCTCGACGAGGAGGATTGGTATACACCTCCTCCCAAGCCTCCACCAATGCAATGTCCTCAACTTCGGTCCACGAGGAAGAAGCCATGTCTGCTTGTGTGTTTCTGTGTGTAGAAGAAAGTAGAACAAAGAAAGTAGAAGAAGAAGAACGACGTGTGTGTTTCTGTGTGTTTAGAATTAGGGGTATATAAGTGGGGTTGGTTAAATGAATACTTATTTTAATATAACTTTAAAAATTCTAACATCTTACATAAGTTTCAAACGTCTTAACATTTAATTGCCTGTTGAAACGTCTTAACATTTAATGGGCTGTTGAAACGTCTTTAAACATTGAATTATACTGAATTGAACAAGAATTCAAACGTAAAATAGTAAAAATTATAACTTTATTACCATTGAATACAAAGTACATAAAAAACATAACACAACAACATACAAATATAATCATTTGAACTAGAATACACACGACCGCTACTTCCATAAATTTAAAATGGGGTAGGAGATCTTTTGATTCCGGAATTTGCATCGAAACACCTAGGAATAAATATGGGTCGTGAACTGGTAAGTTCCATCAACCCACATTTATTTTGGCCTAGGTGATATGTAACGGGTTGTTCACATTTGGTTCTACGGCTTCGGTGATGTTAGAGGACCTGGCAAACACATTGGTGAGAGCCCATTGTGTTAGCCAAACTCTCATCAACCACCCTAAACGGGCAGAACCGTCATGACCCGAACAACTCGTTTAACCCTTCACGTGTCCGTTGTAGATGAGTTCTTGAACCCGATCGACCCCGCAAAGCACGTGGAAGGGGATATCCGTGTAACACCCCGTGTTTTCGAATGTCAAAGTCAAAGTCAAAGTCCAAGTCAACTTTGACTTTCTTTGACTGTAGATAGTCTATTTTCAGTTTTATTTGTATTATGTGGAGTAAGTGTTGTAATCAGGAAGAATCGAAGCAATCGAATGTTTTATCAGCGCGAACCGATTTACGACTGCGAATAGTAGGAAGTAACAATGCGATAAAGTTAACTAATCAGTAATCAAACCGATCTAACTATCATCGAACTCGAATCTCAAATTACGCGAACTTTGGTTGTGGTTATACGTGTGTGTGTGCCTTATTTGTTACCTGTGCGTGTTTATTTTATGTTTGTTGTGTTACTCAATCGAATCAATTGAAACTCGAAACGAAACTCGAAACTCAAATCGAATACAATCGAAATCGAACTACGACGAATGGTAACGTTAGGATAAGGTGAATTGTAGGTGATTGTATGTTAGACATAGTAGTTGGGACTGAAAGTAATTTGAATAGGAAACTCTATTGTACTCGATCGAAACCGAAATATTGAAAATCGTCGCTCGAAACCTCGAACCAGGTTGTTGATCGATCAGGCTATCCGCCGATCGAACAGCCCAGCCGATCGGCCAACCCTTTCCTCTTTTGGAGCCTATAAATAGGGCTGTCATTGTCACTCTTTACCACTTTTGGAAAGTTCTGACCGACCAGCTCGTGCTCCTCCTTTTTCCTCAGATTTCTTCCGATTTCGGTAAGTTTCCAACCTAAATCTTGTACTTTCTTAATCAAAACATGCTCCTACACCTTTCTATCTTTCAAATCTTGATTTCTAACCATGAAATCATCAAGATCTAAGCATTTTAGGGTGATGTCATCATGGTGTTCTTCAAGAACACCATGTTTTGGCCTTAATCCACCATGAATAGCTCGGGTCTAACCGATTTCCACATAAACAAGTCAAGATCTATCAGAGATCTAAACATTTACATGATGTAAAGGATTGAAAGGAGGATTTCCAACTTTCTTTCAACTCTTTTACACTCAATTCCTTCAAATCGGTAGAAACGGAGCTTGAACCAACTCACTAATCATTCCGATGGTGGTGTGATTCAAGATTTGGGTTCTATCTACGAGGTTCACCGACTTCGGGTTAAACGTTAAACCGACGTTCCGAACCGTTCACCGGCCGGGTTTGGGTGATTCCTGTCCGAGCAGGAGGAACAAGTAAGAACTAAAGTATCATAGTTCAACTCGTTGTCAAACTACCTCAATATAACGTCAAATAATCAGAACAGCCAAGTGTTAGACGAACAGGCCGACCAGGTCAGGACGCTGACCGAACGGTTAGGCTGTTCGAACGAACAGCCCAACTGATCGGACATGTCAGCCGATCGACCAGGCCAGCGGATCGGCTAGCATGTGGCCCCACACTTTAACAAATTCATGAAGTATGGTATTGAACGAGGTGATGTTCGATCGAACGAGCTGTTTGGTAACATTACTCATCGGATCATGAGATACTACGCTTCAACACTTAATCGATTGTCAACTCATTCGACGCAATGGGGTGCCACCCGATCGAACATGCTATCAGAACGAACAGGCTGTTCGATCGGATATGCTGCTCGATCGAGTGACAACCTGTTGAGGACTACTACTGAAGTTCCTAACTGATCGGTTAAGCCGACCGATCGATCAGACCGTTCGATCGATCGACCTGAAAGGTACGAACACTTCAGTGTTGTCAAAAACTTCAAAGTTCAAACCATCATACACAAACACACCCTATTCAAAGGAAGAAACAATCCGCTCGAACAGACCAACCGATCGAGCCTACCGGCCGATCGAGCAGGCTGTTCGACCCACTTACGCTTAGTTCCATTATTCGTGTATTCATCGTTATGCTATCGGATTATTCAGGCTAAACCTACTCTCAAGCGCTCCCTTCAATCCATCAACCATTCGCTGTGAGTATACTCGATCCCTTTTTGCTTTTAGCACTTTTGGGTGTTACATACGTTACTTATCAAAATCAATATCGAACACACTACTCAATTATTTGAACGCTAACCGATTCGCATGTATTACGTGACTAAATGAATGCTTGTTGATTGTGTTTACACGTGGAATGTTGTCTACCTGCCTTAACGACGTAGTACTATAGTTTGGACTCAGCAGCCGTTCACACGGGGGTTGTTAAGGACAATTACTTGCATGGATTACGGTGGTAATCATGTATTGCGAACCGTCTCGGACAGTAACCCGCAGTCATTGGTATCGATAGATCCATGTCGATAACTAACATGCTTCGTTTTCCTCTGTGTACGTGCTGGTTATGCGTAAACTATTCGAACTCTATATGCTATTATCAAACTTGTATGCTCACCTTTACATTTATGTATTGACTATATTTTAACGTATGTGACAGGTGTTTAAGATGTTTGCTTGCTAGGAAAGCGAGGCTAGAATAAAGCTCTAGAGGCCCCCCAACAAATAGTTGTCTGTCAGGAAAAAGCAATTAGAGCATAGTTGTCTGTAGATCTTGTCAGGCTGGGTCTTTAGGAGCATTTGAACAATATTTATGTTTTGTACTAAATTAAATCTGAGTTGTCGGAACAGAAAATTTCTTGTTTGGATGTTATCTGTAATGATGTATTTGTTTATTCGGGATACGGTATGGGACGTATCTTTAACTGGATTATATAGATAGTTGTTATGGAAACTTCTGGACAATCTGTTTCGCTCAGTGCCATGACCCGATGATTCCGCCATCGGTTGGGGTGTGACAGATTGGTATCAGAGCCATAACTATAGGGAATTAGGCAAGACACGACCTAGTCCGGGTCGCTGTCTTAGAGACCTAGACTATAGTTAGGAAACCAGCAAGACTCAGTTAGGTGTTATAACCAGATACCCTCGCTAGCACTGCATTCGAATTTATGGCTAAGGTCGAGCGATTTAGTCAGGATTAGGTGTGAAAGCCGCAAACTCCCGGCTAGATTACTTGACTAATGCCGATTTCATCAATTTACCTATGATTTTCTCACGATTTTCGAACAACAAACGAGGAGAATTATACCAAATCAGGAGTGAAATCCATATTTTGATGCATAATCTCCTCAATTTTTACTAAAACAAGGAAGAAATTGCTAAGCCAAGGGTGGAACCCGAACCTTGGCAACTTATTCCAACCTTTACTCATCTCACCAAAGCCTCGACGGACTTCAACGACCTGAACTCACGAGTATGACCTAAGGAATGCGTGTTGAATGCCCAAGAATCGAGGCAGAAGTACGAGTCTGAAAGTGGAAATGTGACGACAAGTCTAATGTGAATAGTCGAATTGCTTTGGGTAGTCGATGTCTAGTAGCCGCAGACAATCTAATTCCCGATTTTGTTTTTGAGTCGGCAGTTGTCACTCTGATGCTTCGTTGATTTTATGTGTTTTATGTGTATTTTCCTGTTTATGTGTTTAATTTTGATGTTCGCTCGATTTTTGCTATCACTTCGATCAACACACACGACTTGTATGGCTATCCAACCTCAAAACGCTAACAAGTCGTTGCAATTCTATACGATACTATAATGCGATATACGCTATACTATACACGACATGCTATACAAATATACGAAACTACTCGATATACTATACGAACGACAAGCAAGCTTTGAATAATAGGGTTCTGTATTCTAACTGCATCCGCGATTAAGTGCCTATGTGCTTATATGCTTCGGTGTTTGTGTACCTCTGTGCTCTATGTGCCTATGTGCGTCTGTGATTACGTGAATCTGTGGTTATGTGCCTACATGTTTGTGTGATGCATGTTTCGACGTGTTTCTAAGCTTTAGTAAACAGTAGACGTGTGAGTTGAGATTCGATTACGTTGTGTTGAGTCATGTGACGATGCCTGTTGCAGACCATGTCGTCGTCTGGATCCCGACACCATCTGACTCGCCAAGAGAAGAGAGACAAGCGCATCGCTACTCTCATCGCCAAGAGTGTGGCGAAGGCTGTAAGCGACGCATACGAAAACGCTAGCAAGTCGTCTGAAGAGTCGCAAACCAACGCTCCCAAAGATGCCAGCAAGACTGGTTTCAGCTTCAAACAGTTTAAAGCATGCGGACCCAAGGAATTCACCGGAGAAGATGGCCCTACCGCCATGTTTCAATGGTTCGATTCAGTTGAAGTCACTCTGCGCCAAAGCGGTTGTCCTGAGAATCTCCACACCCTCAATGCTACAGGCGTCTTCCAGTCCCGAGCTCTAGACTGGTGGACGGCCGAACGAAACAAGCGCAGAAATGATGCAGCTTATGAGCTGACTTGGGAGGAGTTAAAGGCAATCATGATGGACGAATTTTGCCCTCCCCATGAACGCCAAAAGCTGGAGGACGAGTTTTGGAACATCAAGCAGAAGGATGGAGACAACGCTGCTTTAACTGCACGCTTTAAGAAGCTCAGCATCATCTGTCCCGATCAGGTCAAGACTCCAAACATGGCCATCAAGAAGTATATTCGAGCTCTACCCGATTGTGTAGCCGACTTTGTTCACGCCGCCAAGACATCGTCAATTGAAGAGACTTATCTGCTTGCCGCTGAGATCAATGACAAGCGGGTAAAATCTGGATTTTGGGATAAGCATACCAAGTCTCTGCACTAAGCCAACGGCACGTCAACCGTCGACACCACCACTGCCCAACCCTCCAAGTCATCACAAAGAAAGAAGAAGCACAACAACAACAACAGCTCCAGCAACAAGAACTATGCTGTGACAACAACTGCTGCCCCTCTGCAAGCCATACCGGCTCAGCAGCAGTCTCACCACCGACAAGATCCAGTGATCAATGCGTCGCCAGCTAAGCGCGCTTACACAAGTCCCCACCCGCTCTGCCCGACATGCTCATACCATCATCCGGTTGGAATCGCCTGTCGTTTCTGCGCCCACTGCAACCTCTACGGCCATTTCACTGCGAACTGCCGCTATGGTCCCCGTCAAGCCCCAGTTCAAGCCGCCGCTCATCAAGCTCTACTTCCAGCCCCTCAAGGCCAACCTGCAGCTCAAGCACCCGCGGTCAATGCTCGAGTCTGCTTTGCATGTGGTGACCCTAACCACTTTGCAAACATGTACCCGAACCGGGTTGTGAAGCAAGAACCCCAGCAGCAGCAGCCGCAGCAACAGCCTCAGCAGCAACAGCAAGCAGCCCGTGCCAGAACCTTTAACATCAATGCCCGTCAAGCCCAGACTGACAACAACGTGGTTAATGGTACGTTCCTTGTGAATGGTATTTATGCATCATGTTTGTTTGATACTGGAGCCGATAACTTCTTTGTGTCATTTGAATTCGAAAAGCTCCTTAGTCGTAAGCGTTCTTATCTCCCCTCGTCATTCAAAGTCGAAGTTGCTACTGGAAGAACCGTCGCTGTTAACTCTGTTCTTCGTGATTGTACCCTCGAGCTCAACAAGCACCTCTTTCCAATCGACCTTATTCCGATGCAACTCGGAAGTTTTGACGTCATAGTAGGCATGGACTTTCTTCGCGAAAACCATGCTGAAGTTGTATGCTTCGAAAAGATGATTCGATTCTCGCTCGCGAATGGAGATTTATTATGTGTGTACGGTGAGACAGCTTCGAAAGGTCTTAAACTTATGTCATGTGTCCAAGCTAGCAAGTATCTCCGCAAGGAATACAGCACCTTTGTGGCCAACATTGTAGTAGCGGAGAAGGAAAAGAAAAGAAAAAGAAGGTTGAAGTCAAAGACGTTCCAGTGGTTCGTGAATTTCCTCAGGTGTTCCCTGATGATCTTCCTGGACTACCGCCAAGTCGTGATATCGACTTTCGTATCGACCTCATTCCTGGAGCTAACCCTGTTGCCAAAGCCCCTTATCGACTCGCGCCATCCGAAATGAGGGAACTCTCAAACCAACTCCAGGAGTTACTTGAAAAAGGCTTTATTCGCCCGAGCACCTCTCCTTGGGGCGCGCTAGTCCTTTTCGTCAAAAAGAAGGATGGGTCGTTCAGGATGTGCATCGACTATCGGGAATTGAATAAGCTGACCATCAAGAACCGTTACCCTTTGCCTCGAATCGATGACTTATTTGATCAGCTGCAAGGTGCCAAGTGTTTCTCGAAGATCGATCTACGTTCAGGTTATCATCAGTTGCGCATACAAGAAGAAGATGTGCCTAAAACAGCCTTTCGCACTCGATACGGCCACTATGAGTTCGTTGTTATGCCTTTTGGTCTAACCAACGCACCCGCGGTGTTTATGGATCTGATGAATCGCGTGTGTAAACCTTATCTTGACCGTTTTGTCATCGTGTTCATCGACAATGTCTTGATTTATTCCAAATCGAAAGCCGAACACGGTCAACATCTACGTTTGGTTCTCGAGTTACTCCAGGGGAACCAACTCTACGCCAAGTTCTCCAAGTGCGAATTCTGGTTGGAGGAGGTTCAGTTTCTGGGTCACATCGTAAATAGTCAGGGTATCCACGTCGATCCCGCGAAGATTGAAGCAGTTAAAAGCTGGATTACGCCAAAGAACTCGTCTGAAGTCCGATCATTTCTTGGATTAGCGGGTTATTACCGACGATTCATCGAAGGATTCTCTAAGATCGCTGTGCCTCTTACCGCTCTTACCCATAAAGACAAGTCTTTTGTTTGGGGAACTGAACAAGAGTCTGTTTTTCAAACCCTTAAGCGCAAGCTCTGCAATGCTCCCGTTCTCACGTTGCCGGACGGAAACGACGATTTCATTGTCTACTGTGATGCTTCTAACCTTGGTCTTGGCTGTGTCCTCATGCAACGAGACAAGGTTATAGCTTACGCATCTCGTCAGCTCAAAATCCACAAGAAGAACTATACAACCCACGATCTCGAGCTAGGCGCAGTTGTTTTTGCATTAAAGATTTGGCGACACTACCTGTATGGTACCAAGTGTAAGATCTTGACCGATCACTGGAGTTTACAACACATCTTTAATCCGAAAGAACTTAACATGCGTCAACGCCGATGGGTAGAACTTCTTAACGATTACGACTGTGAGATTCGTTATCACCCGGGCAAGGCAAATGTTGTAGCTGACGCACTCAGCAGACTGAGTTATTTGCTTAGTATTCGCAATACCCAAACCCAGCACAATCTCGAAGCTCTCATCCGCGAAGCTCAGCATGCATGTTTTAATGAACGCACCTTGAAGAAGGAGAGAATCTATCACGATGGAGCTCAGC
The DNA here is from genome assembly GCF_002127325.2 of Helianthus annuus. NCBI lineage: Eukaryota > Viridiplantae > Streptophyta > Magnoliopsida > Asterales > Asteraceae > Helianthus > Helianthus annuus. The sequence goes on from NC_035446.2 coordinate 110,263,544, forward strand.
TTGTAAGCAAAGCAGATGGGATCTTCTATTATCTGGACCGGATTTGGATCCCTAAGCGGACCGATTTGCGAAAGATTATAATGAACGAAGCCCACAAATCCCGATACTCTATTCATCCCGGTGCCAATAAAATGTACCAGGATCTTCGTTACAAGTACTGGTGGCCGGGTATGAAACGGGATATCGCTCTTTATGTTGGAGGTTGCCTGACTTGTGCAAGAGTCAAGGCTGAACATCAACGACCTTCCGGCTTACTCGAACAACCTCCAATTCCTATATGGAAGTGGGAGAGTATAGCTATGGATTTCATAACCAAACTTCCACCCACGCCTTCAGGTCACGACAACATTTGGGTTATAGTAGATCGTCTGACCAAATCAGCCCACTTTCTGCCAATACGGGAAGACTACAAGGTAGAACGACTAGCCCAAATCTACACCGACGAGATCATTTGTAATCATGGTACGCCTCGTGACATCATTTCAGACCGTGACGCTCGGTTTACTTCGCGACTGTGGGAAACGTTTCAAGCGGCCCTTGGTACGTCGCTTAATCTCAGTACTGCGTTCCATCCTCAAACTGACGGACAGACTGAAAGAACGATCCGTACTCTTGAAGACATGCTTCGCGCGTGTGTTATAGATTTCGGTGGTAGTTGGAACAAACATCTGCCGCTAGTCGAATTCTCGTAAAACAACAGCTATCATGCCAGCATACAAATGGCACCATTCGAGGCCCTGTATGGAAGAAGATGTCGTTCGCCTATTGTGTGGCACGAGATCGGTCATTCGCAATTAACCGGTCCCGAGATACTACAAGAAACGACTGACAAAATCCTCCAGATCCACGACAACTTGGCAAGGGCCAGGGATAGACAGAAAAGTTATGCCGATAGAAGTCGCAAGCCCCTTGAATTTGACGTTGGCGACTACGTACTCCTAAAGGTATCCCATTGGAAGGGTGTAGTCAGATTCGGCAAGAAAGGGAAACTAGCGCCTCGATATGTTGGACCTTTTAAGATTCTGGAAAGGATCGGAAAAGTCGCCTACAAACTCGAACTACCGGAGGAACTCAGTAACGTCCACCTGACTTTCCATGTGTCCAACCTTCGAAAGTGCCTAGCTGACCATGATTTGATTGTACCTCTCGACGATCTTCAGGTAAACGAAACGCTACACTTCGTGGAAAAGCCTGTCGAATCATGGATCGCAAAACCAAGCAACTCAGACGCTCTCGCATCCCTATCGTAAAGGTCCGATGGGAAGGCAAACGAGGCGCGGAGTTCACTTGGGAACTCGAAAGCGACATGAAGGCCAAGTACCCGCAGTTGTTCAAATAAAGATCTGAAGCGTCAAATTGGTAATTCACGGTGCTGTGCAGCTTCGAGCCTAATTTCGGGACGAAATTCCCTAAACAAGGGGAGGCTGTAACACCCCGTGTTTTCGAATGTCAAAGTCAAAGTCAAAGTCCAAGTCAACTTTGACTTTCTTTGACTGTAGATAGTCTATTTTCAGTTTTATTTGTATTATGTGGAGTAAGTGTTGTAATCAGGAAGAATCGAAGCAATCGAATGTTTTATCAGCGCGAACCGATTTACGACTACGAATAGTAGGAAGTAACAATGCGATAAAGTTAACTAATCAGTAATCAAACCGATCTAACTATCATCGAACTCGAATCTCAAATTACGCGAACTTTGGTTGTTGTTATACGTGTGTGTGTGCCTTATTTGTTACCTGTGCGTGTTTATTTTATGTTTGGTGTGTTACTCAATCGAATCAATTGAAACTCGAAACGAAACTCGAAACTCAAATCGAATACAATCAAAATCGAACTACGACGAATGGTAACGTTAGGATAAGGTGAATTGTAGGTGATTGTATGTTAGATATAGTAGTTGGGACTGAAAGTAATTTGAATAGGAAACTCTATTGTACTCGATCGAAACCGAATATCGAAAATCGTCGCCCGAAACCTCGAACCAGGCTGTTGGTCGATCAGGCTATCCGCCGATCGAACAGCCCAGCCAATCGAACAGACTGTTCGATCGAGCAGGCTGTCCGATCGGGGAAGCCTGGCCGATTGGCCAGCCCTTTCCTCTTTTGGAGCCTATAAATAGGGCTGTCATTGTCACTCTTTACCACTTTTGGAAAGTTCTGACCGACCAGCTCATGCTCCTCCTTTTTCCTCAGATTTCTTCCGATTTCGGTAAGTTTCCAACCTAAATCTTGTACTTTCTTAATCAAAACATGCTCCTACACCTTTCTATCTTTCAAATCTTGATTTTTAACCGTGAAATCGTCAAGATCTAAGCATTTTAGGGTGATGTCATCATGGTGTTCTTCAAGAACACCATGTTTTGGCTTTAATCCACCATGAATAGCTCGGGTCTAACCGATTTCCACATAAACAAGTCAAGATCTATCAGAGATCTAAACATTTACATGATGTAAAGGATTGAAAGGAGGATTTCCAACTTTCTTTCAACTCTTTTACACTCAATTCCTTCAAATCGGTAGAAACGGAGCTGAACCAACTCACTAATCATTCCGATGGTGGTGTGATTCAAGATTTGGGTTCTATCTACGAGGTTCACCGACTTCGGGTTAAACGTTAAACCGACGTTCCGAACCGTTCACCGGCCGGGTTTGGGTGATTCCTGTCCGAGCAGGAGGAACAAGTAAGAACTAAAGTATCATAGTTCAACTCGTTGTCAAACTACCTCAATATAACGTCAAATAATCAGAACAGCCAAGTGTTAGACGAACAGGCCGACCAGGTCAGGACGCTGACCGAACGGTTAGGGTGTTCGAACGAACAGCCCAACTGATCGGACATGTCAGCCGATCGACCAGGCCAGCCGATCGGCTAGCATGTGGCCCCACACTTTAACAAATTCATGAAGTATGGTATTGAACGAGGTGATGTTCGATCGAACGAGCTGTTTGGTAACATTACTCATCAGATCATGAGATACTACGCTTCAACACTTAATCGATTGTCAACTCATTCGACGCAATGGGGTGCCACCCGATCGAACATGCTATCAGAACGAACAGGCTGTTCGATCGGATATGCTGCTCGATCGAGTGACAACCTGTTGAGGACTACTACTGAAGTTCCTAACTGATCGGTTAAGCCGACCGATCGATTAGACCGTTCAATCGATCGACCTGAAAGGTACGAACACTTCAGTGTTGTCAAATACTACAACAAAAACTTCAAAGTTCAAACCATCATACACAAACACACCCTATTCAAAGGAAGAAACAATCCGCTCGAACAGACCAACCGATCGAGCCTACCGGCCGATCGAGCAGGCTGTTCGACCCACTTACGCTTTGTTCCATTATTCGTGTATTCATCGTTATGCTATCGGATTGTTCAGGCTAAACCTACTCTCAAGCGCTCCCTTCAATCCATCAACCATTCGCTGTGAGTATACTCGATCCCTTTTTGCTTTTAGCACTTTTGGGTGTTACATACGTTACTTATCAAAATCAATATCGAACACACTACTCAATTATTTGAACGCTAACCGATTCGCGTGTATTACGTGACTAAATGAATGCTTGTTGATTGTGTTTACACGTGGAATGTTGTCTACCTGCCTTAACGACGTAGTACTATAGTTTGGACTCAGCAGCCGTTCACACGGGGGTTGTTAAGGACAATTACTTGCATGGATTACGGTGGTAATCATGTATTGCGAACCGTCTCGGACAGTAACCCGCAGTCATTGGTATCGATAGATCCATGTCGATAATTAACATGCTTCGTTTTCCTCTGTGTACGTGCTGGTTATGCGTAAACTATTCGAACTCTATATGCTATTATCAAACTTGTATGCTCACCTTTACATTTATGTATTGACTGTATTTTAACGTATGTGACAGGTGTTTAAGATGTTTGCTTGCTAGGAAAGCGAGGCTAGAATAAAGCTCTAGAGGCCCCCAACAAATAGTTGTCTGTCAGGAAAAAGCAATTAGAGCATAGTTGTCTGTAGATCTTGTCAGGCTGGGTCTTTAGGAGCATTTGAACAATATTTATGTTTTGTACTAAATTAAATCTGAGTTGTCGGAACAGAAAATTTCTTGTTTGGATGTTATCTGTAATGATGTATTTGTTTATTCGGGATACGGTATGGGACGTATCTTTAACTGGATTATCTAGATAGTTGTTATGGAAACTTCTGGACAATCTGTTTCGCTCAGTGCCATGCCCCGATGATTCCGCCATCGGTTGGGGTGTGACAATCCGATCTCATCCCATTAAAAGGGAGAAGATCTGTGTCTGTTGTAGATGACTTCTTAGACCCGTTGTACATGACTTCTTAGAACCGTTTGTTGAATCAGGGGGTCTGGCCATTTTTTGAAGCTGTGAACACCAATGGGGTAGAAGATATGGTGAAGAAGAAAACGTTGTGTATAACAGGGTCGAAAATTGTGAACGACTTAAAAAGAGGTTTCAAACGTCTTAAAAATAACTTTGAAAACCGGCAAACGTCTTAAAAAGAACTTTGGAAAACGGAAAACGTCTCAAACGTCTCAAGGTTTGAATGAAACGACTTAAAAAGAACTTTGAAAAACGGGAAACGTCTCAAACATCTTAAAAAGAGCTTTGGAAAACGGGAAACGTCTCAAACATTATTATATTAAAAAATAAAATACATACTAAACATTACATTAAAAAAAAGAAAATATAAAAAGAAAAAAAACATTACATTCAAAAAAAAAAAAAAAAAAAACAAAACATCTAAATTCAAATATTTAAAAATATGAAAAAGGGGGTCTTCTTTAAATAACCGACCTTTAGCGAGATTCGAACCCGCGCCACTCGTGTATAATCCAAACGTCTTAACCAGTTTATCTTCCATCCGAAGTTGATATAACTTGAAGTTATATTATATTTATATACTCGTTATATTAAACTATATTATTTAAAACAAACATATTCAAAAACTTAAAAGTATCAAAAAGGGGGGTTTTCTTTAAAGAACCGGCCCTTAGTGAGATTCGAACCCGCGCCACTCGTGTATAACCCAAACGTCATAACCAGTTTATCCTCCGTCCGGAGCTGATATAACTTGAAGTTATATTATATTTATATACTCGTTATATTAAACTATATTATTTAAAACAAACATATTCAAAAACTTAAAAATATCAAAAAGGGGGTCTTCTTTAAAGAACCGGCCCTTAGTGAGATTCGAACCCGCGCCACTCGTGTATAACCCAAACATCTTAACCAGTTTATCCTCCGTCTCGGAGCTGATATAACTTGAACTTATATTATATTTATATACTCATTACCTTATATTAAACTATATTATTTAAAACATCTTAAATAACTTTGGAGACTGTGAAACGTCTCAAATGACTTAAAAAGAACTTTGGAGACCGTGAAACGTCTCAAGGTTTTAATGAAACGTCTTAAATTTTTTAAAAAACATGATAATCTCAGAAGTCTCAAGCCGTGTTGAGGCGTCTCAAGCCGGCTTCATACGTCTCAAGCCATGCAAAAGTATCAGCTTATCTTATCGGCTCAACTTTTAAAATGTCTCAAGCAGCCGTCTGATACGTCTCAGCCAAGACGTTAAGACGTCTGAGCTGTGTCAGACACGTGGCAGGTTTTGGTTGGTCAGCCGCGAAGACGTTTGAACATGTTTGTGATGTCTCCCCAAGACGTTTGACTTGGCTAGTTTGGAAAAGTTGACCCATTCTTGGCCATTTTCGTCATTTTACCAAAAAATAAACACATGGCGATGTCTTATTTTTCAATTTTACACAAAGATTGATATTAATATATTACAAATCAGATTATCTTTTAGCGACACACATGGTACACCCTCTCACTAACGGATTGAGCCGTCGAGGAAGGCCTTTTATTTTATAGTATAAGTCATGTGAACAACGACCAACTGTTACAAGCAACGCAACTCTGATGAATATGCATATATGGATGGATAGTCACTTCGGGTTTTTTATCCACCAGCTTCTTCTTCTTGATATTAATATATTACAAATCAAATTATCTTTTAGCGACACACGTGTTACACCCTCTCACTAACGGATTGAGCCGTCGAGGAAGGCCTTTTATTTTATAGTATAAGTCATATGAACGACGACCAGCTGTTACAAGCAACACAACTCTGAGGAATATGAATAAATGGGTGGATAGTCACTTCGGGTTTTTTATCCACCGACTTCTTCTCTTCAGGCTTCTTTGGAGGTTGGGGTGGTGGTCCAATTGTCACAACTTCGACACATTTTATGACCTTTCTTGCTTGTTTGATTATCACATATGGATCAGCGTCTCCTGTAACTGTTAATGTGTCTTTCGCTGCATCGATTTCAATCTTATCTACGCCTAAAATCAATTGACAAAACATACATGAAATTGTATTATATTTCCCCTTCTTGAAAACTCCTTTAAAACAAGTCAATGAGTAATGTAAATGAATCAAGCCTATCCTGAGCTCAACTCGTTAATTTAAAAGAGCGCGAGCTTGGCTGATCTCGAGCTCTGATGCTCGAGTTTTACTCGTAGTTAGTTTTATAATCTCAAGTTTGATTAGAACGTGTTATGTATGTGTATATATAACTACATATATAATATATTATATATTATTTTTAGAGTTAATTACATAGTTAGTCCCTGTGGTTTGCATAAACTAACATAGTTAGGTACTAATAGTTTAAAATCACATTCTAGGGTATTAACTTTTCATTTTGTAACAGTTGGAGGTATTAACATTATTTGTAGGTTTAAAATCACATTCTACTAGTACCTAAGTATGTTATTTTCTACAAACCACAAGGACTAACTATGTTAATACCCTAGAAGTTAATACCTCCAAACGTTATAAAATGAAAAGTTAATACCCTAAAAGATAATTTTAAACTATTAGTACCTAAGTGTGTTATTTTGTGCAAACCACAACGACTAACTATGTAATTAACTCTTATTTTTATTATGTAGTACTTAATTTTACATGTCTCCTGTCAACTACTTACTACTTAACAAGACATATTCAACCACTTCACATAATAAAACAAACTAAGAAAAATACCAAAAGAGTACGGGAATTACCATAAAGCCCAGAAACTGATTTTAGGATCTTCTTTCTACATTTCTCACAAGATAACCGCACCTTAAGTACCGTTCTTTGCACCATTTGCCCTTCAACTCTATCTCACTCTCTATACACACATATGTATATATACATATACTGCCGTGCACAAAGTGTTCAATTTGATTGTTCACATTGTCCCTCAATATAATTTCGACGCAATTTCATTAATTTGACAACTCAAGAGTCAAGATCAAGAGAAGGCTTTTTCATGATTTATTACTTTTACATAAAGGTGATCAGGGGCATAGCTTGGTAGATACCCGGGGGTGAACCCGCCCCTTCCCCAAATGTTTCGGTTATAAGTGTATAATTTCTGATTTTTCGTCGAAAAATTTTAAAATTATAAATGATCGTCCCCCAATTATTTTGCCTAATTATTTATATAATATATAAATTGAGTCACATGACTTTCCGCTCTCCCGGAACTTTTGGTCAAGCTCCGCCACTGAAGGTGACTAGGGGCATAGCTTAGTTGATACCCAGGGGTGCAACCCCCCCCCCCCCATTTCGGTTATACGTGTAAAATTTTCGATTTTTTGTCGAAAAATTTTAATATTATAAAGGATCGTCCCCCAATTATTTTGCCTAAATATTTATATAATATATAAATTGTGTCCTATACTTTCTGCCCCTAAAGTTTTGATCAAGCTCCGCCAATGAAGGTGATAGTTGAATCTAACCATTGATTATTTAATAATCGAAATGTCCATTCACGTCAATATCCAACTGTTTTTTTTGCTTTCACATTGTGTCTACAAATGTGCAATAATCTTTAAGGTTTGAGTCCACAAACGTGCAATAATGTTTAAGGTTTTATATAAATAAATACGAAAGAGTAAACTCGGGTTTAGGGGTGTTCTTCGGGTAATTTTTTCGGGTTTCGGGTTTTTCGGGCCGGGTTGTTCGGGTTTTTTGTTAGGAAAAAGTGACCCAATAACCAACCCATTTAAAGTTCGGGTATGGGTTTCGGGTTCAGGTTAGTTCGGGTCGGGTTTTTGGTTTTCGGGTTTAGATGTAAAATGAAAAAAAGAATGTTTTTTAGAAAATATTATCATATATATCATGTTGTTTAAAAAAAAATATCATCACATATTCAAACATCATTTAACAATATGGTATAATAATATTCAAAAGTCTCAAAACTTAATGTTTCAAATACAAAACACTCTAAATCAAATCGCAACTATAAAAAACGACAACTAATGTTCGGGTTTTTATTCGGGTTTCAAGTTTCGGGTTATTCGGGTCGGGTTGTTCGGGTTTTTGGTTGGGAAAAAGTGACCCGATAACCGACCCATTTAAGGTTTGGGTTGGTCGGGTTTGGGTTGTTCGGGTTCGGGTTTTTCGGTTATTCTTTAATTCGGGTTCGGTTGACTTCGAATTCGGGTCGGTTTTCGGGTTTCGGATAAAAAAGAACAGCCCTACTCGGGTTTTACCCTAAGATTTGGAGACGCTGACACTCATACTTTCTATTTTCAAAATTTTGTTGTCTTTCACCTAGGGCCGGCTCTTGGGCTGGCCAACATGTGCCGTCGCTCAAGGCCCAAATTTTCAAAGGGCCCGAAAGGTTTTTATAACCTTATATATATATATATATATATATATATATATATATATATATATATATATATATATATATATATATATATATATATATATATATATATATATATATATTTTAAAGAGTAAAATGCACGGATGGTCCCTGTGGTTTTACAAAATAACACCTATAGTCCCCAACTTTTGGAAATTACACCGGTGCTCCCTGTGGTTTGACAGTTGTTACTCAGATAGTCCCTAGAGTGGATGACGGTTAGTTTTCTCCGTTAATTGGTTGTGAAATGACAAATTTACCATCATCTTCTCCACTCTATAAAAACAAAATCCCACCTCAACCCCACCGCCTCTTCACCACTCCCCACCACCACCACCACCACTGCCATCCCCTTCCACCACTCCCCACAACAAATACCAGTAGCCACTGTCCGATGCCAATTTTGATCACCGACCACTGTCTCTTGTTGCCACCAACCGCAGCTGGTCCTCACAGAATTAGGCAGCCCAACACTGCTGCCTCTACTGTTTTTCCACAACTTTCACCACCATTGTACCGTTCTTCTCAGCCATTCAAGGCTGTTTTCGAAGACTATCGTCGACCAACTTCAGCCTACTACCTATACTCCCACATTGTTCTTTCAACCGGCTACCGGGAACACACCCTGTTTGGGTATCATCTTCTCCCAGTGCACTGCCGTTTCTCACCTTCTTTTTGGCCCATGGATTGTGTCAACAGGATCGGTTGGCTGCTGCTCTGTTGACGTTAATCGAACACAACCAAAAAGAAGACTGTTGAAACTGTGATCTTTGGTGGGGAGTGGTGGAATGGGATGGCGGCGGTGGTGGTGGTGGGGAGTGATGACAGAGGCGGTGGTGGTGATGACGGTGGTGGGGAGTGGTGACAGAGGCGGTGGCGGTTGGTGGTTGATGGTTGGGGAAAACAGAAAGAAATGTGGGGTTGGGGTAGGGTTGTTTTGTTATTATAAAGTGGAGAAGATGATGGGTAAACTTGTCATTTCACATCCATTTAACGAAGAAAACTAACCGTCATCCACTCCAGGGACTATCCGATTAACAAACTGTCAAACCACAAGGAGCACCGGTGTAATTTCCAAAAGTTGTGGACTATAGGTGTTATTTTGCAAATCCACATGGACTGTACGTGCATTTTACTCTATATTAAATTATATATTTAATATATGCTTCCATTTATTATACAAAAAAAGTGTTGGTGGTGGAGTGCAAAAGCCATCTCAAGATAATGTAAAGATCTCAAGTTCTAGTCTTGGTTTTACCATTAAGGTTTTCATTTTTAATTCATTTCCCCTTAACCAAAATTTTGGGCCCGTATTTTTTTGTCGCCCAAGGCCTATTTTTTTTTGAGTTCTTGGGGGCGATCTTGCTAACACACCGACGTTTCTTGATTGCATCAATGTACCCCCTAGGGGTAAACTGTAACCTTACCAAAAGAGCATTTTCATAATCTTACTCATATTTATATAGTAAACTTCAGTTGTACACTTTGTGCTTTAGCTGCATTGACACGTTTACACCCTGTTTTATTAAAGTTGTATTCTCCGACGATGTTCCGACCACTCCGACGATATTCCGACCACTGAAGCAAAACCTGGTGCTATCGGGACCGAGTCGGAAGCACGTCGGAGCAAAACTTGTTTTTATTAAAGTCGTGTTCCTCGTCCACACCCTTGCGTACCTAAAACATCACACGATTTCTTCCCTGGTGCCACCGAGACCGAGTCGGAAGCACGTCAGAGTTCTAAACTACAGTATCTACACTTTTAGTTTGTTTATGGTTCGCTGTCTATGACCTTCAGAGACTCGCTAGAGAGTTTGAACGCCGGCCAAAACCAAACCCGACCATCCGACCTCCATCGCTGGTATTTCTCTTGTGCGTTCATGGGATTTCGAGTAGGGTTGGTGCAACTTGGTTGCAAACGGGTCACGGGTTCGAGATGAGAAGGCTGTACAGAGCAATGTACATGCATTATTGGTTCGACTAGGCGAGCATGAGCCCGGTTAGTTTAGAGACGAGTTGCAGGTTTTGCTCCGGTTGTCGGAATATCGTTGGTTAATTAATAGTAAAACATTAAGTAGTTTATAACTCCTCCCATTAATTATGTTATCTCTCATTAATAAAGCAAAAAACATTTTATCCTACACATTTCAAAATTTATCCTACATATATCTTACACTTACCGAAATTTACCCTACACATATCTAAATTTATCATACACATTTAAAAATTTACACATACTAAAATTTATCCTATACATGTCGAAAATTGTCCTTCACCCTAAATTATTTTATCTTGAAAGAGTATATTTAAAAGTGAGTTACAAATTTAATTAGTTAGCTAATTAATTACAATTAGAGATTTAGCTATATGCCCTTATTAATAACATTAAATACACATATTAAATGAAGAAAATAGAGCATTTCTATTGGTTAAAAACTTATTCTTTTTATTCTTACAAAATCTTTCTTCTCATTTGAACCCTTCGCTATATATATATATATATATATATATATATATATATATATATATATATATATATATATATATATATATATATAGGGTAAGGATAGTGTAAAAAGGGCCTAAAGTGTGAGAAGTGTAAGAAGTGTATTATAACACCATATATAATACTATATAACACCATATAAACACCGTATAACAATATGTAACACCATATAATACCATATAACACTATGTAACACTATATATCATTATATAACAAATATAACACTATACATCTATCATAGACATGCTATCAGACAAACTATAGTGTTATATTTGTTATATAATGATATATAGTGTTACATAGTGTTATATGGTATTATATGGTGTTACATATTGTTATACAGTGTTTATATGGTGTTATATAGTATTATATATAGTGTTATAATACACTTCTCACACTTCTTACACTTTGAGCACTTTTTACAGGATCCTCTACCTATATATATATATATATATATATATATATATATATATATATATATATATATAGAGTAAGGTTAACATACAAAAAGCCTTATCATACATCACGTAGGAGACAATGGTAACCGTTGGATCAGGGGTATAATCACGCATGGGACCACATAATCACGCATGGGACCACATAATCACGCATGAGACTATAATCACGCACGTTCTATGATAATAACGCACGTTATATTTTTTTGTCATGTATGTTAATGTAGGTTAAGCCTTGAAGTACATTATACTTTCTATATATATATATATATATATATATATATATATATATATATATATATATATATATATATATATATATATGGGACCGCTAAAATGAAAACCACCTCCAGTTGTAAGAACCGAGAGAACCACTTTCTAGCCTTTAGATCAAGAAGATGGATGGATGAGATTGAAAGTAACTAAAATTAATATTAAATAGATTTTGTCTTATTATGTCTTGAATATTTTAATTCAAAAGGGTAGTATAGTAAAATTACTTTATTTTGTCTTTTTATCTTTATTATTTTTTTGTTTTATTATAATACTTTTATTTTTTTAAAAGAATTCTTTTATGAAAATCATTTTTAAATTCAAATTTTTTTAACAAGACAAAAACTTTTACGCGCCGGTTTTTGCACACCGGGTTTTTTAACGCGCCATTTTTTTAACGCGTCGTTTTTCTCATTCGGCGTTTTTTTAACGCGCCGTTTTTTGCACGTTTTTTAACGCGCCGATTTTTTCACATTTTTTAACGCGTCGTTTTTATACACGTTTTTTACCCGTGGTTTTTTCGACGTTTTTTAACGCACAGTTTTTTTACACGTTTTTTATGCGCCGTATTTTCAAACGTCGTTTTTTTTTAACGCGCCGTTTTTACGCCGGGCTTTTTCACGCGTCGTTTTTTACGCGATTTTTTTACGTTTTACAATTTACATAAAAAAAGTTTTACGTTTTACATTGAAATGTTTACGCTTTACATTAAAAAGTTTACGTTTTGCTTTTAAAAATTTACGTTTTACGTTTAAAACTTTATGTTTTACGTTAAAAAGTTTACGTTTTACGTTAAAAAATTTACGTTTTACGTTTTACATTAAAAAGTTTACGTTTTACGCTTTTACGTTTTAAGTTTTACGTTAAACTTTTTAAACTTTTAACGTTTTACGTAAAACTTTTACGTTTTACTTTAAAATTTTTACGTTTTACGTTTTTACGGAAAACGGACAGAGTTTCCTCTGTTTTTTTAATAAGCCGACAACTCAAATTCCCGTTGTCTTTTCAAAACTCAACAATTTTCAACAATACAAACACAATATATAAAATTTCTATCAAAATGCCAAACGTAACATGTCACTAAAGTATCGGTTCGAGCTCGGTGCACGTTAACTAAATAAAACTCAACAATTTTTACCGAATCTTCGTGTCGTTTTGTCGAACCGTGTTGACTGACTTTGACTTCCGTTTTGCCCTGCCGCCGTGCGTCCGATTTGGGCGGCCGCCGTTTCGGCGTTTCTGGCCGCCGTGCGTCCCCTACCGCCGCTGCTTGCGGCTCCCGTGGTTGCCAGAAAACGGCTTTGCCGTTGGTACAAGTTGCTGAAGTTGATTCTTGTACTTTAAACAACATCAAGTAACAATAATATGTGGGAAAAATGGATTTTAACTTTCATTCCTACTAGTAAAGGAATTGTAGATATTCCAATGGAATGTTGAAAATTACCAAGATAACCCATCGATCACTAGTTTGTCCCTCATCACAAATTCTTCATATCTATTCTAAATCATTATCAGTTGTCATCAAGAACATAAACATTTTCATGAATTAAAAATAAACAACATATGTAATCCCAAAAACACAACATTTTGCTTATTTCTTCAGGAACGTAATTCATCTTATTTCTCCAACTGTTGTAGCATAGAAAATCGAAGAAGACGTAAACTAATAAAACTTTGGCATCGTTAAAATCGATTTTGAGAAGATACACCGAAATCGATAAAAAAATTGTCATTGCCCGAAACCCAAAATCGTTTTGAACAAACAGTTGAAGACGAAATCAGAAATTAAAAAGGCAAACCCCAAAATCGATTAGATACTTACAAAGAGATAAGGACGAAAAAAGAAATCTGGTCGATAGCTTTAAATCTCGTTTTGAAGAAAAGAAAACCCAAAATAGACTGAAAGGTGATAAGGAACAAAACCAATTTCAACATTGAAGAATAGAAAACCCAAAATAGACTGAAAGATTAGGCTAGAATTTCGATGGTTGTTGTGTAGGAGGAGATGAGGGGTTGATTTCTTGGGTTTCTTCTTTAGATCTGCAGAGAAAAATGTGAGGAGGGAAGAAGATAATCACTTTTTGAAGAAATTAGGAGAGAGACATGAAAGGAAATATAAAAGGATGAGAGAGACAGGCATTAAATGAAGAGAGATATGGGGGATTTGACATTTGGGGTAAAAGACCAAAATACCCTTTTAGTTGTTATAATCTGATTGGTTGAGAGTGGTTCTCGCGGTTCTTACAACTGGAGGTGGTTTCTATTTTAGCGGCTCCCTCCCTATATATATATATATAGGGAGAAGATCATGCGAGAACCACCTCTTATTGCGAGAACCGCGAGAACCAATGTGAACACAACCAAAAATGCCTAAAAATAGCTAAAAATCACACAATTTTTTTTAATATTTTTATATAAAAATCGCTACTTTTCGAAGCAAAAAAAAAAATTAAAATTTTTTTTTGCCACTAAAAGTAGCGATTTGAGCATAAAAAATATTAAAAAAAAAATTTTAGATTTTTTTTTATTTTTTTTTATTTTTTTAGGTTTTTTGGGGGTTTAGTTTTTAGCATTTTAGCTTGGGGGGGGGGTTAGGTTTTGGGGGGGGGGGGGTGGGGGAGGGGGGTTTAGGTTTTGGGGGGGGGGGTTAGGTTTGTTTTAGGTTTTTTTGGGGGGTTTTAGTTTTTAGCATTTAGCTTGGGGGGTTAGGTTTTTTTTTTTTGGAGGGGGGGGGGTTAGGTTTTTTTTTTTTTTTTGGGGGGGGGGGTAGTTTTTTTTTAGGTTTTTTAGTTTTTTTAGGTTTTTTTAGCTATTTTAGGTTGTGTTCACATTGGTTCTCGCGGTTCTCGCAATAAATGGAGTTCTCGCATGAGCCCCTCTCTATATATATATAGGGTAGGGTTCATGCGAGAACCACCCTTATTGTGAGAACCGCGAGAACCAATGTGAACATGGGGCAATTTTTTAAATACATAACAAAAATTAAATCAGCTATCATTTCCCCTCTTACTGGACTTCAAACAACAATTAAATCCTCTTTTTTATTTAGTTCACGTCCGACACTTCAAAAATCTACAAACTTCGTCATCCCAGTTCACATCCAACACACCAGAATCTCCAAAATTGGCCATCTCAATCTTACCATTCATCGTGTAATCGAAATTAGGGCAATATAAGAACATAATAATCGATCATATATTCGTCATCTGCTCAAAATTAGGGCAATAAGAGCATAATCATCGAAGACTCTGTCACAATTAGGAAGAATATAAAGAACAAACGTCCAATTGACAGATTATTCAGTGTCGCTACACCGTTCCGTAAATTTGTAAGTTTATACTCTTTGTTTTGCAGTTTTATATGATAACATGACGCTTGATCGTCTATTCAGATTTTTATATGTTAATATGACGCTTAAATCATCATTTCATATCTGCACCAGTGAAAATTGTGTGATATATATATGATTGTTGAGGGATTAGGGGTGACTGTTGTGATAGAACTATATGTAATGTGGTATTTATGTGTTTTTTTGTATGTAATTTTGCTACTGATTAATGTTAGATATGATTGGTGGTAATACGAAATTTGATTTGGTAAGGGTTAGGGTTTTTTATTGAAGCAAACTTGTGGGTCATCCGTGTTAATGCACATGTGCATAGTTATGCACATATGTATATTTTGCCAGTTTAGGTTAATAAGGTCAATCATGTTGATGCAAATGTGTATAATTATGCATATGTGCATAATTTGTCAGGATAGGTTAATAACGTCATTCATGTTGATGCACATGTGCATAGTTTGCGAGAATTTGTCAACTTGCATGTTTATATGTTAACATGACGCTTAATGGCCGATTCAGATATTTTATATGTGAATATGAGGCTTAAATCTTAGTTTCATATATGCATTAGTGAAAATGGTGTGATGTATATAATTTTTGAGGGATTAGGGGCGACTGTTGTGATATCACGATCTGTAATGTGGTATTTATGTGTTTTTTGGATCTGCGATGTGGTATTTATGTGTTTTTTTGTATGTAGTTTTGTTACTGATTAATGTTAAATATGATTGGTGGTAATACGAAATACAATTTGTTAAGGGTTAGGGTTTTTTTTCTTATTGAAGCAAACCTGTAGATAAGGTCAGTCATGTTAATGCACATGTGCATAGTGGAGCACATATGCATATTTTGCCATGTTAGTTTAACAAGGTCAGCCATATTGATGAAATAGCGTATAATTATGTACATGTGCATAATTTGATAGAATAGGTTAATAAGGTCAATTATGCACAAAACTCGTTTTCCAGATATATTTAGAATGGAACAAGATAAACGATGCCTGGTGGCGGACCGGTACAATCAGGATAATAGAAACTTAATGGGGGTTTGGAATTGGTTGAGAAGCCCAAGCTCGGCCGAAGAATTACTGGAATGGCACGAGTTGATCAGGCTCCTCGATAATGTCACTTTGTCCGATGGCAAAGATGGTTGGGAATGGGTGGGAGGCAATGACTCTGATTTTTTAGTCAAGACTGTCAAGAACTTCCTGTATAGTGGCTCTGATTTCAGCAACAGGCACGTTGTGAAATGGTCGAAAAGGGTCCCAAAAAATGAAATATTTTTTGTTTGGAGGGCAGTTTTAGATCGTATTCCCACGCTGAATGCACTCCGGGATTGAAACTGTTGGGGCAGAGACGTGAAATGTTGTCTGTGTGAAGATGGCGATGAAACAGCTGAACACCTTCTTTGTTCGTGCAGGGTAGTGTCGACTGTCTGTTATCACATCATCAGTGGTGCAAGGTGAGTCCTTGTATTATGTTTTCAGCTAAAGATATCGTAATTGCCTCTGAGTTTTGCAATCTGGATAGAGAAGTGAAAGAAGATTTACATGGCATTATGTTCGTGACAAGTTGGTTTATATGGTTAGCCAGGAACAATAAAAGGTTCTCGGAGACTCAAGTTAAACCTGGAGAGATTATTCGTAATATTAAGTCCGTCGGTTTTTTATGGTATAAGAATTGGTCCAAAAAATAGGTCCGTGAGTTGGGAAAAATGGTGTAGTTTTGATATAAGGTAGCTGCTAGTTTTCGGTCTTTAGGTTCTTGTGTTGAGTTGTTGTTTTTCATTTTGCTGTAGTGGTTGGTTCGGCCGCCTCTGTTTTGGAGGTTGGCTTCTGTGAATAACATTTACATTAAAAAAAAACTTATGCACATGTGCATAGTTTGTCATAATAGTTTTGTTACTAATTAATGTTAAATATGATTGGTGGTATTACGAAATTTGATTTGGTAAGGGTTAAGTTTTTTTATTGAAACAAACCTGTTGATAAGGTCGGTTATGTTAATGCGCATGTGCATAGTTATGCACATATGCATATTTTGTCTATTTTTAAGTTAATATGAATGCATTACGACATATGCACACTTGCATTATTACCTTAAAACATAAACATTGTACATATTGTATGTAATATGTTTACTCCACATGTGCATACATGAAATAATTGATGTAATATATGTAATGTATGCAGGAAAAATTATTCGAAACTGCTCGTGGATTGACAACAAGGACGTATTTGATTAATAGGTTGACGAATGAAAAATACTAGGGAAAATGATGGACGAAGAGGCGTTGAAACAGGAGGAGTGTTGGAAGATAGTTATGAAATGGAAAGAAGATCAGAAGGTGTGAGGTTGTGAAATAATGCGAATGTTATGTAGGTAGTTTGTGGATATGCAATTTATAAAGACAATTTCTTTTTTTGTTTTCTTGATGTCTTTTGATTATAATACGTGGGTAGTTTTTACGATAACGGTTGATATAAGAAGTTTGACGTATACAATGTTTTATATGGTGGTTGATGGGTTAAAACTCTATTTGATTGTTCAGGTATATTGGTATGTTTGTTAATATTTGATGTATTATGTTGTTTGGTATAGAAAATGTTGGTATTGCACATGTGCAAAGTTTGATATAGCGTATCATATTACGTATGTGGTACCATATTACGTATGGGGTACCACATTGCATATGTTGATGTGTATGTAAAGAAAAACGAATTACATGTAGTTAAGATATTCATGTATGCACATGTGCATTGGTTGAAACAATAACAATATGTAGTGAAACATTAAAAATGTATGCACATGTGCATTGTTTGAAACAATTACCATGTGGGGTGAAACAGAAACATGTATACACATGTGCATTTTTCAAAACAGTAACCATGTCGGTAATATATGTTAGGTGGTCAATAATGAAATTACATACGCTTATATATAATAAGTAACTCTTATGTATAATAAGTAACTGATATCATAGTATCATGATCACAATCATAAACTATGAATACGTATACAGACAGTGCAAAATGATTGTAAACAAAAAGAATAATGCTTAGAAACTATTTGTCATTCTATATAGGATAATCAAGAATCGTTGAATGTTTTATGATGACGTCTGGATGAATGTCTACACGCCTAGATGAATGTCTACGAGGTTGATCAGATTCATATATATATATATATATATATATATATATGCAGGGTCTTTAGCATCATCATCAACATCTTCATCAGTATCATTGGAATAAACGTCCTCCTAACTGTTAATCGTACTGTTTATAACAGGGATGTATTCAGCATCAACATCAGCATCAACATCGGGTATCCAATATGGTGTGCCATTAGGTGTAGAAGTCGTAAGTTTTCCTGTATAAATAAAAAGAAAAACATATAAGATTGTGATTAATATGGTATATGGTATATGGTGTGATTAATATGGTATATGGTATATGGTGTGTATACGCACGACGTATAAATGTTTAACAATTTTTTGGTGATGAGTATGGGGTGTTGGTCATGTGATGCACATGTGCATAATTATGTACTGATGGTTAACAGTTTATTTGTGATGATTATGGATTGTTGGCACATGTGCATGTTCATGTTAATGATGGTTAACAGTTTACGGATGACGAGTATGGGTGTTATCAACATAATGCACATGTGCATGATCGGTGACACGAGTATGGGTGTTATCAACATAATGCACATGTTCATGATCGTTATATTCATCAAGCAGATAAACAAAAAAATGAACAATTTATATAAACAATGATACAGGAACATAGAGTAATTAGGCAAATGTTAAATAAACATTGATATAATAACATAGAGTAGTAAAGCATGTAAAAACTAGAAAAACAAACAATGAACAATGATAAATAAACACTAATATAGGAACATAGAGTTATCAAGCATGTAAAAACTATTGGTATAAATTGCAATTGTTGGTATAAATTGCAATTGTTGTTGGTCCAGATTTGTGGGTGATATAGAAGTCGATGTTGAAGTATTGTCATCGGAAATTGAGTATTCAGCGGAAATTGAGTGTTCGGCTACAATGACATTTTCTGATGTAGACATAGATTCAATAGTATGGATATAAAAATAGGTCTTTTTATAAGCTGAAGTTGACCTAACTTTGTTAATGTCATTATCAGATTGATGAGGAGGGTATATATGTGATGAATCAGAGGATGCCATCTGTATTACAAAGGGGTTACAAGTGAAATTATGTTTATTTGTATATGGATGAAAAAAAACAATATAATCGGACAAAAAAAGGATGTAATTTGTTGTGATTACCGGATAAATGATGTATTCAACTGAGTAATCGTATAAGTCAAACACGTAATGAGGATGTGTTCAACAGTTTCTTGCTCGTATCCGCGACCGGGGCACAATGTGTTGCTGATCTGAATTCCCCTTTTTTCTAGATCCGTCTTTGTCGGTAACCTGCCTTCGGTACCTTTCCATGCTAACATATTGGCTTTAGGTGTAGCCCATCCGTTCCAGGTCATTACAAAGCCACTCGACGGGTCCCCACTTGTGACACACAAATACTCTCAAACGGTTTTAACATTGTAAGTCGACTTATTTTTTCGAGTGCCAACCCCACCCATATTGACCTGTCTTCATTCTGGTGTCTCTCAGCAACGCCAAAAGCTACATAAACTCCACCAATTCCTCCCCGGTTGTCGGATTGTTCTTCCATTGCCAATCCCACACAGTCACCTCCCTATTTTTTTGTAGTTGTCCGCCACACAAGCCCCTTTGTTTGATGCCATACTGTACATAATTGGATAGTCATCCATAAGGCACTTGTTCAGAATCCATACATCAACGACATAATCTAATTTACAACATAGTGCACATGTGCATATAATTTAATACAACATCATTTACAGTAAATATAATGCACATGTGCATATCATTTAATATAATATCATTTACAAACTATATACATTATTTATAGTCAACATAATACCTGTGGTCACAAACCGAATGAACTGCAACTCTTGATGTTCTGTATTTGTAGATGTATTGTGACTGTCAACTGTATTACCAGCAGTTGGACCAACGATGTCACCAACAATGTCAGCATCAAATGTATGAGGAGGATTATCAGAGAATGTATGAGAAGGAACATCAAATGTGTGAGAATCGACACTTGATGAATCAGAGGATGCCATGTAGATATGAGAAGGATTATCAAAAAATGTATGAGGAGGAACATCAGATGTGTGAGAATCGATACTTGATGAATCAGAGGATGCCATGTAGAGGGTGTAAATGGTGGGTTGTCGTTGTGAATGCCGATGGAAACACCGTGACCGGATGCCGCCGCCGTGAACTCCGGTGAGTTACGTGAACGCCGTCGGCCACCTTCGTCGATCTATACAAAGTTCTGATCCGATGAATGAAACCCTAACTGTGGATCTGAACAGAGTTGTGAAATAGAGGGGATGAATGAAACCCTAACTGTGGATCTGAACAGAGTTGTGAAACAGAGGGGTGCGTGTTTTTATAATAAATATCACATAATTACAATTTTGTCATGTGTTCACACTGGTTCTCGCGGTTCTCACAATAAAGGGTGGTTCCTAACGGATCCTTCTCCTATATATATATATATATATATATATATATATATATATATATATATATATATATATATATAGGGAACCGCTAAAATAGAAACCACCTCCAGTTGTAAGAACCGCGAGAACCACTCTCAACCAATCAAATTATAACAACTAAAAGGGTATTTTGGTCTTTTACCCCAAATGTCAAATCCCTCATATCTCTCTTCATGACTTCATTTAATGCATGTCTCTATCATTCTTTTATATTTCATTTCAAGTCTCTCTCCTAATTTCTTCAAAAATAGATTGTCTTCTTCCCTCCTCACATTTTTTCTCTGCAGATTTGAAGAAGAAACCCTAGAAATCAACCCCTCATCTCCTCCTCCACAACAACCATTGAAATTCAAGCCAAATCTCTCTCTGTTGAAATTCAAGACCCATCTCTCATCAATCTCTCTCTCTTGAACCTCTCCTCCCTGCTGGATGATGACCAGCCGACTGTGACAACCGGTAATTAACGCCTCTTAATTACGTGATTAACAAACGTTTAGGCGATAACAAATAGTGTTTAAGACACGAATTAGCTTAATTAGGCTATTGGAATGCCTAGGAACACTTATCAGACGTTACAGTGCGTGTATGGTGATTTCTGGAGAAATCTGCGGAACGATAAATGAAAACGAACTGACATCATACAAAATACTGACCACGCCGACAAATACGAGGTTTATACGTAAAACTTATACTTATGGATGTGGTTTTGTTAAAATATCATGCTCTCGAACGGCACAAAGCGCAAATGTGAACTAAAACGCGCCTGCTGGAATGCACCGGAAACGAAACAGAAGCATCAGATGCACGTATTAACCTAAAAACTGAAATGTTTCGATATATTTTGCTTCGCTATTGAATTTAAATGATCACAGTTAAAACCGGATCGAAAGACGGATCAGAAACGAAGAATGAAGCAGTTTACGCGTTTTAACGCAATCGACAGAAATACGCGTTTAGTAACAATATACTACACAAATTTAAGGGTTTCGACCTTAAAGATTCGTTTTATGACATATTACTAACTTCGGATTTGGAAACGGGCTTCGGAATGGATTTGGGCCGCTCAAAACACGCTAACGGGCCCTAGGCCCAACCCTAATAACAAAACCTAGGTATAAAAGGGCAGTTATGGTTTTTGAACTCCATTTTTGTCAAAACCCTAAGCAAATCAGCACACACCACAGAACTCTCCCCTGCTCCTCTCTCTTGTCCGATCATCGGTCACTGGAACCCAGATTCCGGCCGTCGCGCACCTCCACTCCTCCCCCCTTCTCTCACAACCGCACACCCCCTCTCTCGTTCCTGCTGCTGGCGGCTCCTCCGGCGCTGCTATGCCAGCAACCCCCCCCCCACCTGGTAGATTTAATAGAGAAAGAGAGAGAGACCGAGCAGAAGAGGATACGGAAGAAGGAGGGAGAACCGGCGGAGCCGGTGCCGTCGTCGACGGCGGCGGTGGTTCCGGTAACTCTCTCTCGAGTCACAGCAGCCGCGGGTCCAAAAATTTCTCCGGTAAACTCTTATAATTCGTCATCTTCCCCTCTTTTACTTTCAGATCTGTAAAGATCTATCTCTCTGGCCAGTTTTGGTGACGTTTCAGGTTTGATGAGTGGCGGTGTCGGCGTTGATGTCGTCGTTTACGGCAGCGGAGGGGTGGATGTTCGAAAGGGTGAAGTTGATGGTGATGGTTGAAGCCAAAAAGGCGACGACAGTTGTCGTCCGGCAACGATGATGGCGGTTCGGGAGCCGGTTATTTGTTTCAGATCTAGGATATGCTTGGTTCGAGTTTGTCTCATCTCGGGTCAGATTGGTTACGGGCGAGTCTTGGTTCGGCTCGGGTCACTGTGCGGTTTGGGTTCAGTAAAATAAGGTCAAAGCTGGTCAAGGTAGTCAACTAAGGTCAACGGATCGGTTCGGGTCAACCGCGGATCGGACGGGTCAGATTTACTCAGTCAACTCAGCGAGTCAACTCAGCGAGTCAACTCAGCGAGTCAACTCAGCGAGTCAACTCAGCGAGTCAACGGGTCAACCGAGTCAACACAGCGTGTTGACTGGTCAAACCGGGTCAACTCAGTTCGGGTTCGAGTCAAACCAGTCAACACAGCAGGTTGACTGGTCAATGCTGGTCAACTCGGGTCAACGGACGGTCAACGACAGTCAACTCTCGGGTCAATCACGGTCAACTCAGGGCCCGGTAAAGTTTTGACGTAGCAAATATTTATTTCGTTAGCTTAAGATAGTTTACGCGACCGAGCTCGACCCGACTCGATTATTTACTAGCTTAGGTTTTGATATTTTGGCGAAAGTTACATTTTGATTACATTGCATGGATTATTGTTGTGTCTTGACAAAATACGACGACTTTGATTGTCGGGTTATTCGAAAAACAGAGGAAACTCTGTCCGTTTTTCCTAAAAACCCGTAACATGAGACGTAATTACATTCTAAAAACGACACTTATCAACAATTCGAGTTTTTCTTATAAGATATAATATAGAGAGATATTTATTTGACGACGTTTTTCGAATTATAAAACGAAGTTGTAAAACGACGACAAATTATATAACTTCGTGTACTTTCGTAAAATAAATATAATTGTTATACTTATTTCAAATGACTATTATTCGACGATTATTTATTTCTACGTTTAGAGACATCGAAACCCGATACACTTTTACAAATAAATATAATTATTTATATTTATTTCGAATGTCAAAATTTCCGAACACTTTTATACAATAAATATAATGTTTATATTTATTTCGAACGACTATTATTCGGTGATTATTTAATATAAATATAATTGTGTATATTTATTTCACCGTCGTTACTTCGTGTTAGATTATAAAATAAATTTAATCGCTTGTATTTATTTTAAAAGTCGACTTTAGACTTCCTTACGAACTAAATATAGTTTTTATATTTGGTTCAAACGACTGAATTTAGAGTTTATATTTCAAACTCAGGACTTAAAATATATGTATACATATATACACACTTTTATTTCCATCTTACGGCAACAACGACACGAACCGCTATCCACCTACGTATGTCTAGTCACGAAGACTAACACGACATCGCAAGTATATATTTATATTTAAATATATAAATAAATATATATATATATATATATATATATATATATATATATATCTTTTAACACTCGAAAACTAAGTCGATTTCGTGACTTAGTTTTATCCCGATTATGAACGGGATTAAATAACCTTAGATTGATTATTTCAGAATCAAAATGATAACACCTTCGTAGAGTCGTTTACTTACGACTCGGTAGAGCTCGGACACGTAGTTTAACTATGTCGTTATATTAGAAAACTCATAAGTATTCCTTCGTAGGAATGTCATAGGTGCACGCTAGCTAATTCACGTTTTTGGAACGACACTACGGAATCACGCTAAGCTAGCTTTGCACAGGAATATCAAGGTGAGTTCATAACCCCCACTTTTTACGGTTTTACATTTTTATAAATGTTTTCGGGGGTGGAAAGACATGCAAGTTTTTGCAAAAGAAAACACTATTTCGATGAACGAAAACACATCTTTATAAACCATGTTGCAAATGAATTTCAACGAACTCGAAAGGTTTACGAAAGGTTTACACTAAACATACCGGTTTTACATAACAAACACGTATTTTCGCAAACGTGCATGATTTTCATGACTAGTGACGGGAATGTCCTAGTTACTACAACGGGACTGGGTTGGTCTGCGTACGAACAACGAGACAACCCAATGGGTTTATGTCCCCCTTTTTCTTTTGAAATACATATTAACTAGGGTATGATTAAGCTATGGAATGAACTCTTGGATCACGTGCGAATAGGCGCTAACTTAGGCACCATTAATCCCTTTAAGGACCACGGAACAGGGGGTAGATCTATCGGGTACGGGCGAGCCCCACTCACGGTCCTTGTGCGGCCACTTAGAGTGCTTTTGTGTCCCTGTCGAAGTGAATCGACACTTAAATCGTCTACCGGGTTGAGTGCTTCCTATGTCGGCACACATATTAATGTCTTAGCTACACATTAATGATCAACATGTTCATAGACGCATTACATACCTACTTATAAACTGAACTTTCAAATGTTTTTAAGATTCATTTGATGTAAACTCACAAATACATGGATTTACAAACTTTGGTAACGTTTTTCAAATTATACCTAAGTAAGAGGACGCGCTGATCCTGCTTACAAAGGTGCGTTTGGGCTCGGCCCATTCTCTCTCGTGCAATGCACAAAGACTAGTGTGGGCTAGACTCACAGTTTTTCATATATCATGCCAAGAAAATAATTTTACTGTATTTTCTCAACAACTTTGAAACCGGTTATCAAAAAGATTATTTTAAATCTTTTCAAAACAAACTATGAACTCGCTCAACTTTATGTTGATTTTTTTCGCATGTTCTTTCTCAGGTTGCATTTTTAAAACTAAGGAACGGTTGGAATAGGAGAACCCATGGAAATTCGAGTACCTAGCAGGCGTTCACTGTTTAGAAGTCTTAACCTTTTGCTTCCGCTGTTCAATGAAGATACCGGTCCAGTCATGCCAGCTCTGATAATTTCGGGGTGTGACAGATTGGTATCAGAGCTATAGGTTTCTGTAGTGATACCTAGGCTTTAACCTCACTCTCCTCTGGGGACTTAGATATCAAGAATTGAACATGTACAGAACGCCTAAGACTCGAATATGGGTTCCAACCGTTGCCAAGAACAATGAGTCAACTGTTTTGATTTTAAAGATATACAAATGTTGTGTCGATACACAATACACGAAACAATTACACACATAAAGCAAGACTTTGAGAGTTGTGGTAACACACATTTAGGACCTGTGGAAAACTTATGACGAAATTCATTAAAGGTCCTCATGTAGGAGCCACGATTATTAACTAGGGCAAACGCCATTACCTATATTGTCTATGCTATTTTAATTACCCGAGCAGGTAACCTACGTGGAACGAAACGCTATTGCGCAACTATATGTGAAACTTAAACTTTACGTCAGCGGGCGTCAGAGTACATAACACACGACTTTGGAGGCAAGGCCTTTGGAAAACATAACATGATTGGGCACGATAAGAACGATGCTAACCCCATCAGCGATAGATCTGCTGATCGAAATGCGGCGATGTGCCACGTGATCTTGCAAGCGACACCAATCACGCCAAGGTACGTTCAAGCGAGGGCTTCGCAAAATAATGGAAATCACAATTATTGGCATCGCAATGGAAACTACAAGTCTTCACATCTCCCCACTCCCTAAATGGCGATTACGTCAAGATTAACATTTCATGGTAATGTCTTTAACAACCGGTCATCGCGCGAAATTCCAGGTAAAGTCCTTAAATTTCTTTTGTTGAAATTTCGACTTCTTGCATATAGTGAGTAGATTTTTGCATTTCTACTCCCCCTTAATGATCGTTGCACCACAAAGATTTTCTTCCATGATAGCAAACACTCAATTGTTTTATTTTTGGTGAATTAATATGTACGCATGCATTGTTTATCGCGCATGTGGTTCGTTTCGTGAAGACCATTGGAGGGCTTCACTCCAAATTGTCGTTTTATCAAAGCTCATATCGTTCGCTATACTTGATCTTTGCATTGTGATCTAGATGACCCGCATTGTTGCAAAGTGTTGACTTTTTGATATCGAGTCAACGAACTAGTCGAAACTCTTTTCTTTTGAATACATTACATGGTTTGTTCATTGTAACCATGTCGAAATCTCTTGTTAACACATGCATTTATCATTGGAATGTGACTAAACCAAGTTTAATTGTTGAACTTGCTCGTAATATATATTTGATTCAAGATTCCATATGATGGATTAAGGCCATCATATTCTAAATAATCCCAACAAGCGCTTCATTTGCTTTGAACCATAACATGCTTGTTTGGTCTTCGACTTCATTGAATCGTTTCTTTGATCACGATCACCTTGTGGTGGCATTTTTCACAAGTTTGAAGCTTGCGCTAATCTCGTTGCTCACCTCATGTACGGATTTAATTATTTATTTATTTGTTTATTGACATTAAATCCGCTTTGTTGATTTATCATATTAAAGCAATCTTAACACAATCGTGTGTTAGGATAATGGTACACAAATTTATGTCATATTTCGGTGTACCTCTTAACGATTCTTTCAGCATTGATCGAACATTTTGTGATATTTATTGCTCTTTCATTTTCGATCGAAAAACATTATTTATTTGTTTCGTTTTCAATTGAAAATCCTATGAGAATTGTTTGAAACAGACATTCAGATTTACTTCGTTGAATCTCTCACTTGATTTCAAAACAAGGTGATGTTTGTTCAGTCACCACTATTATTGAATTATTTCGATCACTACGACACCTTGTGGTGTCGGTATAAACTTGTAGCTTGGGCTAATCATGATCGAGCGTTCCATGTAAAACACGGGTGATATTTGTTCGATCACCGCTGTTGCTGAATTGCTTCATTCACTACGACACCTTGTGGCGTCGGTATAAACTTGTAGCTTGTGCTAATTACGATCAGTCGTTTCATGCGAAACTGTATATGCTTTTCGTTTGACACATCATTTTAGTAGTCTTAATGCAACTATGTATTAAGACGATGATACACCAGGTTCGGTTGAATTTCATTTCGGTGTATCCTTGCAACTCAATAATGTCAACGCGTGATTTTATTCGTTTAAGGGTTCGATAGTTGATAAATCATTTTTATGATTCTATTTATTTGAGCTTGTTGAATTCGAGTTTCAATCATACAACAACCAACGCAAGATTCTGTTGGTAGTAAATTCTGTTGTTTCAAAAATTGATTTGCAGTTTCCGAATGTTCATTTGGAATTCCATTGGTTGAATCTCCTCTTTTGTTGAACCTAGTAAACCTAGTCACATTGGTGATAGTATCACAACATCTCGTTCACGTGACATTGATTTCTAGAACAAACTCAGTTAAACCGTTGGGTTCCTATTGATGCAAAATTTTCTTGCAATCACGTAATCTGAACAAGTCTTGATTCTATTACGCGGTCATTCACTTTGGTATTATTCGGACTTACCTGCGAACGACACAACTCTGAGGAGATAACATAGTCTAAATTTCGAGGACGAAATTTCTGCAACAGGGGGAGAATGTGACAACCGGTAATTAACGCCTCTTAATTACGTGATTAACAAACATTTAGGCGATAACAAATAGTTTTTAAGACACGAATTAGCTTAATTAGGCTATTGGAATGCCTAGGAACACTTATCAGACGTTACAGTGCGTGTATGGTGATTACTGGAGAAATCTGCGGAACGATAAACGAAAACGAACTGACATCGTACAAAATACTGACCACGCTGACAAATATGAGGTTTATACGTAAAACTTATACTTATGGATGTGGTTTTGTTAAAATATCATGCTCTCGAACGGCACAAAGCGCAAATGTGAACTAAAACGCGCCTGCTGGAATGCACCGGAAACGAAACAGAAGCATCAGATGCACGTATTAACCTAAAAATTGAAATGTTTCGATATATTTTGCTTCGCTATTGAATTTAAATGATCACAGTTAAAACCGGATCGAAAGACGGATCAGAAACGAAGAATGAAGCAGTTTACGCGTTTTAACGCAATCGACAGAAATACGCGTTTAGTAACAATATACTACACAAATTTAAGGGTTTCGACCTTAAAGATTCGTTTTATGACATATTACTAACTTCGGATTTGGAAACGGGCTTCGGAATGGATTTGGGCCGCTCAAAACACGCTAACGGGCCCTAGGCCCAACCCTAATAACAAAACCTAGGTATAAAAGGGCAGTTATGGTTTTTGAACTCCATTTTTGTCAAAACCCTAAGCAAATCAGCGCACACCACAGAACTCTCCCCTGCTCCTCTCTCTTGTCCGATCATCGGTCACCGGAACCCAGATTCCGGCCGTCGCGCACCTCCACTCCTCCCCCCTTCTCTCACAACCGCACACCCCCTCTCTCGTTCCTGCTGCTGGCGGCTCCTCCGGCGCTGCTATGCCAGCAACCCCCCCCCCCCCCCACCTGGTAGATTTAATAGAGAAAGAGAGAGAGACCGAGCAGAAGAGGATACGGAAGAAGGAGGGAGAACCGGCGGAGCCGGTGCCGTCGTTGACGGCGGCGGTGGTTCCGGTAACTCTCTCTCGAGTCACAGCAGCCGCGGGTCCAAAAATTTCTCCGGTAAACTCTTATAATTCGTCATCTTCCCCTCTTTTACTTTCAGATCTGTAAAGATCTATCTCTCCGGCCAGTTTTGGTGATGTTTCAGGTTTGATGAGTGGCGGTGTCGACGTTGATGTCGTCGTTTACGGCAGCGGAGGGGTGGATGTTCGAAAGGGTGAAGTTGATGGTGATGGTTGAAGCCAAAAAGGCGACGACAGTTGTCGTCCGGCAACGATGACGGCGGTTCGGGAGCCGGTTGTTTGTTTCGGATCTAGGATATGCTTGGTTCGAGTTTGTCTCATCTCGGGTCAGATTGGTTACGGGCGAGTCTTGGTTCGGCTCGGGTCACTGTGCGGTTTGGGTTCAGTAAAATAAGGTCAAAGCTGGTCAAGGCAGTCAACTAAGGTCAACGGATCGGTTCGGGTCAACCGCGGATCGGACGGGTCAGATTTACTCAGTCAACTCAACGAGTCAACTCAGCGAGTCAACTCAGTCAACGGGTCAACCGAGTCAACACAGCGAGTTGACTGGTCAAACCGGGTCAACTCAGTTCGGGTTCGAGTCAAACCAGTCAACACAGCAGGTTGACTGGTCAATGCTGGTTAACTCGGGTCAACGGACGGTCAACGACAGTCAACTCTCGGGTCAATCACGGTCAACTCAGGGCCCGGTAAAGTTTTGACGTAGCAAATATTTATTTCGTTAGCTTAAGATAGTTTAGGCGACCGAGCTCGACCCGACTCGATTATTTACTAGCTTAGGTTTTGATATTTTGGCGAAAGTTACATTTTGATTACATTGCATGGATTATTGTTGTGTCTTGACAAAATACGACGACTTTGATTGTCGGGTTATTCGAAAAACAGAGGAAACTCTGTCCGTTTTTCCTAAAAACCCGTAACATGAGACGTAATTACATTCTAAAAACGACACTTATCAACAATTCGAGTTTTTCTTATAAGATATAATATAGAGATATATTTATTTGACGACGTTTTTCGAATTATAAAACGAAGTTGTAAAACGACGACAAATTAAATAACTTCGTGTACTTTCGTAAAATAAATATAATTGTTATACTTATTTCAAATGACTATTATTCGACGATTATTTATTTCCACGTTTAGAGACATCGAAACCCGATACACTTTTACAAATAAATATAATTATTTATATTTATTTCGAATGTCAAAATTTCCGAACACTTTTATACAATAAATATAATGTTTATATTTATTTCGAACGACTATTATTCGGCGATTATTTAATATAAATATAATTGTGTATATTTATTTCACCGTCGTTACTTCGTGTTAGATTATAAAATAAATTTAATCGCTTGTATTTATTTTAAAAGTCGACTTTAGACTTCCTTACGAACGAAATATAGTTTTTATATTTGGTTTAAACGACTGAATTTAGAGTTTATATTTCAAACTCACGACTTAAAATATATGTATACATATATACACACTTTTATTTCCATCTTACGGCAACAACGACACGAACCGCTATCCACCTACGTATGTCTAGTCACGACGACTAACACGACATCGCAAGTATATATTTATATTTAAATATATATATATATATATATATATATATATATATATATATATATATATATATATATATATATATATCTTTTAACACTCGAAAACTAAGTCGATTTCGTGACTTAGTTTTATCCCGATTATGAACGGGATTAAATAACCTTAGATTGATTATTTCAGAATCTAAATGATAACACCTTCGTAGAGTCGTTTACTTACGACTCGGTAGAGCTCGGACACGTAGTTTAACTATGTCGTTATATTAGAAAACTCATAAGTATTCCTTCGTAGGAATGTCATAGGTGCACGCTAGCTAATTCACGTTTTTGGAACGACACTACGGAATCACGCTAAGCTAGCTTTGCACAGGAATATCAAGGTGAGTTCATAACCCCCACTTTTTACGGTTTTACATTTTTATAAATGTTTTCGGGGGTGGAAAGACATGCAAGTTTTTGCAAAAGAAAACACTATTTCGATGAACGAAAACACATCTTTATAAACCATGTTGCAAATGAATTTCAACGAACTAGAAAGGTTTACGAAAGGTTTACACTAAACATACCGGTTTTACATAACAAACACGTATTTTCGCAAACGTGCATGATTTTCATGACTAGTGACGGGAATGTCCTAGTTACTACAACGGGACTGGGTTGGTCTGCGTACGAACAACGAGACAACCCAATGGGTTTATGTCCCCCTTTTTCTTTTGAAATACATATTAACTAGGGTATGATTAAGCTATGGAATGAACTCTTGGATCACGTGCGAATAGGCGCTAACTTAGGCACCATTAATCCTTTTAAGGACCACGGAACAGGGGGTAGATCTATCGGGTACGGGCGAGCCCCACTCACGGTCCTTGTGCGGCCACTTAGAGTGCTTTTGTGTCCCTGTCGAAGTGAATCGACACTTAAATCGTCTACCGGGTTGAGTGCTTCCTATGTCGGCACACATATTAATGTCTTAGCTACACATTAATGATCAACATGTTCATAGACGCATTACATACCTACTTATAAACTGAACTTTCAAATGTTTTTAAGATTCATTTGATGTAAACTCACAAATACATGGATTTACAAACTTTGGTAACGTTTTTCAAATTATACCTAAGTAAGAGGACGCGCTGATCCTGCTTACAAAGGTGCGTTTGGGCTCGGCCCATTCTCTCTCGTGCAATGCACAAAGACTATTGTGGGCTAGACTCACAGTTTTTCATATATCATGCCAAGAAAATAATTTTACTGTATTTTCTCAACAACTTTGAAACCGGTTATCAAAAAGATTATTTTAAATCTTTTCAAAACAAACTATGAACTCGCTCAACTTTATGTTGATTTTTTTCGCATGTTCTTTCTCAGGTTGCATTTTTAAAACTAAGGAACGGTTGGAATAGGAGAACCCATGGAAATTCGAGTACCTAGCAGGCGTTCACTGTTTAGAAGTCTTAACCTTTTGCTTCCGCTGTGCAATGAAGATACCGGTCCAGTCACGCCAGCTCTGATAATTTCGGGGTGTGACACCGACCACCACTATGGGTGGCGGCGCTGGACGGTGATGACGCGAGGGAGCACCAGCCGCCGGCGACGAAGATAACCGACAAAGCACGCCCCTCACCCCCTCGTCTCTCTTTGTTCCGACAGAAAAAAACAACCATTTAAGCTCTGGTGGTGGCACACGGCGGCTAAAATCAGAGCAGAAGAGGTGAACGGTGGTGGTTGGGGCGACGCCGGAAGAGGAAGATGGTGGTGGTAGGGGCGACGCCGGCGGTCGGAGTCTCGGTCTGCCGGTTTTCATCGGACTTGTGAGTTTCAGTTGAGATTCTTGATTTTGTTTGATGGGTTTCTTGATTTTTGATGGGGTTTCTTGATTTTGTTTGACGGGGTTTCATTTTTGTTTGATGGGGTTCCTTGATTTTTGTCTGATGAACTATGTGGGTTTGTTATTGGTGATTTTTGATCAATGATTTTTGATTTTCTGGTGATTTTTGTTTGATCAGTGAACTATGTTCTTGTGTTCTTGATTTTCTGGTGATTTTTGTCTGATGAACTATGTGGGTTTGTTCTTCGGTGATTTTTGTTGAATCTGGTGATTTTTGAATGTTTTAATCTGTTTGAATCTGGTGCCTTTTGAATGTTTTGAATATGGTGTTTTTTTGGTAGATTTTCAAAAAGTGAACTATGTGGGTTTTGCTCCGTTTGGATTTGGGGCGGTGATGATGCAAAAAAAAAACGTATATTTTATTGACGATGGCGTGGCAAGGACGGTGGAGGGTAGGTTTTTGAACCTGCAACCCCACTTTCCAGCCTCTGATTATCGGAAAATCTGAGCCAAAACATCTTTTTTTCAAGAAATCCACTAGTTCTTTTGATTTTTGTTTGTTAGTTTTTTTTTTTGAGGCGTCGATGATGATAGCAATCTATCTGAGACACCTACCAAGTAGCGATTTGCTGGGTGCGTTCGTTTTGTGTAAAAAACTTTTAGATAAAACGTAAAAACGTTTTACGTAAAATGTAAAACGTAAAACGTAAAACTTAAAATTTTTTACATAAAACGTAAAAAAATTTTCGTAAAACGTAAAAAGTTTTAGGTAAAACGTAAATCGTAAATTTTTTTTAGTAAAACGTAAAAAGCTTTACGTAAAACTTAAAATGTTTTTGTAAAAAAAAAAGTTAAACCGTAAACTTTTTAACGTAAAAATTTTTACGTAAAACGTAAAAAGTTTTTCGTAAAACGTTAAAAGTTTTAGGTAAAACGTAAATCGTAAATTTTTTTTAATAAAACGTAAAAAACCGTCGCATAAAACGTAAAAATGTAAAAAATGTTAACGTAAAAAAACGTTGCGTAAAACGTAAAAAAACGTTAATGTAAAAAACTGGCGCGTAAAACGTAAAAAACGCTAATGTAAAAAACCGGCGCGTAAAACGTAAATAACGTTAACGTAAAAACGGCGCGTTGAAAAAATGACGCGTGAAAAGCCGGGCGTAAAAACGGCGCGTGAAAAAAGCCGAGTGAAAAAAACGGTGTTAAAAAACGGTGTTAAAAATGGCGTTAAAAAAATGGCGCGTAAAAAACGGCGTTAAAAAACGGCTCGTAAAAAAAAACGGCGTTAAAAAACGGCGCGTAAAAACCGACGCTTGAAAAATGGCTCGTAAAAAACGGCACGTAAAAAACGGCGCGTTAAAAAACGGCTTTAAAAACGGCGCGTTAAAAAAAACATAAAATGTAAAAAGTTTAACGTAAAACTTAATTTGTAAAAGTATAAAAATCTTTTTAAAAAAAATCTGAATTTAAAAATGTTTTTAATAAAGAAATTATGTTTAAAAAATAAAGTAATAAAAAGTAATTAATGAATATGACAAAAAGGTAATTAAATATAATATATATATAAAAAGACAAAAAAAGTAATTTTACTTAAACGACCCTTTCAATTAAAATATTCAAGACATAATAAGACAAAAAATACTTTATATTATTTTTAAATACTTTTAATCTCATCCATCCATCATTTTGATCTAATGGCTAGAAAGTGGTTCGCGTAGTTCTTACAACTAGAGGTGGTTTTCATTTTAGCGGTCCCCTATATATATATATATATATATATATATATATATATATATATATATATATATATATATAATTTTCATCCATATGCATTTTTTATTCTTTTAACTACTATCAAGTGATGACATGGTGTTTTTAGTATAATTTGGTAGGCTACTATATCAAAAGTAATTTTGTTAAATCTTTCTAAAAAATCATTTCCTAATAATACATCTGATCCAGAATTATAAAAGTAAAATGGTGGACATTTAACCATATATGATCCAATTATTATTATTGGATTTTTTATTCCCCGTTTTAAGGGAACTATAGTTTTTGAAAAGCTAACTCCATTACATGGTGTTAAATCCTCATGATATTCCTTTGGAAAGCAATCTGGTTTACATATACATAATCCTGAGCCACTATCTATATAAGCAGCAAAGTATTCAGCTTTGTAATCTTTATAAGTAATACCTATTGGGATGTATATGCTTTTAGGGCTTGTCATTTAGGTATATAAATCATTTTGCCATTGTATGTAATTTTTAATCCATAGGAGGTTATTTGATATGGTTTTACATTTTCTAAGAAAGTTAATCCTAACATTATTTCTAATGAATCGTTTTCATCTTCATTACCTATTAAGAGTCTTAAAGGAATTTTTTCTTCTCCAAACTTTATTATGGTTCC
Source organism: Helianthus annuus (assembly GCF_002127325.2). Classification (NCBI taxonomy): domain Eukaryota; kingdom Viridiplantae; phylum Streptophyta; class Magnoliopsida; order Asterales; family Asteraceae; genus Helianthus; species Helianthus annuus. The sequence goes on from NC_035446.2 coordinate 110,298,481, forward strand.
TACAGCTTCATTAATTTCATGTAATTCACCATTAAAGTTTGTGTATTGATGGGGTTCTTCTAATGGATATTTTTGTAAGTATTTACAAATTTTATCGTTTATATAATTCCCATTAGCAGCTGTATCTATTAGCATATTTACTGCCGAAAATCTTTTTCCATTGAAATATTCTCCTTGAATTTTGTAATTCCTTACATTATCTTCTTTGTCACTAATTACATCATTATATCTACTTGAATTAGTTATTCTTAGAGGATAACTTATTACCTCTTTGTTTGAGAACAACAATCTAGGAGTTATCTGGTTAGAAGACATCATTGGTTTATCTCGTAAATCAAGACTTAAAGGTCTTGAATCTATTTCTTCTATTTTAGGTAAGGTCGGTATTTGTATTTGACAAACATCGTTAAATAAATAAGGAAAATCAATAGTGTCTTTTATACTAAAACATTCAGAATGATGAGTATTTGACACTGCATAAGAAATAGCATATGTAATAGAATAAGTTCTATTTTGTTGTTTAAAGAAATCTTTTCTCTTAAAATCTTGTAATAGACTTAAAGTTTTATCAAAATCTTTATCTTGAATATTATAGGAAATTCTAGGATAGATATTAAATTTCAGTTTTCCATATTGTAAATTTCTTCTTAATATTCCAAGGCATGCTTCTTCTCTATTTTGTATTCTATTATCCATAACAGCTAATTCTATAGGGGTATCTATACCTTCTTTAAAGGTGGATTTTATTATTATTTGAATAGCTCCTACATGTACCCATCCCAAAGTGTTTTCTTATTTCTGGTTTTATCTTTTGTAATTTTTCTTGGATATCTTTTTTAGATAATAAAGGTATCATAACTTTGTTAGATGTTATGTTAATATCTAAAGCCCTTTCTTGAATATTTAGCCCATAATATAAATGATGATCTCTAGGTTTTATTCCTAGTTTTTGTAAAGTATTCATTTTAAATCCTGAATGGTTTGATAATGAGAAATTTTCATGTTGTATTTGTTTAAGTTTTTTCTTATCTATTAATACTTCTTGTTTATATTCTCCAAATTGTTCATTTTGGCTATCAATTATATCATCATCTATTTTACTAGTGGTGGCTATATCTAATCTATTCATCTTCGGATGATGTGTATTCTGTTTCGGTTAATATAAATATGCTTTCATCAGAATCTTCATTATGAAAATCATTAATTTGTATAAATTCTCCTTCATTCATCATATTTTTCTATGTCTTCATCTATTTCAAAGATCTTGAGATTTTTATTAAATTTCTTAGGACATTTATTTGCATAATGTCCTTCTTCATGACAAAGAAAACACCTACACTTTTTAGGACTTTGCTTTCTTTTATATGTAGGTTTAAAAGTCTTTTTATATCCTTTTCTTTTATAAAATTTTGTTTTACGCTTTTTGAAAAATCTTTTCCTAAAATGAGTTCTTTTCTTATATTTTCTTTTTATCTTTCCGTAATAATAAGAACTATCACAACCTATCATTAAAGGCATTTTTGGGTTACTACAACATAAAGATATTTTTCTTTTTAATCCTTTGGTCAATTTAGCTAATATTGCATCCCACACCACTCGCTTAATTTGTCTCTGACATGTGTTATTCTTTTTCCTAAGGTATCTGATGTCCCTGGGTTATAAGTACTTATTAGTTTTTGTCCCCAAGGATCAGGTATTTTTGCAAAAAATAAGGGTAAATAATTACCCGTATCAGGTACTTGATTATAGATATGGTAATAATAATCTTGAAAAACACAAATATATCTATCAATTTCACAAATATCACATAATTGTAATCTTAGTAAAGCTGTTAAATATTTTTGTATAGTTGCTGGGTCTCTTATTATATTACCTTCTCCACAAAACTCTAATCTAAAAGCCTCTACGGCTCTTGTTATTATGTTGGCCAAATCTTCATCTGAATTAAATATATATTGTTTAGCATCAGGACTTATATTTTGCCAATATTTTAAAGCACTATTTAATAGAGTTCTTTCTAAAATCCTTTTATTGTTTCAATATCCATTTTATTAACAGAAACGGCTATTCTAAAAGCGGTTTCCCATTTATCAATTGCTTCTTCCGTGTTATTAACACAATCTAAATCTAAATATATTCCAAAAGGATTTATTGGTTCATTCTTCATTGAAGGATAAGGCCTATAATTATCTTCCTGTCTTATTGTTGATTTTATAGCGACGTATCCTAGGGATGGTCTTTGAGATTCATTTCTTATTGGTAATCTAGTGCTTGTACTAGCTGTATCATTTATATTAAAATTTTCTTGAGTTTTAATATTGATGAAATTATCATTTAATTCCATATCCCCTATTTTTGTTGTTAAATTTTCTATTTCAGAATCGTCTATCTTAGGAATTATATTATTTTCACTTTCCGTATCTGTATTCATTTTAATTGTTTTTATAACCTTTAGGTATCTTCATATTTTGAAAAAGTTGAACTAAAGGGTCTTGTAAATTAGTTATTGTTTCTTTATCTTTCCTACTAGGATAGGCAGATTCTAGTAATTCCATAATTTTATCTAGTCTAAATATTATTTTATCCCCATAAAAAATAATTGTTTTTTGTATTTCTATTATATCTTTATCTATTTTTAAAGAATTTTCACTTTCTTTTAGTTTATTAAAATTTTTGTTTTCCATTAAGAAGAACTATATTGCCAATCAGTATCATCATAAGTAAAATCAGAACTTGTCCATTCATAGTGACTAAAATTAAAATCTTCATCAGAAATATAATCATCATCAAATCCAGTATTTGTGCTCAAAACTTCACTTTCAATAAAATTAGTTTGGGTATTTAGCTTAATAAGTCTAATTTCATTATCAATCAATTTTATGTTTAAGTAAATTAATTTGTCAAAATCAGTTTCTAGTATTTGTTGGCGTAGTTGTAGAGCCCCCGCAAAAGAAATATCGGTGGCTCTGATACCATTTAGGGTGGTAGTAGCCGAAATATTTTGTCGGTTCAAAATCGTTACTTCATGTAAGCAATTATCAAAATAGGTTAAAAACATATCAAAAGTACCTATAGTTGTTATTTTTATTATCCACATATTGTGTAATTAATTTATATCTTAGAAAAATCAAAAGACATAGTACACCTTAACTTAAGATTAAAATTTATATTATCATCAAAAAGATCATAAAATTTAATTAAGATTTTCTTTTGTTTGTAAAATATTTCCTTACAAAAACTAAGAGTAACAATTATTTAGTGATATTTCAAAACTAAAAAGAAAAAGGGTCCAACATGCTTCCGTACCTCTTTCCCCTTTTGACCAAGATATCGCCGGGTTATACCAAGAGTCTTTTTACTAGGCTCTTTCAGACCAAACCTAAGTTGTCTTAGGTAACTCCTCTTTGGCTCCTTCAGCAATATTCAGCACAACCTGGTTTCGTTTCCTACCTCCGGTGTAAGGAAAAAAGAGACAGTTTGAGGTTGGAGGATTTTTCTTATTAAGAGAAAAATATCTCTAAATAAAGATGAACACTCTCATAATTTATAAGGAAATCAAAGACTTTTATTCCATGGTGGAAATCTTACAAAGGGAAATATCTTACAAAAGGGAAAATAAAAACACTCTAAACACTCTTAAAAATACAAAAGACTTTTATGAAAGAAAACATTTTAAGACATGAGTGAAGACCGATGCCTTTCCTCCTCCTCTTTCCCCTTTTTTATAGGCCTTTATTCATGATGAGTCTTCTTGTTGCAAGATACGTGTTTCTTTTTGCATTTATCTCTTGCCTTGTAGTGTCCCATCTCTTCTTTCAAAGTTGCATTGGGAAGTTAGATATTTAAGACCTGCATCTTTTTTGTCTTTATGGTCATGTCTACCCACTTTATTTATGTCAATCTTATCTTCACCTTTTCCAAGACCAAATATCCAAGTTTTTTACATATCGGTTAGAAGAGAATTTTTTTTCATAATTAGGTGTTTAAACTCACATGTTTAAACCCTTTAATCTATGTTTAATGCCTATTCATTAGAATTTAGGCTATCTCTTGATGAGTTGGTACTCATATTGGTTTTATTAGGAGAACATGACGGGCAGGTTCCAGGAGGGTGTTTCCTATATTGACAAATTTTATACTGTGCCTCTGGACTTGATCTGACTGAACCAGTTTCTAACAAATTTATCTTGCTATTTAAAAATTTTATCGCTGCATCTGGTGATTTTCGGGCCGGAGCAATCATAACTGGAGAATTTTTATATTCTCCTCCATAAGTTCTAAATGGTTTTTTAAGAGTAGATTCCATTCCCTGAATTACTACTCTTATCCCAATAGCCCTTCTGTAGTGAATATCATTTTCATTAAAGTTTGTAAATTCTTTTCTTTTGGAATCGATTTTGCAGGAAAATGCTTGACATTTTTCAAGATGTATAAAATGATAAGCAGGGTAATAGTAATCATTGAAAAAATCTGGTCCTGCAGATAAAAACTTTAGAGCTAAAGTATCTCTAGGGGTCATGGTTGGGTTATTCTGATAACAATTTTTTACTGAAGTTATGACCCATCTTGGTAAATCTGATAATTCAGGAAAATCAGGTGAGGTAAGATAAATCATGTTTATGGCACCAAAATCGTACCAATATCTGATCTCATCTGCTGGTGATCCTTGCAGATAATTTAATCTAGGGTATACCCCTGTGAAATCAACATACCTTGACTCAGTTTGAGCAAGGCTGTATAGCTCTATCATTTTATTTCTTTGTCTAGAAACAGGATCTAATAAAAAAGGCTGTTGTTGGGGAGGAATCTGTGGTTGGAGAGGAATCTGTCGGAGGACTTTTTCAAAGGTGGTTGTTTTATCTGAATGAGGTTTAAAAGAAAATTTTTCTCTTACCTCTTCTTCAGGGTCTGGAGCAGTTTCCATAACATGATCTCCAGAAGAAGTAGATGGAATATCTGTTTTTTCTAAAATAAATGACATATCTACTTTTTCTATCATTTGATGTTTTATCATAAGCTTCATCTTCATACTATCGAACTCATACATGGTAACTTTGTTACTTATCATCCTGAAGTGGCTTTTCACAAGATTTTTTATTTCTGCAATGTGTTCAGGAATGGTTTCGATTATATCTATGAGTTCTCCCATATCAGTTGCAATTTCTTTAATTGCTTGTATCTGTTCGTCCATCATCTTTAGACGGCTATCAAGTTGTTGTCCTAATTCTTCCATCTCTGGTCAAGAAATCTGCCAAAACATTTTTGTTAGATTTTATTATTTCAATATCAAAATTATATTCAGATAAAAGGGTTTGCCATCTTATGAGCCTTTTATACTCAGGTTTAGAAGGCAAATTATTCTTTATAAAAGCTTTTACCTAGGTATTATCAGTTCTTAAAAGAAATTTGTTAGGTAATAGGAAATAATAAAACTTTTGGCAGCTTCTAATAACTGCTAGTAATTCTTTTTCATTAATATGATATCTTGTTTCAGTGTCACTAAAAGTCCCTGAACAATATCTACAAATGCTTTCACCAATTTTTTCTTCTTCAGAGTTATAATCTATCCTTTTAAGTATCCTACTCCAATAATATTCTGAAGCATCAGTTTCTAAATTAAATCATCCTTTTCTTTGGGTAATTGTAATTTGGTAACCTTTTACAATATTCTTTTATCTTTTTTACTTGTTCTTCTAGACCTTTATCAAAACTAAATACTTTATCCTTTTTAAGAAGAGCTTGAAAGGGTCTTCTTAAAGCTGCAAGATTTTCTATAAAATCAGAAGCATAATTTAATATCCCAAGAAAACTTTGAACTTGTTTTTTATCAGTCAATTTATTTGGGAAGGCAGTTATTTTTTCCAAAATATGGCTTTGAAGTTCTATCCCCTGGCCATCTATCTTCATTCCCAAAAAATCTATAGTTTCTTGTAACACACTAGTTTTTCTTTCCGAAAGAGCTAATCCATGTTTCATACATAAATCTGTAAAAATGTCAAGATGTTTTAAATGAGAATTAATATCATCTGATAGGATTAGGATATCATCTATGTATACAAAAATAAAGTCATAGTTTCTAAATATAATATCCATTTTTCTTTGAAATATTTGAGGAGCATTTTTCAATCCAAAAGGCATTACAAGCCATTCATATTGCCCTTGAGGAGTAGAAAATGCTGTGTATGCAATACTATCAGGATGCATTTTTATTTGCCAAAATCCACTTTTGCAATCAAATTTTGAAAATATCTTTTTGTTTCTAGTCGAATTAATTAAACTTTCTTTATGAGGTAAGAAATATCCATAAAAACGGTATTATCATTTAGTTTCTTATAATTTATTACCATTCTAGGTTTACCTCTTGTAACCTCAGCGTGTTTTCTTACCAAGAAGGCCGGAGAGCTGTGTGGGCTATGACTAGCTCTGATCAACTTTAAATCTAGCAGTTCTTTTATCTGGGACCTAAATTCTTTTTGGTCTTCTGGATTGTATCTCATTGGTTTTACTCTAATCTCCTTATCTTTATCTTTCATTTCTAATTTTGCTGTTATCTGATTTTTATCCCAAAATTGTAACGGGTTACTTGTATAACATTGTTTTAACTTATCTTTTATGTTTTCTATATGGTTATCCAATCTTCTTAGATTTACTTGATAATCTAAGGGTTCTCTTAAGTAATATTCCAAGACTGGTATCCCTTTTTCTAATTTTGGATTTTGTTTGTATCCAATATCACCACGCTGGCTTGCGCGTGTTGTAAAGTTAATTGGAAATTTTCTTCCATATGCATTTTTTATTCTTTTAACTACTATCAAGTGATGACATGGTGTTTTTAGTATAATTTGGTAGGCTACTATATCAAAAGTAATTTTGTTAAATCTTTCTAAAAATCATTTCCTAATAATACATCTGATCCAGAATTATAAAAGTAAAATGGTGGACATTTAACCATATATGATCCAATTATTATTATTGGATTTTTTATTCCCCGTTTTAAGGGAACTATAGTTTTTGAAAAGCTAACTCCATTACATGGTGTTAAATCCTCATGATATTCCTTTGGAAAGCAATCCGGTTTACATATACATAATCCTGAGCCACTATCTATATAAGCAGCAAAGTATTCAGCTTTGTAATCTTTATAAGTAATACCTATTGGGATGTATATGCTTTTAGGGCTTGTCATTTAGGTATATAAATCATTTTGCCATTGTATGTAATTTTTAATCCATAGGAGGTTATTTGATATGGTTTTACATTTTCTAAGAAAGTTAATCCTAACATGATTTCTAATGAATCGTTTTCATCTTCATTACCTATTAAGAGTCTTAAAGGAATTTTTTCTTCTCCAAACTTTATTATGGTTTCTACAGCTTCATTAATTTCATGTAGTTCACCATTAAAGTTTGTGTATTGATGGGGTTCTTCTAATGGATGTTTTTGTAAGTATTTACAAATTTTATGGTTTATATAATTCCCATTAGCACCTGTAACTATTAGCATATTTGCTGCCGAAAATCTTTTTCCATTGAAATATTCTCCTTGAATTTTGTAATTCCTTACATTATCTTCTTTTTCACTAATTACATCATTATATCTACTTGAATTAGTTATTCTTAGAGGATAACTTATTACCTCTTTGTTTGAGAACAACAATCTAGGAGTTATCTGGTTAGAAGACATCATTGGTTTATCTCGTAAATCAAGACTTAAAGGTCTTGAATCTATTTCTTCTATTTTAGGTAAGGTCGGTATTTGTATTTGACAAACATCGTTAAATAAATAAGGAAAATCAATAGTGTCTTTTATACTAAAACATTCAGAATGATGAGTATTTGACACTGCATAAGAAATAGCATATTTAATAGAATAAGGTCTATTTTGTTGTTTAAAGAAATCTTTTCTCTTAAAATCTTGTAATAGACTTAAAGTTTTATCAAAATCTTTATCTTGAATATTATAGGAAATTCTAGGATAGATATTAAATTTCAGTTTTCCATATTGTAAATTTCCTCTTAATATTCCAAGGCATGCTTCTTCTCTATTTTGTATTCTATTATCCATAACAGCTAATTCTATAGGGGTATCTATACCTTCTTTAAAGGTGGATTTTATTATTATTTGAATAGCTCCTACATGTACCCATCCCAAAGTGTTTCTTATTTCTGGTTTTATCTTTTGTAATTTTTCTTGGATATCTTTTTTAGATAATAAAGGTATCATAACTTTGTTAGATGTTATGTTAATATCTAAAGCCCTTTCTTGAATATTTAGCCCATAATATAAATGATGATCTCTAGGTTTTATTCCTAGTTTTTGTAAAGTATTCATTTTAAATCCTGAATGATTTGATAATGAGAAATTTTCATGTTTTATTTGTTTAAGTTTTTTCTTATCTATTAATACTTCTTGTTTATATTCTCCAAATTGTTCATTTTGGTTATCAATTATATCATCATCTATTTTACTAGTGATGGCTATATCTAATCTATTCATCTTCGGATGATGTGTATTCTGTTTCGGTTAATATAAATATGCTTTCATCAGAATCTTCATTATGAAAATTATTAATTTGTATAAATTCTCCTTCATTCATCATTTTTTCAATGTCTTCATCTATTTCAAAGATCTTGAGATTTTATTAAATTTCTTAGGACATTTATTTGCATAATGTCCTTCTTCATGACAAAGAAAACACCTACACTTTTTAGGACTTTGCTTTCTTTTATATGTAGGTTTAAAAGTCTTTTTATATCCTTTTCTTTTATAAAATTTTGTTTTACGCTGTTTGAAAAATCTTTTCCTAAAATGAGTTCTTTTCTTATATTTTCTTTTTATCTTTCCGTAATAATAAGAACTATCACAACCTATCATTAAAGGCATTTTTGGGTTACTACAACATAAAGATATTTTTCTTTTTAATCCTTTGCTCAATTTAGCTAATATTGCATCCCCACACCACTCGCTTAATTTGTCTCTGACATGTGTTATTCTTTTTTCCTAAGGTATCTGATGTCCCTGGGTTATAAGTACTTATTAGTTTTTTTTCCAAGGATCAGGTATTTTTGCAAAAAATAAGGGTAAATAATTACCCGTATCAGGTACTTTACAAAAATATCCATTAGAAGAACCCCATCAATACACAAACTTTAATGGTGAACTACATGAAATTAATGAAGCTGTAGAAACCATAATAAAGTTTGGAGAAGAAAAAATTCCTTTAAGACTCTTAATAGGTAATGAAGATGAAAACGATTCATTAGAAATCATGTTAGGATTAACTTTCTTAGAAAATGTAAAACCATATCAAATAACCTCCTATGGATTAAAAATTACATACAATGGCAAAATGATTTATATACCTAAATGACAAGCCCTAAAAGCATATACATCCCAATAGGTATTACTTATAAAGATTACAAAGCTGAATACTTTGCTGCTTATATAGATAGTGGCTCAGGATTATGTATATGTAAACCAGATTGCTTTCCAAAGGAATATCATGAGGATTTAACACCATGTAATGGAGTTAGCTTTTCAAAAACTATAGTTCCCTTAAAACGGGGAATAAAAAATCCAATAATAATAATTGGATCATATATGGTTAAATGTCCACCATTTTACTTTTATAATTTTGGATCAGATGTATTATTAGGAAATGATTTTTAGAAAGATTTAATAAAATTACTTTTGATATAGTAGCCTACCAAATTATACTAAAAACACCATGTCATCACTTGATAGTAGTTAAAAGAATAAAAAATGCATATGGAAGAAAATTTCCAATTAACTTTACAACACGCGCAAGCCAGCGTGGTGATATTGGATACAAACAAAATCCAAAATTAGAAAAAGGGATACCAGTCTTGGAATATTACTTAAGAGAACCCTTAGATTATCAAGTAAATCTAAGAAGATTGGATAACCATATAGAAAACATAAAAGATAAGTTAAAACAATGTTATACAAGTAACCCGTTACAATTTTGGGATAAAAATCAGATAACAGCAAAATTAGAAATGAAAGATAAAGATAAGGAGATTAGAGTAAAACCAATGAGATACAATCCAGAAGACCAAAAAGAATTTAGATCCCAAATAAAAGAACTGCTAGATTTAAAGTTGATCAGAGCTAGTCATAGCCCACACAGCTCTCCGGCCTTCTTGGTAAGAAAACACGCTGAGGTTACAAGAGGTAAACCTAGAATGGTAATAAATTATAAGAAACTAAATGATAATACCGTTTTTGATGGATATTTCTTACCTCATAAAGAAAGTTTAATTAATTCGACTAGAAACAAAAAGATATTTTCAAAATTTGATTGCAAAAGTGGATTTTGGCAAATAAAAATGCATCCTGATAGTATTGCATACACAGCATTTTCTACTCCTCAAGGGCAATATGAATGGCTTGTAATGCCTTTTGGATTGAAAAATGCTCCTCAAATATTTCAAAGAAAAATAGATATTATATTTAGAAACTATGACTTTATTTTTGTATACATAGATGATATCCTAATCCTATCAGATGATATTAATTTTCATTTAAAACATCTTGACATTTTTACAGATTTATGTATGAAACATGGATTAGCTCTTTCGGAAAGAAAAACTAGTGTGTTACAAGAAACTATAGATTTTTTGGGAATGAAGATAGATGTGTTGGTGCACTACATCTGTTGATTCCGTCTAGGTGTCTAGGATCAGATCTTATATCGTATTGTATAGCATAGGGCTCGAAATACGAGAAAACAGGAGTTTGTATAGGTTTTAGGAGTGTGGATCGCTTTTAGGGTCACATGTGTCTTGGATCGCTCATTCGACACTTTGTGGGTCGCTTTTATGACATGCCTGGATCGCTCATGTGTCATTTGACCACATGAGCGGTCCCAGAACCCTATATATAGGTAGTGTTGAGCGATCCTAAGTAATCAAGTCATTGTATTCCACGCCGAAGCTCTGCCGGTGTGAAGATCGAGCTGTAAATCGTTTCTAATCAATACAAAAGATAGTTAGAAGGAAGAACAAGCTATATCTACTTGCTACTCTTATTATTCCGCATCTGAATTGCAAGAGTTAACCTCTGAACGACTCGTTCGGGTCAGCAAACGATCCTACAAGTGGTATCAGAGCTTGGGAGGAGGTTTTCTGCAGATTATAGCCGGATTTCAGTGTTTCTTCTTACTTCTACACCTTCTTTTCTTATTTCCAGGAGATTTCACGGTTGAATTTCGTTCAAAAGCTCACAGATTGTTCATTATCATACCGAGATAAACCCTTGGAAGTTTCAGGTCGAAAATCAGTTTAAAAACAGGTCAAAACAGGTTCGAAATGTGGACCGCTCGAGATGACATCATTGTGAATCGCTCTTAGAACCACACTTTGGACCGCTCATTCGTTCATGTTTATGTCTGAACCGCTCGAAATTGATTTCTGAACCGCTCGAAGTGTTAATTTGTTGGACCGCTCCAAAGAACGTTGAGTGGATCGCTCATTTGGTTAATTGCTGAACCGCTCGAACTAACTTTTCTTGAACCGCTCTTAGAACCATTCTTGGACCGCTCGAGTGAAGGGTTTTGGATCGCTCCAAATACATTGTCTGGATCGCATTTAAGGATTTCTTTGGACCGCTTTTCTGTCAGTTGCCTTGAAAAACGTGTTAAGTCATCATGAATTCTGAGTTTTACAACGCCTTTGCTACATCGACTACTCCAGCCGCGATTGTTCAAGCTATGAACCTGGAAAATGAGACTGGAACCACTCAGAAACACCCGAAACTGATGAGTATTGAAGAATACTATGGGTGGAAAGATCGCTTTGAAAACTGGGTTCAGGCAAATCATCTCAGATCGTGGGAATGCATATTGGAAAAGTACACATTGCCTCGAACAGAATTGCAAGTCATTAAACAGATATCTGAATTCTCAGAACAAGAACGTGCAATGTACAGAGCAGAGAAAATGATGATCAGTTTGTTACAGCAGGCGATTAAAGAAGATATATTCATTTTGCTACAACACGACAAAACTGCGAAGTCAATTTGGGATGCTCTTAAAGTGAAATTCGAGGGTAGTGAAAGTATGATCAAAAGCAAGAAGGCATTGCTTAAAAAAGAATTTGATTTGTTTAGCAGTTTGCCGGGAGAGGATACTAAAAAGCTGATTGAGAGATACTGCCACTTAGTGCGTTCGTTATCGATGTTGGGAGTTGAAAAAGGTCGTGAGGAATGGGTTGATAAATTGGCTGATGCGTTACCTCAGAAAGAGTGGGGAACATATTTGATGATACTAAAAAACACGGGTGTTTATGACAAACTTACAATTGGTCAGTTTATTGAGAAAATTGAGAGTCAGGATCTTGAACAGCAAAAGATCGCGAGGATGAATAATCCTAGTGGTCAACAAGATGTTAAAATGTACTATAAAGGTAGTATTCTAGTTTCTGAAATTGAAAGAGATCCGAAAATTCAAACCGCTTTCAGTGCTGGTGATTCATCTGAGAAAGCTGATCAGGGTTCGAACAAGAGTAGCAGCGGGTTTTCATCATTTCCGAGTGTGAATCCGAAAGAGACTAACACAAGCTTTCAGTCTCAGAGTACAAAAACCGGAAATGGATACATAATTCAGTGCAACATAGCTCTCAATCTTCTAGAAGGTCAAAGCTTCTCTGAAGACACTGCTAAAGACCACATGGCACTTCTGGGTTCAGTTCTGTTATCCTATGAAGGTCTAGTCGCTGGTCGGATCGGAAATCCTATGCTTACCAAAGAGGATTACGATCAAATAGACGCTGAGGAAATGGAACTCATGGATATCAAATGGTGTCTTGCAAGTGTTCTTCGTCGAGCTGAGAAATTCAAAACCATTACCGGGAGAAATGATTTTTTAGATGCTCATGTTTCAACTTTAGGTTTTGATAAATCTAAAGTAACTTGTTTTCGATGCAGGGAAAAAGGCCATTTCAAGCGGGAGTGCAAAGGAAGAGAAGCTAGCGGAGCACAAAATCCATTCGGGAAAGATGATTACTACCGCAAAGCAATCTATCAACAAGTTGGTCAATCCCAAGAACCTCAGACAGCTCATGGGAGAAAGATTGAAGATTCCAAAAGAGCTTGTGTTGTAGATTTCAGCTGGAGTGATTACATATCATCTGAAGCAACAGCAGAACGTGTTATCGATCAAGATGATGAGAAACTACCAGAAGGTTTCAGTTGGGATATGTTCGTGGATGAAAAGGGAGGTTTTAAAGCTTTCATTGCAAAGATCGTCCGAGAGCCAAATTTGTTTGCTACTTGGATGAGATCTATTGGAGAGAATGTATCAAGTGGAGATGAAAAATCTGTGTCATCTGATGAAAGTTCAGATAGTACTGATAGACTCTCAGAACATTCTGGGGATGTTTCAGATAATTCAGATGAAACTGTTCAAGAACAGGATGTTGTATTTGATAAAACACCATCTGATTCTAGTGTATCTGATGATGATTCTGAAAAATCTGTACGTTTTGATCAATCACCAGATCATAGTAGCAGTGATGATGAGGAAGAGAAACATATAAATACTGCAAAATGTCATATGTCTCCTGAAAGTTTTCATTTTTATTTTGCAGAAAAAATGGAGAAACTGAAAGAGAAACAAGCTGCTAAAGAACAACAATCTGAATCTGAAGGTGATGTTCAGAATGCTGAAAATGTTGCTGAGAAAATTGGTGAGTTTGTGAAAGAAGTAGAAAAGGTGATTGAAATAGAGAAAGTGATTGAAGTTGTTAAGACAATCGAAGTGGAAAAGATTGTTGAAGTTGTCAAGCCATGTGAGAAGTGTATGGAAGCCTGCAAAGATTGTGCAGCAAAAGACAACATCATAGCTGAGTACGAGAAAAAGAAAGAGCAGTTATTGTTCAATCTCAATTATGTGAAGGAATCGTACGACGTGTTGAACAAAACAGTAACTGGTCTCCAAAAGACAAACACAGAAAGAGAACAGGCGCTGACGATGATGAATGCAACTTTAATGTCGAAGCAAAAAGCTATAAATTTCTACATTGAAGAAAGTGCAAAATGGAAGCAAGAGTTGGAAACTGAAAAGATTGAAAATGAGAGGATTAGGAGGTTATTGTTGAGCTATTCTACCTCTGATTATGTTATTGATCGTGTTTACCCAACTGTTGCAGGTATGGAAGCTTTTCAAGCTGAGAAGCCGAAAGAAAAGAAAGATTGTGGTAAGAAACCGACCGTTAGCTATAACAAGTGTCCGCCTCCAATTTGGGATGGGTATTCACCTAGGAAACCAAATGAGGAACAACTTGCAAAAGCAGTCAATATACAGCTTAAAACCGATACAACTGATGTCTTACCAGAAAACATTGATGTGACGTTTACCGCATCCGATACTGATCATGAGTCTGAAATAATCAAAAAGGTGGTCGATCAAGTGTTGGATACTGATGAGGAGACAGAGTCAAAATCTGAGTCTAAAAAGCCAAATTCGTCTGTCAACAGTCAAAATTCGTCGGTTAAACGGTCTTATAGTAAAGAATTTTTGTTATCAAAGGCAGATTTGAATGATGAAACATTCGAAGTTGTGTATACTTTGAATGGTTCTGACAAATTATATTACAACAAAGAGTTTCCGATAATGAGTATCAAAACAGAATTAATCAACAAAACTTTTAAACTAATTGAGGTTAATATTCCTGAATTAAAAATTTCGAAAAATTTTGATAAACCTAAAAAATATACTTCCAGAGTTCAACAACGTCTAAACAAGAAAAAAGGTTACAATTCTGGTCCTGGTTTTCCAAAGAAACCTAACCAAAATCGTAGCTATAAAAAGAAAGGTTTAGGTTTTGTTCCACAAGAAAATCATAAAAATGAGAAAAATTCTAATTCAAACACTGAATTTGTGACAGGTGGAAGCTCGGAAGATGAACAGCAGAAATCATTTTGGAAACAAACTAACAAAGAGTTTCTTGCTGAGAAGAGAAAGAATGGAACTGGAGTATTTCATCCAAGAAATACTCAAACTTGTTTGAAATGCAATGAAGCTGGTCACATTGCATCGGATTGTTCGAAAGATATCAAAGCAAAACAGGGAGATTCTCAGAAGATGAAAGACAAAGTTGTAGAAAAATCTGAGAAATCCAAAATTTTTAAAAATTCGAAAAATGAAGTTGGAGAATGTTCAAAGAAAAAGACAAAATTTTACAAAAGACAAGGAAATGGCAACCAAGTGTGGGTTGCTAAAAAGGTAGAAGAAAAAGTCGGCAATGAATCTGGTTCCACAAAGCCAGAAGAGCCACAAGTTGTGAAGAAAATTCCAGTGAATGAGGATGTTTTTCCATCACTGAAGTTTGAAGAGATTAAAAAGAAAATTGGAAAAATTGAAATTTCAAATCAATTTTATGATGATGAAAAAGAATTTGATGTTGAAAAAACATTCAACGGGAATGTTAAAAAGATATTTGGGAAAATGTTGGATGGGAAAGCTAAAGGGGTAAAAGATTTTTACGCAACTAAAAAGGCGACATACAATCCTACAGCTGAAGAGTTGAAAGTCCTCAAGTCTGAGAAGACTTGGAGGGAAGTTTGCTTCCCAGAATAGTCGAAGGACTATGCCGGAGATCCCAAGTTTATATCGTGGATCAGGAATCGGCATCATTCTAGTTTATGATATGTTTGTTTGAATGATTGTGATTCATGTTTGGATGTTTTGCAGGTGAAAGGACTATGCCGGAGCTTCCAGGTGGGTATTTGAGAAGCAGGAATCGGCATTTTGATTGGTAAAATGGTGATGTAGACGTAACATTCCTACAATTGGTAATGTTTGGGTTTCTACAAGTGGGTTTCTACAAGTGGTAATCTTGATCCCACAAGTGGTAATTGTGGTTAAATTTTGAGATGCTTGGATACGTTGAGTTAATTACATTTACAAGTGATACAGAAGGTTCTTAGATGCAAATGGTAAATCAGGGACATTAATTTGTAATTGATTTACTATTCATGACAAAAGATTAGACAAGATGATGAACCACATCCCCGTTTTTAAAATTGATAAACTACAAGTGGTTGTTATCAACACAAATTCATTTTCCGGAAAAATCATTTTGATTAAAACAAACTTAAGTGTTTTGAAATCTAAATGAGAAAATGATTTGTGAAAGGGGGAGTTCAGATTGTTTATGACCTAGTGGATGGCGATTTGATATGATTCAGTGTCAGTTGTCAAGTTTCTGTACAATTTGTTGTTGCTTTTTATATCTCTAGTAGGTCAAATATCTAGAAGTTTTCAAATTTTCTTTAAAATGTGTTTGCATTTTAGGGGGAGTAGGGAAATCTCAGAAAATTCAAAAACATTTGAAAATTTGAAAAAGCCAAAAACATGATAAAATCAAAAATGAGTTTTGTTGCGAATAAGAGGAAATGATAGTACATCAGTGGACTATCACGGCACGCTAAAGAAATGTAAAGATTAAAAAGTGTTAAACAATCTTACTGCGGATGTGTCAGTAGATTTTCGCACA
Organism: Helianthus annuus; assembly: GCF_002127325.2. NCBI lineage: Eukaryota > Viridiplantae > Streptophyta > Magnoliopsida > Asterales > Asteraceae > Helianthus > Helianthus annuus. Next base: position 110,314,998 of record NC_035446.2, read on the forward strand.
TTTAGTAAATTGAAACGGGATATAAACCTAATTCAAACTTACTTGATTCGTGGGTAACTATTCTTGGATATATGGGTAACCCCAGAAATCTTGTTTGAAAGGTCCCATATTCTGAGATACTAGGTCTTTATACTCAGTGATATCTGGGGTATTATCCCGGGACTTCTGTTGTATGGAAGTACTGACCTAGTCCCCGGATAATACTTTCTGCAAATGCTTAAAAAAGCGCCGCCCTCAGCATGCTGATGAAACAATAAAATTGATAGTCGCTGCTGTTGAAATGCAAAAAGATCCTCTAAAGGGGACGATTTCTTAGATCGGCAACGCGCGACCGTCAGGAAAGCTGACAAGTTAGGAAACACTGGGAGTTCGCTATAAGCGAGCGAGTCCTACTGAAGTTTTCACCTTGGGAGGGTGTGGAGCATTTTGGAAAGCGCAATAAGCTTAATCCGCGTTACGTTGGCCATTCAGAATCCTGGAGCGGATCGGTAAAGTGGCTTACAAGCTTGAGTTACCTACAGAGTTGGGTAACGTTCACGACGTATTTCGCGTTTCGCAATTGAAGAAGTGCTTATTTGATGAAACACTGATTGTGCGTTATTGGGAATCTACTGAAATCATGGACAGGACATTAAGATTCGTTAGCACAGTCGAATTCCGATCGTTAGAATTCGTTGGAACTCAAGGCGTGGACCGGAGTTCACGCGGGGCGTGAAGATCAGATGAAGCTCAAATATCCTCAACTCTTCCCTGATGACCAATCTAATTTTGGTATTACTGGTAAATTTCGGGACAAAATTTCTTTCAAGTTGGGGATGATGTGGTACTTGAGGAAAATCCGCAACAATCTTGATTCATCACCTCACTTCTTTGTGCTTGCTTATCAAATTTCGGGACGAAATTTCTTTCAAGTTGGGGATGATGTGACAACTCGTATTTTAGAGCCTTTCGTCGTACCCGGATGTAACCTATACGAACGTTATGTGACTAGTTAATGTATTAATTTATATTGAACGTTTATGAGCTGTTTATACGTGATTTGTGAAACTTGTTAAATGTAAATGCTATTGGGTATGTCTCTTATGTTAAACTTGTAAAGGAAACTTGTTAGTGATAAACGCATTAGACGCATGGGTTGGGTCGCATAGTGATGGGTTTTACGGCCCAAAGCATTTATAATACTTGGGCCGCACGCACATCCCCTTTAGTTGCACCCCACCCCCTTTCTAGTATCACATTACCTTTAAACCACTCGGCCCACTATTATGTCTATGTCCAGCCCGCAATACATACCCTTTTATGGGTTTTTGAATGCTTGTAGAATTAGAATTAGGGATACGTATAATATAAAGGATAGCGTTAACCCTGAACACCCTCATTCGTTTGTTCCTGAAAACCGACGGCAACCTTTTCTTTCCTTGCTCGAAGATCTGTTCGGAATTCCACTACATTCATTCGGTTAGTATGTTAGAATTAATTCGCATGGGATGATCTTGATTATGTAGTGTTTAATTGATTATGATTAATGGATGTTTCATGATATAATTGTTTTCGATTTGGCTGGGAAATTGTATGCATGGATTTGTATGAATTAATAGAAACATATATGATATTGGTCCATTATTATAACCGACTAGCATGTGTAATTAATAAGGAATCTTTCTTTCAATGATGATCTGGGGCTAGATAGGATGAACACAAATATGAAAATATGTTAGTGGTTGTGTCAGACTAGGGCCAGGCATGTTGGTATTAACAAAGAATTGATAGATCAATTGATGTAAGTGGCGGCCCATGTGATGAATGTTTAATAAGATTCTATAAATATTGTCGGTGATAGTTGAATGTATTATGTGAACTAATTAATGAGAGGACTGATAATGTTTTGATCTTGTCATGTGTAGGTGTTAAACTAATATTATGAACATAATGTTTGTGATCAGTATGTGATGGCCAGATTAGAATATAATGCAACTTGAATACTTTTATGATTTATTGGAAAGTCGTTAGGTTACTCGATTTGAATGTTAATCTATTTACTAAAGGGTGACCTGTTATTACTTGAACATGTGAAGGCATGAAGCATGCGGTGATTTTGATTTCAACTAGATTGGGTAGTGATAAATTAGTATTATTGAATAAATGGGACTCTTGAGCCATACGTAATTCTGTTGCCAAATAAATGTCACATAATGTATCTTAGGGTACTAGTGGGGTTAATATAAAGGTGTGCTATTGTGGAATTTGGGTAAAACAACGGGCCACGCTTAACGAATTGCATATGTGGGGCCGCATAGTGTTTAAGATGGGTACGTGTATAAATATCTGGGCCACACACACATTAAGATAATTACGGTGGGCCGGTTACTTGGGAAGGGCTTTACCCGTTAACTCACACAAACTGGGCTTAACACAACATCATGATTGGGCCTGTTCTGCTGGGCCGCAAGATGAAACAGAACTGTATAAGGGGTGTGGGCCAGGATACGTTTGGGTCGGGGATTTAATCTATCACACACCCAGTTGGGCTGCACGTTGTCGAGAAACGATAGGTACTGTTAAGTGTCTCAGACATGATATATTATGTGTGAGTCTTGTTTGATCAATCGGTGGTGAAAAACTGTCATGGGACAAAAAATGTGACATGCTATGTTAGGATATGATTACGTCAGTGTATGTGTGCTAAATGTCTAAGGTGTGTCATGAGATCATATGCATATTCTGTGGGATATTGATTAAGTAATCATGTGATGTGTGTGTTACGAAACATGCATGTAAATAGTGAACTTATCTGTTACGTGTATCTATGCGATGATCATTACTACGAATACACACTATGAACATACGTGAACAACGTGAACGTAAACTGATTTCGTGTACATGAACATCATAGGCTTTGACTGATTATGTGTGAACAAGTAATTAATCTTACCGAGCAAAACCAAGGTGAGTTCACTGCTCTTTTCCAAGCATGCATCCCGGGAAGGGATATTGGGTAACGTTCCAGGGGGAATGCAGGTTATTGGGATGTTGGTTATTACTCAGTTTCTATCATATAAGACCCCTTACATCTACCGACAGTTGCCGGGAAGGCAACGAGGTTATTAGTTGATAGCGCTATTAGGTTTGGCACCCTCACACCGTCTCAGGGCGGTCGGACGTGAACTAATTACCTTAAAGCATGACCAATGTTTTGATAGAGACATTGGAGTTGGGCAAATACATCTTGTAGCCACTACGGTAATCGAGTTAATAACAACATCAAGTCAAATCGTTGAACTGTTTTATACACATATTTGGTAACTAAACTGGTTAACAAAACTTTGAACTCACCAGCGTCGTCTGACACACTTGTCTGCATGCTTGCAGGTCTATAGGGTTATATCTTGTGGAACTTGCTGTCTGGAAGGCTGGAGTGGTCATGGGTCGAGATACATGGAAATCTCAATACAAGCTTAATGGTTTATGTACACATGGTTTACGAAACACTTAACAAATGAGTTATGCTTCCGCTGTTTACAATGAATTACATGTAACGTTTGTAACTCTTTATGTAGATGAATGAAAGTTTTATTTAAACATATATATGAGTTCAATGTGATTGGTGGCTTGGATCCTGGTACGTCACACGCCTCGCGGGGGTTTCCGCGTGTGGTATTTTGGGGGTGTGACAGTTTCGCACCTAACCCCTTTACAGATATCAGCTGTGGTATACTCACCTGTAAGACTGAATATTTGGGATCTGGATACGGGAGTATATTCAAGTGGAGTGATACACAATTAAGTTTAAGTCTCTAAAACATTAATATCGTATCTCGAATCGATTGAAATTTGTGTTGAGAATTTAAGAGGACAAACATACTGACAATCTAGGTAAATTGTTTAAAGCTTACAATGAAATCAAGCTTAACGGTGTTGTTGATTTGTCTCATAAACTGATATGATCCTCTTGCATGAACTCACAAAAACATTGTTTGTAAATATTTCATTTCTATGTGTTTGTATTTTCAAATGGTGTCAGAAAATATCTTTCAGAAAATCCAAAAAGATTTTAGTGTGTTTTAGCTTAAATTTTGAAAAACTCAAAAAGATTTTCGACAACTGATATTGGAAATCTGATTTTCAAAATTCCGAATGCTAAACATGATGAACAAAATTTGAGGGGGAGTGTTTGTGAAAATCAAATTGTTTTCGATAAATCTAACCTTCTTCAAGTGGTTCATCATAGATTGTTTTGAGGGGTGTCATATATTGGTGCAGAGGTATCTGATATGTGATAAAATTAGAAAATTTATTTCTGGGTTAAGATTGTGCAGGTAGCCAGGTTTCGATCTCAGAAATTAATGCTAAAGATTTTTGATAGAGTCAGGATATTCGATTCTAAAAGTCTATGAAGATCAGATTCTGATTCTGAAGATTATGTCAAACTGATGATGCTGATGAACTTAAGGAATCAAGAGATCTGATCAAGAGAATTAGAGTGTTTGAATGCCAGACAAAGATCCTAAAGATGTTACTGAAGAACAAAAGAATGCCAGTAAATCGAGAGGGGGAGTCTGAAGATTGAAAGAAGAGGAAGCCCAGAGACTGATCAAGCTTGACGATGTGAAGATACAGCATTAAAATCAGAGTGTGTTGACGACTCCATCAACATCTGAGGGGGAGTCTGTTGGTGCACTACATCTGTTGATTCCGTCTAGGTGTCTAGGATCTGATCTTATATCGTATTGTATAGCATAGGGCTCGAAATACGAGAAAACAGGAGTTTGTATAGGTTTTAGGAGTGTGGACCGCTTTTAGGGTCACATGTGTCTTGGATCGCTCATTCGACACTTTGTGGGTCGCTTTTGTGACATGCCTGGATCGCTCATGTGTCATTTGACCACATGAGCGGTCCCAGAACCCTATATATAGGTAGTGTTGAGCGATCCTAAGTAATCAAGTCATTGTATTCCACGCCGAAGCTCTGCCGGTGTGAAGATCGAGCTGTAAATCGTTTCTAATCAATACAAAAGATAGTTAGAAGGAAGAACAAGCTATATCTACTTGCTATTCTTATTATTCCGCATCTGAATTGCAAGAGTTAACCTCTAAACGACTCGTTCAGGTCGGCAAACGATCCTACAAGATGGCCAGGGGATAGAACTTCAAAGCCATATTTTGGAAAAAATAACTGCCTTCCCAAATAAATTGACTGATAAAAAACAAGTTCAAAGTTTTCTTGGGATATTAAATTATGCTTCTGATTTTATAGAAAATCTTGCAGCTTTAAGAAGACCCTTTCAAGCTCTTCTTAAAAAGGATAAAGTATTTAGTTTTGATAAAGGTCTAGAAGAACAAGTAAAAAAGATAAAAGAATATTGTAAAAGGTTACTAAAATTACAATTACCCAAAGAAAAGGATGATTTAATTTTAGAAACTGATGCTTCAGAATATTATTGGAGTGGGATACTTAAAAGGATAGATTATAACTCTGAAGAAGAAAAAATTGGTGAAAGCATTTGTAGATATTGTTCAGGGACTTTTAGTGACACTGAAACAAGATATCATATTAATGAAAAAGAATTACTAGCAGTTATTAGAAGCTGCCAAAAGTTTTATTATTTCCTATTACCTAACAAATTTCTTTTAAGAACTGATAATACCCAGGTAAAAGCTTTTATAAAGAATAATTTGCCTTCTAAACCTGAGTATAAAAGGCTCATAAGATGGCAAACCCTTTTATCTGAATATAATTTTGATATTGAAATAATAAAATCTGACAAAAATGTTTTGGCAGATTTCTTGACCAGAGATGGAAGAATTAGGACAACAACTTGATAGCCGTCTAAAGATGATGGACGAACAGATACAAGCAATTAAAGAAATTGCAACTGATATGGGAGAACTCATAGATATAATCGAAACCATTCCTGAACACATTGCAGAAATAAAAAATCATGTGAAAAGCCACTTCAGGATTATAAGTAACAAAGTTACCATGTATGAGTTCGATAGTATGAAGATGAAGCTTATGATAAAACATCAAATGATAGAAAAAGTAGATATGTCATTTATTTTAGAAAAAACAGATATTCCATCTACTTCTTCTGGAGATCATGTTATGGAAACTGCTCCAGACCCTGAAGAAGAGGTGAAGATAAGATTGACATAAGTAAAGTGGGTAGACATGACCATAAAGACAAAAAAGATGCAGGTCTTAAATATCTAACTTCCCAATGCAACTTTGAAAGAAGAGATGGGACACTTCAAGGCAAGAGATAAATGCAAAAAGAAACACGTATCTTGCAACAAGAAGACTCATCATGAATAAAGGCCTATAAAAAAGGGGAAAGAGGAGGAGGAAAGGCATCGGTCTTCACTCATGTCTTAAAATGTTTTCTTTCATGTAATAAAAGTCTTTTGTATTTTCAAGAGTGTTTAGAGTGTTTTTATTTTCCCTTTTGTAAGATATTTCCCTTTGTAAGATTTCCACCATGGAATAAAAGTCTTTGATTTCCTTATAAATTCTGAGAGTGTTCATCTTTATTTAGAGATATTTTTCTCTTAATAAGAAAAATCCTCCAACCTCAAACTGTCTCTTTTTTCCTTACACCGGAGGTAGGAAACGAAACCAGGTTGTGCTGAATATTGCTGAAGGAGCCAAAGAGGAGTTACCTAAGACAACTTAGGTTTGGTCTGAAAGAGCCTAGTAAAAAGACTCTTGGTATAACCCGGCGATATCTTGGTCAAAACGGGAAAGAGGTACGGAAGCATGTTGGACCCTTTTTCTTTTTAATTTTGAAATATCACTAAATAATTGTTACTCTTTGTTTTTGTAAGGAAATATTTTACAAACAAAAGAAAATCTTAATTAAATTTTATGATCTTTTTGATGATAATATAAATTTTAATCTTAAGTTAAGGTGTACTATGTCTTTTGATTTTTCTAAGATATAAATTAATTACACAATATGTGGATAATAAAAATAACAACTATAGGTACTTTTGATATGTTTTTAACCTATTTTGATAATTGCTTACATGAAGTAACGATTTTGAACCGACAAAATATTTCGGCTACTACCACCCTAAATGGTATCAGAGCCACCGATATTTCTTTTGCGGGGGCTCTACAACTACGCCAACAAATACTAGAAACTGATTTTGACAAATTAATTTACTTAAACATAAAATTGATTGATAATGAAATTAGACTTATTAAGCTAAATACCCAAACTAATTTTATTGAAAGTGAAGTTTTGAGCACAAATACTGATTTTGATGATGATTATATTTCTGATGAAGATTTTAATTTTAGTCACTATGAATGGACAAGTTCTGATTTTACTTATGATGATACTGATTGGCAATATAGTTCTTCTTAATGGAAAACAAAAATTTTAATAAACTAAAAGAAAGTGAAAATTCTTTAAAAATAGATAAAGATATAATAGAAATACAAAAAACAATTATTTTTTATGGGGATAAAATAATATTTAGACTAGATAAAATTGTGGAATTACTAGAATCTGCCTATCCTAGTAGGAAAGATAAACAAACAATAACTAATTTACAAGACCCTTTAGTTCAACTTTTGCAAAATATGAAGATACCTAAAGGTTATAAAAACAATTAAAATGAATTAAGATACGGAAAGTGAAAATAATATAATTCCTAAGATAGACGATTCTGAAATAGAAAACTTAACAACAAAAATAGGGGATATGGAATTAAATGATAATGATGCAGTTTCTCACGCAATCAAATGGCTCAAGAACAATGGACTAATCAAAGACTGATAAACGAACCAAAGGTTCCAAGAACAATGTTCTTTTCATAATAATCAACTCAAAAACTAACTAAACAATAAACCCTAACTCCTAATTTATAATAAACGAAATAGAGATAAATAAGGAATTTCAAATCCCCACAAAATAGGCAACTAAATAAAAACATTAAAATGCAGAAAAAAAATAAGTTTTGATTCTTTCCAAAGAAGTCGCCATTCACGGGTCGCCCACGGGTTCCAGTCTGGGTCAAGATACTGGGCCGGATGCTCCTGCATCATACTCCCCGTCTTCGAAAAAAACTCGTCCTCGAGTTTTGTTTTCAGACCAAAGCCACCCGCGTCAAAAGGAACATCAACCCGATTTCGATTTGTTATTATCACGACCAGCCCAAACAATTCAACTTCATGGGTCATCTCGCTAGACTTTGGACCTGTATCACGTGGATCAAAGGGAGCATTAAGCCATTTTTCGTTCTCCACTTCTTGAACATTTACCACTTGTTGAAATACCTTATCCCAAATTTTTACTCCACCTTGGAGTTTATGTTTGGCCATGATTGAATCCAGCGAAAACAAACAGTTAGTCTCATTGGGCTTAATAAGTGGGCCATTAGTAACGAAAGCTGGACTAGCACATACCTTCTTCACAATTCTTGGACTAGTACCCAGATTGAATAAATCCAAAGTGGACCACCCACCACTAAACATATCCATGTTTCCATACATTCCCCAAGAATCATGCAAGGGACTCATGAACTCATTTAATTTGCCATTTTCTTCACAACTTTTAATAATATTTGAAGCATTCAGTGGGCCTTGTTGGGTTTCCAGATGAACTCCACGTATTTTCTCATATATGCATCTAGATTTCTTATTAGAATTATATAGCCTATGTGTAGACTTTTCATGCATGAAAATCCTTACATAATTATCTCTAGAAACAAACATCTCACCTGCTATTGGCATATATCTTTCTTTTTGAAATTCCGCTAACATAGGAGATTAAATCAATTCACCTTCGATTTGAAATTCAGTAAATGTTGTGTCAACAAAAGATCCCACTTTTACCTCCAGAACTAGCGGAAGGCTTATCATAGAGGCTACCGAACCACCTTTCACCATCGTCGGACCATCACCTTCAACACCCCCCATATTCTCCTCCTGAATATCCCCTGAAGAAACCATCAAAGATTTATAATCCTTGTTTTCCTCTTCTTCTTCCTCTCGATTGGCACCGTTAACTGCTTGTTGCGACCAATAATATCCCCCTTCGTCGGGGAGCATCCCATCCTCATCAAACTTGGGTTCGTCTTCGGGCTCACTCTCCGGATAGATTGGTTCCAAGAACCGGTATGGATGACGGCTAAACGGCTGCTGCTCTCTGTCGCCACCTTCGTCCCAGACGATGGTGCTCGACTCGGTTTCCGTCTTGCGCATCTCCTGTTGCAACTCGAGATCTTGGACTCGTTGATGGAGTCGTATGATCTCTTTAAGATCTCGGACTCGTTGTCGTAGCCGTTTGATCTCTTCAAGATCTTGGACTCGTTGTCGGAGTCTTTTGATCTTAATAATATCACGTGGATCACAATTTCTGATCTCGTTGCCTCGGCCGGCGGATCTACGATCACAGTTTAATCGATCTCCACGAACACGTGAATCACCAATGTTCTTTTCGATGCCTCGGTCGGCGACTCTTCGAACAAAAAAACATTTGTCTTCACGTAGAGCCATTTGAAAACCAAAGCTCTGATACCAACTGATGCAGTTTCTCACGCAATCAAATGGCTCAAGAACAATGGACTAATCAAAGACTGATAAACGAACCAAAGGTTCCAAGAACAATGTTCTTTTCATAATAATCAACTCAAAAACTAACTAAACAATAAACCCTAACTCCTAATTTATAATAAACGAAATAGAGATAAATAAGGAATTTCAAATCCCCACAAAATAGGCAACTAAATAAAAACATTAAAATGCAGAAAAAAAATAAGTTTTGATTCTTTCCAAAGAAGTCGCCATTCACGGGTCGCCCACGGGTTCCAGTCTGGGTCAAGATACTGGGCCGGATGCTCCTGCATCAGATAATTTCATCAATATTAAAACTCAAGAAAATTTTAATATAAATGATACAGCTAGTACAAGCACTAGATTACCAATAAGAAATGAATCTCAAAGACCATCCCTAGGATACGCCGCTATAAAATCAACAATAAGACAGGAAGATAATTATAGGCCTTATCCTTCAATGAAGAATGAACCAATAAATCCTTTTGGAATATATTTAGATTTAGATTGTGTTAATAACACGGAAGAAGCAATTGATAAATGGGAAACCGCTTTTAGAATAGCTGTTTCTGTTAATAAAATGGATATTGAAACAATAAAAGGATTTTAGAAAGAACTCTATTAAATAGTGCTTTAAGATATTGGCAAAATATAAGTACTGATGCTAAACAATATATATTTAATTCAGATGAAGATTTGGCCAACATAATAACAAGAGCCGTAGAGGCTTTTAGATTAGAGTTTTGTGGAGAAGGTAATATAATAAGAGACCCAGCAACTATACAAAAATATTTAACAGCTTTACTAAGATTACAATTATGTGATATTTGTGAAATTGATAGATATATTTGTGTTTTTCAAGATTATTATTACCATATCTATAATCAAGTACCTGATACGGGTAATTATTTACCCTTATTTTTTGCAAAAATACCTGATCCTTGGGGACAAAAACTAATAAGTACTTATAACCCAGGGACATCAGATACCTTAGGAAAAAGAATAACACATGTCAGAGACAAATTAAGCGAGTGGTGTGTGGATGCAATATTAGCTAAATTGAGCAAAGGATTAAAAAGAAAAATATCTTTATGTTGTAGTAACCCAAAAATGCCTTTAATGATAGGTTGTGATAGTTCTTATTATTACGGAAAGATAAAAAGAAAATATAAGAAAAGAACTCATTTTAGGAAAAGATTTTTCAAAAAGCGTAAAACAAAATTTTATAAAAGAAAAGGATATAAAAAGACTTTTAAACCTACATATAAAAGAAAGCAAAGTCCTAAAAAGTGTAGGTGTTTTCTTTGTCATGAAGAAGGACATTATGCAAATAAATGTCCTAAGAAATTTAATAAAAATCTCAAGATCTTTGAAATAGATGAAGACATTGAAAAAATGATGAATGAAGGAGAATTTATACAAATTAATGATTTTCATAATGAAGATTCTGATGAAAGCATATTTATATTAACCGAAACAGAATACACATCATCCGAAGATGAATAGATTAGATATAGCCACCACTAGTAAAATAGATGATGATATAATTGATAGCCAAAATGAACAATTTGGAGAATATAAACAAGAAGTATTAATAGATAAGAAAAAACTTAAACAAATACAACATGAAAATTTCTCATTATCAAACCATTCAGGATTTAAAATGAATACTTTACAAAAACTAGGAATAAAACCTAGAGATCATCATTTATATTATGGGCTAAATATTCAAGAAAGGGCTTTAGATATTAACATAACATCTAACAAAGTTATGATACCTTTATTATCTAAAAAAGATATCCAAGAAAAATTACAAAAGATAAAACCAGAAATAAGAAAACACTTTGGGATGGGTACATGTAGGAGCTATTCAAATAATAATAAAATCCACCTTTAAAGAAGGTATAGATACCCCTATAGAATTAGCTGTTATGGATAATAGAATACAAAATAGAGAAGAAGCATGCCTTGGAATATTAAGAGGAAATTTACAATATGGAAAACTGAAATTTAATATCTATCCTAGAATTTCCTATAATATTCAAGATAAAGATTTTGATAAACTTTAAGTCTATTACAAGATTTTAAGAGAAAAAGATTTCTTTAAACAACAAAATAGACCTTATTCTATTACATATGCTATTTCTTATGCAGTGTCAAATACTCATCATTCTGAATGTTTTAGTATAAAAGACACTATTGATTTTCCTTATTTATTTAACGATGTTTGTCAAATACAAATACCGACCTTACCTAAAATAGAAGAAATAGATTCAAGACCTTTAAGTCTTGATTTACGAGATAAACCAATGATGTCCTCTAACCAGATAACTCCTAGATTGTTGTTCTCAAACAAAGAGGTAATAAGTTATCCTCTACGAATAACTAATTCAAGTAGATATAATGATGTAATTAGTGAAAAAGAAGATAATGTAAGGAATTAAAAAATTCAAGGAGAATATTTCAATGGAAAAAGATTTTCGGCAGTAAATATGCTAATAGATACAGGTGCTAATGGGAATTATATAAACCATAAAATTTGTAAATACTTACAAAAATATCCATTAGAAGAACCCTATCAATACACAAACTTTAATGGTGAATTACATGAAATTAATGAAGTTGTAGAAACCATAATAAAGTTTGGAGAAGAAAAAATTCCTTTAAGACTCTTAATAGGTAATGAAGATGAAAACGATTCATTAGAAATAATGTTAGGATTAACTTTCTTAGAAAATGTAAAACCATATCAAATAACCTCCTATGGATTAAAAATTACATACAATGGCAAAATGATTTATATACCTAAATGACAAGCCCTAAAAGCATATACATCCCAATAGGTATTACTTATAAAGATTACAAAGCTGAATACTTTGCTGCTTATATAGATAGTGGCTCAGGATTATGTATATGTAAACCAGATTGCTTTCCAAAGGAATATCATGAGGATTTAACACCATGTAATGGAGTTAGCTTTTCAAAAACTATAGTTCCCTTAAAACGGGGAATAAAAAATCCAATAATAATAATTGGATCATATATGGTTAAATGTCCACCATTTTACTTTTATAATTCTGGATCAGATGTATTATTAGGAAATGATTTTTTAGAAAGATTTAACAAAATTACTTTTGATATAGTAGCCTACCAAATTATACTAAAAACACCATGTCATCACTTGATAGTAGTTAAAAGAATAAAAAATGCATATGGAAGAAAATTTCCAATTAACTTTACAACACGCGCAAGCCAGCGTGGTGATATTGGATACAAACAAAATCCAAAATTAGAAAAAGGGATACCAGTCTTGGAATATTACTTAAGAGAACCCTTGGATTATCAAGTAAATCTAAGAAGATTGGATAACCATATAGAAAACATAAAAGATAAGTTAAAACAATGTTATACAAGTAACCCGTTACAATTTTGGGATAAAAATCAGATAACAGCAAAATTAGAACTGAAAGATAAAGATAAGGAGATTAGAGTAAAACCAATGAGATACAATCCAGAAGACCAAAAAGAATTTAGGTCCCAGATAAAAGAACTGCTAGATTTAAAGTTGATCAGAGCTAGTCATAGCCCACACAGCTCTCCGGCCTTCTTGGTAAGAAAACACGCTGAGGTTACAAGAGGTAAACCTAGAATGGTAATAAATTATAAGAAACTAAATGATAATACCGTTTTTGATGGATATTTCTTACCTCATAAAGAAAGTTTAATTAATTCGACTAGAAACAAAAAGATATTTTCAAAATTTGATTGCAAAAGTGGATTTTGGCAAATAAAAATGCATCCTGATAGTATTGCATACACAGCATTTTCTACTCCTCAAGGGCAATATGAATGGCTTGTAATGCCTTTTGGATTGAAAAATGCTCCTCAAATATTTCAAAGAAAAATGGATATTATATTTAGAAACTATGACTTTATTTTTGTATACATAGATGATATCCTAATCCTATCAGATGATATTAATTCTCATTTAAAACATCTTGACATTTTTACAGATTTATGTATGAAACATGGATTAGCTCTTTCGGAAAGAAAAACTAGTGTGTTACAAGAAACTATAGATTTTTTGGGAATGAAGATAGATGGCCAGGGGATAGAACTTCAAAGCCATATTTTGGAAAAAATAACTGCCTTCCCAAATAAATTGATTGATAAAATACAAGTTCAAAGTTTTCTTGGGATATTAAATTATGCTTCTGATTTTATAGAAAATCTTGCAGCTTTAAGAAGACCCTTTCAAGCTCTTCTTAAAAAGGATAAAGTATTTAGTTTTGATAAAGGTCTAGAAGAACAAGTAAAAAGATAAAAGAATATTGTAAAAGGTTACCAAAATTACAATTACCCAAAGAAAAGGATGATTTAATTTTAGAAACTGATGCTTGAGAATATTATTGGAGTGGGATACTTAAAAGGATAGATTATAACTCTGAAGAAGAAAAAATTGGTGAAAGCATTTGTAGATATTGTTCAGGGACTTTTAGTGACACTGAAACAAGATATCATATTAATGAAAAAGAATTACTAGCAGTTATTAGAAGCTGCCAAAAGTTTTATTATTTCCTATTACCTAACAAATTTCTTTTAAGAACTGATAATACCCAGGTAAAAGCTTTTATAAAGAATAATTTGCCTTCTAAACCTGAGTATAAAAGGCTCATAAGATGGCAAACCCTTTTATCTGAATATAATTTTGATATTGAAATAATAAAATCTGACAAAAATGTTTTGGCAGATTTCTTGACCAGAGATGGAAGAATTAGGACAACAACTTGATAGCCGTCTAAAGATGATGGACGAACAGATACAAGCAATTAAAGAAATTGCAACTGATATGGGAGAACTCATAGATATAATCGAAACCATTCCTGAACACATTGCAGAAATAAAAAATCTTGTGAAAAGCCACTGCAGGATGATAAGTAACAAAGTTACCATGTATGAGTTCGATAGTATGAAGATGAAGCTTATGATAAAACATCAAATGATAGAAAAAGTAGATATGTCATTTATTTTATAAAAAACAGATATTCCATCTACTTCTTCTGGAGATCATGTTATGGAAACTGCTCCAGACCCTGAAGAAGAGGTAAGAGAAAAATTTTCTTTTAAACCTCATTCAGATAAAACAACCACCTTTGAAAAAGTCCTCCAACAGATTCCTCTCCAACCACAGATTCCTCCCCAACAACAACCTTTTTTACTAGATCCTGTTTCTAGACAAAGAAATAAAATGATAGAGCTATACAGCCTTGCTCAAACTGAGTCAAGGTATGTTGATTTTACAGGGGTATACCCTAGATTAAATTATCTGCAAGGATCACCAGCAGATGAGATCAGATATTGGTACGATTTTGGTGCCATAAACATGATTTATCTTACCTCACCTGATTTTCCTGAATTATCAGATTTACCAAGATGGGTCATAACTTCAGTAAAAAATTGTTATCAGAATAACCCAACCATGACCCCTAGAGATACTTTAGCTCTAAAGTTTTTATCTGCAGGACCAGATTTTTTCAATGATTACTATTACCCTGCTTATCATTTTATACATCTTGAAAAATGTCAAGCATTTTCCTGCAAAATCGATTCCAAAAGAAAAGAATTTACAAACTTTAATGAAAATGATATTCACTATAGAAGGGCCATTGGGATAAGAGTAGTAATTCAGGGAATGGAATCTACTCTTAAAAACCCATTTAGAACTTATGGAGGAGAATATAAAAATTCTCCAGTTATGATTGCTCCGGCCCGAAAATCACCAGATGCAGCGATAAAATTTTTAAATAGCAAGATAAACTTGTTAGAAACTGGTTCAGTCAGATCAAGTCCGGAGGCACAGTATAAGATTTGTCAATATAGGAAACACCCTCCTGGAACCTGCCCGTCATGTTCTCCTAATAAAACCAATATGAGTACCAACTCATCAAGAGATAGCCTAAATTCTAATGAATAGGCATTAAACATAGATTAAAGGGTTTAAACATGTGAGTTTAAACACCTAATTATGAAAAAAGATTCTCTTCTAGATTTCTAACCGATATGTACAAAACTTGGATATTTGGTCTTGGAAAAGGTGAAGATAAGATTGACATAAATAAAGTGGGTAGACATGACCATAAAGACAAAAAAGATGCAGGTCATAAATAGCTAACTTCCCAAGGCAACTTTGAAAGGAGAGAGGGGACACTTCAAGGCAAGAGATAAATGCAAAAAGAAACACGTATCTTGCAACAAGAAGACTCATCATGAATAGAGGCCTATAAAAAAGGGAAAAGAGGAGGAGGAAAGGCATCGTTCTTCACTCATGTCTTAAAATGTTTTCTTTCATGTAATAAAAGTCTTTTGTATTTTCAAGAGTGTTTAGAGTGTTTTTATTTTCCCTTTTGTAAGATATTTCCCTTTGTAAGATTTCCACCATGGAATAAAAGTCTTTGATTTCCTTATAAATTCTGAGAGTGTTCATCTTTATTTAGAGATATTTTTCTCTTAATAAGAAAAATCCTCCAACCTCAAACTGTCTCTTTTTTCCTTACACCGGAGGTAGGAAACGAAACCAGGTTGTGCTGAATATTGCTGAAGGAGCCAAAGAGGAGTTACCGAAGACAACTTAGGTTTGGTCTGAAAGAGCCTAGTAAAAAGACTCTTGGTATAACCCGGCGATATCTTGGTCAAAACGGGAAAGAGGTACGGAAGCATGTTGGACCCTTTTTCTTTTTAATTTTGAAATATCACTAAATAATTGTTACTCTTAGTTTTTGTAAGGAAATATTTTACAAACAAAAGAAAATCTTAATTAAATTTTATGATCTTTTTGATGATAATATAAATTTTAATCTTAAGTTAAGGTGTACTATGTCTTTTGATTTTTCTAAGATATAAAATAATTACACAATATGTGGATAATAAAAATAACAACTATAGGTACTTTTGATATGTTTTTAACCTATTTTGATAATTGCTTACATGAAGTAACGATTTTGAACCGACAAAATATTTCGGCTACTACCACCCTAAATGGTATCAGAGCCACCGATATTTCTTTTGCGGGGGCTCTACAACTACGCCAACAAATACTAGAAACTGATTTTGACAAATTATATATATATATATATATATATATATATATATATATATATTGCTGTGCACAAAGTGTTCAAGTTGATTGTTCACATTGTCCCTCAATATAATTTCGACACAATTTCATTAATTTGACAACTTAAGAGTCAAGAGTCAAGACCAAGAGAAGGCTCTTTCATTATTTATTACATAAAGGTGACAGTCGAATTTCACCATCGATGACGCGTATATGAGACATACTTTATCTTTGTTCTAAAAAAATTAATAATTATTTAATAATCGAAATGTCCATTTACGTCAATATACAGCTTTTTTTTTTTTTTTGCTTTCACATTGTGTCTACAAATGTGCTATAATGTTGAAGGTTTGTGTCCACAAATGTGCAATAATGTTTTAAGGTTTTATATAAATACCAACGAGTAAACTCGGGTTTTACCTCTGAGGTTGAGACGCTGCCTTACACCCAGAGCCGGCTCTTGGACCGGCCAACCCGTGCCGTCGCTCGAGGCCCAAATTTTCAAGGGCGCGAAAGGTTTTTATAAGCTTTTATCTATATATACTAAATTATATATTTAATATATGCTTCCATTTGTTATACAAAAAAGTGTTGGTGGTGTAGTGCAAAAACCATCTCAAGATAATGTAAAGGTCTCAGGTATGAGTCTTGGTTTCACCACCAAGGTTTTATTTTTTTTAATTCATTTCTCCTTAACCACAATTTTGGGCCCATAATTTCTTGTCGCTCAAGGCCTAATTTTTTATTAGAGTTCTCGGGGACGACTCTACTTACACCCCGACGTTTCCTGATTGCATCAATGTACCCCATAGGGGTAAAACTGTAATCTTACCAAAAGAGCATTTTCGTAATCTTACTCAAATTTATATAGTAAACTTCAGTTGTACACCTTGTGCTTTACCTGCACTGACACGTTTACACCCTGTTTTATTAAAGTTGTATTCTCCGACGATGTTCCGACCACTCCGGCGATATTCCGACCACGGAAGCAAAACCTGGTGCCACTAGGACCGAGTCGAAAGCACGTCGTAGCAAAACCTGTTTTTATTAAAGTCGTCTTCCTCGTCCACACCCTTTCGTACTCAAAACATCACACAATTTCTTCCCTGGTGCCACCAAGACCTAGTCGGAAGCACGTCAGAGTTGTAAACTACAATATCTCCACTTTCAGTTTGTTCATGGTTTCTTGTCTATGACCTTCAGAGACTCGCCTGAGAGTTTGAACGCCGGCCAAAACCAAACCCGACCATCCGACCTCCATCGCTGGTATTTCTCTTGTGCGTTCATGGGATTTCGAGTAGGGTTGGTGCAACTTGGTTGCAAACGGGTCACGGGTTCGAGATGAGAAGGCTGAACAGAGCAATGTACATGCATTATTGGTTCGACTAGGCGAGCATGAGCCCGGTTAGTTTAGAGACGAGTTGCAGGTTTTGCTCCGGTTGTCGGAATATCGTCGGAGTGATCGGAACATCGCCAGAGAAGACGACTTTAATAAAACAGGGTGTAAACGTGTCAGCGTAGGTAAAGCACATGGTGTAAATGTGTCGTTTACTCTATTTTTCTTTTTTATTATCAGGGGCAAAAGCGTTTTTTTCACACGCCGAGGAGTAAACATTGATGCAATCAAGCAGACGCGGGGGATAAGACATCAATTTTTTGGAAATAGGGGGTAAGAGTGTTAGCACCCCCAAACCACATGGGGTAAATTTACAATTTACTCAATATAAAAATATATATTGTTTGAAACCGAGTGATCTGATCTATCCTTAAACCAATTTTCCCTCGTCATTTAACCGAACATTATGCATAGGGTATCATCGCACATGCCTAATCACACCTGGTTGCCGCTGTTGTCTCTGGTTCTGCTGGTTCTGTTGTTGCTGGTGTTTGGGCTGTGGGGCCCTACAATCCCTGGACTCATGGCCCGCCTTACCACACCTGTTACACGTCCGTCCACACGGCCCAAAATGATGATAGCCACACTTGTTACACCGTGGCTTCCTCCCTGCATATGAACCCTGACTTTGGCTACTTCCCTGGCCTTGATTGACAGAAGACGACTGGCTGATGTTGCGGTTGTTGTTGTTGTCTGGCCTTTTCTGAGTCTGACCAGCACTGGATGCTTTGTCGTAGTCGCTCCACTTCCGTTTGTTATCATTAGCAGATGTAGTAGCAGTGGGTGCCGCAGTAGTAGTGGCTGAAATGCGCGGGGGTAACGAATTGCTCTCTACCTCTTGGTCCACAATCTTATGAGTCAGACGAACAATCTATGTCAAATCATTGAGATGGGCTGCAGTGACCAAACTCTTCACACGCGGAGGCAACCCTTTGATGAATAACTCAATCCTCCGAGACATAGGCCGGGACAAGTTTGGGCACATGTCGGCCAGTTCATACGATCGCTTCACATACGCTTCGACTTCAGATCCAACCATCTTCAAGTCGTAGTACTCGTTTTCCAACTTCTGGACTTCATCCCGAGGACAGTACTCCTCCCTGATTAGTTCTTTAAAGTCATCCCAAGTTGTGGCATTCGCCGCCTCGATGCCCAACAACTGTACCTGGGCATTCCACCACGTTAGGGCACCATCTGCCAAGGTACCCGCAACATATTTCACCCTGTCCCCAGCGGGACAGTTACAGATGGCAAACACAGACTCCGCTTTCTCGAACCATCTCAGAAGTCCCACAGCCCCCTCAGTCCCGGTGAAGGTCTGTGGCTTACAGTCCATAAACATTTTAAACGTACACGCAGGCTGGTTGGGTTGAGGTTGCACTTGCTGACCTAAAGGACGAAAGAGAACACACTATAGGAGTGAAAAGACGTGTACGCGATATGAGAGTAATAGTACTTGGTACATTCCGTACCAGCTTGATAGGCTGCTAAAGCCTCAGCCACACGGGTATTGATTAAGTCAGTCAACTCAGCCTGAGTCATGTTGATGTTGCCACGTCCGTGTCCTCGTCCACTCATGATTCTATATATAGAGATGGATCGATTCAGGAAATCGAAACGAGATGGAAATCAAGTATCATGTCGATGTCTATGTACTACCAAATTCACACATAATAGGGCAGAACCCTTCTCACGCTCGATAAGCCTCACTGGGACTTGCATGCACCCCACGTTATTATTAAGTGTGCACCCATAATAATAAGGTAATTTGCATGCTTATCTCAGTGCCTCTTAGCTTGCGCTCAAAGTTTCCCCCGTTCACGCAACACAACAAATGGCATCACAGGTCTATGATTCGCATGAGTCAAAGAGTAGTGTCACACTATCAAGTCACTATAGTATCAGGTGTATCGTGTCATGCAAGTTATGAGTGTGTGACAACTATGGGTGTATGCATAAACCAAACAGAGGACAAACCTTGCGATCTGGAGCTGAGTGTCATGATCGATTCTTCGAAGGTATTCGGTTATAGTCTGGTTTTATAAAACGTTTTAAAACCTAGTTCACTATAACCAGTGGCTCTGATACCAAACTGTAACACCCCCAAAATACCACTTGCGGAGACTCCGCGAGGCGTGTTACGCATCAGAGTCTGAGCCACCAATCACATTGAACCAATGATAAACATTTAAATAAAACATATTATTAATTACCGAGCAAGTCTAATACTAACGTTAAATCCAAAAGATATGTTTAGCGGAAGCATAAGTGAAATAATATTCAATTGTTTAAAGTTCAAAACCACCAAGTCAACTGTTTAATCAAAAGCCACGATCCATGACCACTCCAGCACTCCCAGATAGCAAGTCCATGTCTCCAACCCTAACGACCTGCAGCATGCAGACAAGTGTGTCAGACTACGCTGGTGAGTTCAAAGTTTTGTTAACGTGTTTTGTTACCAGATATATGTTAATGAGATTCAACGTTGCGATACGATGTTGCTCATGCTAGATACCCTAGGGAGTGTGCCCATATGTATCCGGGGAGTGTGCCCCTTAGCAACCCCAATGCTCCTAACCGAGCACTGGTAATGATCGATCCCATGTACAATAACCAAGACCCGATTTAATTGTTTACCCAGAGTTTCCCTTTCCAAATGTTTACCAGTTGTCCCAAACCACCGGGACGCATGCTAGAGAAATGCAATGAACTCACCTGGGATTGCTCGGTATGATACACGAAAAGGTTCAGTTAAGCTACAATGTGATCAACCACGTCCTAGCATGTTTATCATACAAGTCAGGTTTGTATACAAGTATTTCACGTATGTTCTACACGTATCGTAGCAAGTTGTGTACAAGTATTGACCATCGCATTCACGTAATAGCATAGCAGTTCAACAGCAGCTTCACAAAAACAAAGTCCAATTATGCGGCCCAATTAGATGGACTCGTAACAGTGTGCAGGCCCAATGACAAAGTGTACGTGTAAATGGTCTCGAGTCGAGACTAAGCTCTCGAGTCGAGACTAGGCGGTCTCGGGTTGTCCTGGTTTCTCAGTCTCGAGTCGCAACAGGGTGGTCTCGAGTTGTCACGTTCTAGTCGAGACTACACGGTCTCGAGTCGCAACCGGACCCGCAACCGTGGTCTCGAGTCGTGTTGTTATGTGCCGGTGTTGGTCTCGAGTCGAGACAATGAGTTCTCGACTCGCAATCTCTTGTCGAGACAAGGTGTGTAACTGACTTCCTGATTTGTAGTCCATGATTTCCGTAATAAGTTGTAAACAGATTTGGCAGTTTCAAATCAAATCAATTAACAGTTTTTCTATAATCCAAACGAATCAACCAAACATTTTTAACATCAAATCTCATTAACCCTAACATGATCAAAACATAACAATATCTAAACAACTCTTATAACTTAGCAATCTCAAAGCCAACCAATTCTAATACCCGACACAATGACATATCATCCGATTAGCATAGACATATAGTCGATTTAACAAGCATTCGGTTTAAAATCAACTTAACAAGAATCCGAACAACATATTGCAAGACATCCGATTATCATGTAAACATCCCTACCCATGAATTCTAACACATAATCATATACAATCAAATCATCGTCTACGAATAATCAAACACTAACCGGTTAAGAAAAGAGAATAATCCGAACAAGGAGATCTTCGATGGTGGAGGGTGTTCGGTTGCCTTGGTTCCGGTTGAGAGAGAGAGAGTGTGTGTGTGTTCTAGGGTTTGTGTATGTGTTAGGGTGTTTTGATAAAGTGTGAGATGTTTACCACATCTCATATGTTAATCGACTAGAGGATGGGCCGAACCCAACATTGGGCCGCCCTTGCCCTTGGTTCCGAGTTTCGAAGTATGTGGGCCGAGTGACAGAGGTGTGCGAGTCATGGCACGGTGTTCGGCCCAAACGGGCTTGTGTGCATTGTGCGATCGGTTCGTGTAAACACATATACATTCATATAACATATCATACATTCAATTAAATAATATAGCTCACATAAACATGTAACGTTACACAAAGTAGGTTCGAAATACGAGTTGTCACACGTCACATCACCTTTCCATTTTTGGCGTTTAACAAATACGCGGCGTTTTATTGTTTTTTTAGATCAGGAGCATAGTAAATATTTTGGCGTTTTAACTAACTATGGCTTTGATTGTTGTGCCATGTAGGATGCAGGCCTATAATGTAAAAAACAGTAATTTTCTTGATGTTTATTTTTTTTCTATCAATTGTTGTGCCATGTAGGATGTAGGCCTATAATGTGACAGGTAATTATGGCGTTTAGAAAAGAAAAAACAAATTCAATTTTCCATGTAGTGGCTTTTAAAATAATAAATGTTTGGCAATAATGTTACCGTCTCTTCCTTTTACTATTTTGCAATTACTGTTTCGTTCAGTTTCATCTGTCAATTAGTGTTGTTTTTTCCAGTAATACTTTGTTTGGCATTTTTTTGGCGTTTTATATAGCAACAACGTGCTTTGCTAGCATCCGTTCTAACAGTTTTCATACTATCAGGCGTTTTGGTGTTTGTAGTTTTTGGCGTTTTATACTCAAACTTTTTATTAGTAGAGAATTAGATAATAAACAACAGAGAATTAGATAACAAACAATAGAAAATGAAAAAAAAATAAAAAGTTCTAATCTAATTTCTCATCCAAATCTTCACTGTCATCAGCCTCTTCTACTTTAACATTTTTGTCGTTTTGAACCTGTTTTGAATACCTTATCTAGATTCTTATTTTCCTACATAATGCCCTTCTTTAGAAGATGCTTATTTTTAGTGGCATTCTGTATTGTGGTTTGATATATACTTGTTTGGTGACATGTTGAAGATCAACGCCTGCTCGAATGTATTGATCCCTTCATGCCATCCATATATCCATCAAGAACAAAGTGACATGATGACATATCAGTGTCATCAGTCTCTTTTTCATGAATATTTGTCCATCCCATTCAGCAAAAGCTTATAGAGATACCCACCTCAGAGAAGAATCCATTCAGTGAAACTTCATTCAGAACAATACTCAATATAGAAGAAACGAGGTTTCCCATCTGTGGCTTTTTTAACTATTTTTTTGGCGTTTTAAAGTGAATGGTTTCTAGGAAACATGGCGTTGTTTTTGGGTGTGATCAATTGATTGTGCAGAGACGTCTCTCTTATAGGATGTTTTTGGCGCGTAGTTTAGGCGAGATTTTATTTATAATAAATTATATTAATAAAGTAGCCGTCTTTTCAGTTACTGTGTGTATTTTACTGTTTTTGTTCAGCTTTTTATGAGTTTTTAGGGTGATAGACGTGCCATCTTCCAAGTTTGGCGTTTTTTTAATGGCTTTAAGTAGTTTTTGGCGTTTTTTTCATTTTTAGCTTTTAATAATACTTGTCCAAATTATTTTATTATAGTTTGAGAGTTTTTGGCGTTTTATTGCATTATGGCGTTTCACAATCATTATATCTGTTTGGCGTTTTTATTAAAATAATGTATTTTTTTGTTCTTAGCTGAAAAATACATAACAAACAATAAAGAAAATTAAAAAAATAAAAGTAAAAACAATTCATCTTCCAAATCATCACTGTCATTAGTCTCTTTCTTCTTTGAAACATGTTCACTGGCGGTTTGACTTTGGCATGCGTGAGTTTCTGTTGTTGAAGTAGGCTTTTTTGTGGCCGTTTGGAAAGACAAAATGACGTGAGCTTTTTGTTTGAATATTTATCTTCAAACCACTCATCAGTGGCATTCGTCTCTTCATGCCATTATATTATTTATCAAGAACAAAACACAAAAATGACATAAGTCTGACACCAGCATCTTTTTGTTGAAGAGTTGTCCATCTCATTCAACAAAATGTTATTGAGTCATAACACCTAAGGGAAGAATGCATTCTGCGAAACTTCGCGTTGTACAATATTGAATATACAAGAAACGATGTTTGCCATTTTGGCGTTTTACTGAGGAAATAGTGTATCTAAAAGAAACGTAGATTTTTTGGAATCTTTGATGTTTGAGTGTTTTGGCGTTTTCTAAGATGATTGGTATATAGTAAAATATGGCGTTTTGAGTTGGTCTGTTTGATGTTTTGGGTTTTTTGGCGTTTCTAAGATGAATGGTATATAGTAGTAAATATGACGTTTCCGGTTCGGGGGGTGTGTTTAATGAATGTCTAAGATGTTCTGTTTATATAGGGATGTGTTTTGGCCCGTAATGGCGTTCTATTCATTAGTTTGGCGTTTTTGGTAGAGAAGTCTAAAGACCTTTTTACCCTTAATGAAGCGCGTCCACTTAATAGAATTCGTGTTATTTACGAAAACGCCACCGCACCAATCTAGTCCATAGATTGTTTTGATCAGAAGATCCATAAGCGTTCTCACCGTTCTCACACTTTCACCGTTTTCTCTAAATCCTGACCCTATATAAAACTAACCACCAGTACAATTTTAAACGGTCATAATCTTTCGTACGATAGTGTATATTTTTTTAATTACACCATAAAAATAAACATTTTATTCTCTTTAATTTGAGTTTAATATTATTATTATTATAGTTTTTTAATTAAAAATAATTTATATGATACGTCATTTACAGTGTCTAGAGGTAAACGATAACAAAATCATGAAACAGAACCAAACCAAAAACAGACGAACCCGAAGCGAAATCAACTAAAAACTGAATTACCCAAAACCGATTAACCGAAAACCGAATTAACCAAAAACTGGTTATCGAGTTTTTTGTACCCTCGTTTAACCAAAATTAACCGAACCAAACCAGTCATATTTTCATATATTTTGTAGCTTTTATACATCCAGTTCATGTATTTCATATTCTATGTATCCATTTCATATATTTATACTTTCATTTCATTGTATTTATACATTCATTCACGATCATGAATTTATACCTCAGTTTCATGTATTTCTAAGCAAAAGTTTTAACCCAATTTTGGTTTTGACTATAAACCGAAATAAAACAAACTGAATCAAAAACTGTCAATCTAACCGAACTTATTAATCGAAAACCGATTGGTTGATAAAATAGACTAATCAATAACTTTGGTTTCGGTTTCTATTAAGGTAATAACCGAACCAATCAAACCATACACACCCTGTCAGTGTCTATGTTTCCCGTCAGATCACGTAGATACCATTCTAGTTTCAATAATATGCTTTTTTACACTAAGTTTGACTACAGTTCATTTGATTAAACATGGACAAATGAACAAATGAGTCTAGACCCAGCCCAAAGCTTTCGATTTCATGAAGGGTTTGGGCTAGGAAATACTTAAAAAAGTGAACTGAAATGACAAAAGTGAACAAACTAAAAAGACGTAAATGACAGTTAACTCTACTTAAAAGTTAATTAAAACATTCATTTGTGTAATTATTGTGAACCTTCGGAAGGTTGACTTATCTATTAAACAAATCAAACAACTAAACGAACAAATTTACTAAGTGTTTAATATCAATGGAGTGGTGGTTCATTTGTAAAGACAAAACTTTGAAACACCAGATTAAAAGAAATTTATCGTTAAAAAAAATTGTCTGTTTACTAAAAGGGTGTTGCTAAATGCATCCCCTCTTTTACTTGTTATACCTCCTTTCCTTTTTGAAATCACATTAAAAGTTTTCATATTTCTCCCTAGAGATATCAATTCAAACCTTTTTAGGTTTTTTTCGTATTGTTAGCTTTAATTTTTTTTTGGAAGACGTTTTTATCTTTATTTTTTAAAGAACGTTTTGTAATTTTTTTTAATTTTTAAATAACTTTTTTCAACGTTTTTAATACTTTTAAACAACGTTTTTATCAAACATCTTTTTTTTCTAAAAAATATTTTAAGGTTTCTTTAGAAAGTGTAAATAAATTTGAAGGATTGGGAACTAATAGAAACCAATTTATCGAATATATATGTATGTATCTATGTATAAACGAGTTTCTTAAATCAAAACTAATGATTTTGAATTGCCATGATCATTATCTTAGTTTTATATATTAACAGATGTAATTAAATATTATTAATGCACTTAAAATAAAAAAAAATGTTCACTTGTTAATACTTATATTACATATAAATAAAGTAAACCACGAATGAAAACAATAATTTAATAGAAAAACATAAATGTGATGGAAACGTTCTTTTATAATTTGATAGAAACAATCTTAAATTACAAAACTTCACAGCAAAATTAACTTAAAACACAAATTTGATAGAGAACAAAATAAGAAAAAAAAACACAAAAGAATTTAACTGATACAGACAACTACAAAAACTAGAATAGTAGATAATCAGATGATGTCCTCTTAAAACATTTATAATTATAATTTTCTCTAATAAACAATTTTTTTCTGTCGAAGCACGATAGTATTGTATATTTTATTTATTTTCTAATAAACCTTTTTAATTTTTTATACTGTTTAGGACTTTAAAAAAAAACCAATTTTAAAATAATGAAATTTTAAGGGGTAATATGAAAACTTTTAAATGTGATTTAAAAAAAGAAAGGAGGTATGACAAGTAAAAGAGGGGGTGGATTTAGATTAACCCTTACTAAAATGGTACTGTAGACAATAACTTACTAGATGGACCATTAGCGAGTAAAAATTCCTTTTTGAGTGGATATTTTCATATCTATTATCCCAACGATTTGTTTTCTCATTTGTAACGTCGAAATAGAAGTAATTAATAATTATCCCAACCATTTGTTTTCTCATTTGTAACGTCGAAATGGACTTAATTAGGATTATACAGAATAGAACCAGTACTTGTTATCTACACAATATTTGTAATAATTATGTTTATTATACTCCTCCTATAAACAGTTTATCAGTAATACACGATAGGTTATTAGATTTTTGTTATTTTATAAACTTGTATTTGGGTTTAACTTGGTTGGTTGGTACCATGCTTTTACACGATAGGTTATTAGATTTTTGTTATTTTATAAACTTTTTTATAAAGTTGTACTTGGGTTTAACTAGGTTGGTTGGTAGTACCATGCTTTAATTCGGATCACGAATTCAAATGCGAGTATGATATTCCTGATTTGTCCCAACTACCTAATACTTACTACTAACAATAATAAAATGACAATATGATTGTTTAATTTTATATTTGAATAATAGTCTTCACGAGTATATTACATACATAATTGCACAAGGGGAATCCGGTTTCTACCACCGGTTCATATGAACCATGGCCATTTGTTGACAAATAACACAATCTTGTGGATAGGGGATATTATAAGGATGAATATGGAAATTTTGGTCAGGCTTCTTCTCTTCGGGTTTTTTCTCTGGTGGTTTCTTCTCTTCAGGTTTTTTCTCTGGTGGCTTCTTCTCTTCGGGTTTCTTTTCTTCGGGCTTCTTTGGAGGTGCTGGCGGAGGTCCAACAGTCACCACTTCAATAAATTTTCCGGATTTCTTTGTTCGTAATATTATCTCATAAGGATCCGCATCTCCCGTTACCGTCAACGTTCCTTTGGTTCCATCAATTTCAATATGATCTACACCTGCTACCGAAATATTAGTTTTACTACAAAATTACTAAAAACTTCTAAAGTAAAAAATGAAAAATTTACCCGGAAGTCCAGAAACTGCTCTAAGGATCTTCTTCTTGCTTTTCTCGCCTGATAATTGCACCTTCAAAACAGTTCTTTGCACCATATGGCCTTCAAAAACACACACAGGCACTCACCCTCTTTATATATTAATAATAACAAATATATAATAATATTGGACACAAGAAGTGTCATTGGATCGTTCACCATCCCCTTTTATGTATTTCCAAACTTAACCATATTAAGTTGTCATCTTGTTATATGATAGATCCGCATAATTTATAATAAATATAATCTTGTTCTTTTGTTAGGCAATTCCAAAGTACTAGCTACTAAGGTGTTAACGGGCCGAATTAGATATTGAGCTTATATTATTATATTCACTATTCACTAATTTGGCTTGAAAGAAAAGAAAAGTTATACCTAAACATTGATGATGAAGAGCTTTGGACCGTGAAATAATCAATATGAGATTTTGTTTGAGCTTGATTCGGGCTGGGTAGAGTAAGGGACATAAGTGTAGCCCTTGTCTTGTGTAGAGTCTGAGTACGCTCGAACATCTTAACGGGATCTTATTCTCAAGCGGCCATTGTGGATTTTTTTTTTTTGTTTCTTTTTGATATAGTATCTTCAACACAAAAATAAAATAAAATAAATCTAGAAAGAGAGCTTAATTTTGTTACTAACTGCATATTTAAGTTGTCTAGGATTGTCTCTTACAATGTGTCTTTTAGTTCAAAGGCATTGAATTAAGGCCGATATCAAACACGGTGATAGATCGAAATGTTACAAGACTATAAATCAAATGGTAATATCTTGCACATCTATTTTACACAAACATTAATATAAAATACTGATATTCTACAAGAAAATATTAATTTTCACATAATGGAACAAGTAGTACATGGTTCTTGAGTCATATGAACCACGGCCACTGGGTTAGAAGCGACATAAGGGGGAGGTATACATATACACACGGGCTTCTTTTCCTCAGGCTTCTTTTCCTCGGGCTTCTTGGGTGGGGGTCCAATTGTCACAACTTCTACACATTTTATGACCTTTCTTGCTTTTATAATTATCATGTAAGGATCAGCATCCCCTGTAACTGTTAATGTGTCTTTAGTTGTGTCGATTTCAATCTTATCTACGCCTAAAACCAAAACACCATGAAATTATTAAAAAAAATCTCACTTTTAATTCAAAACACATCAATGAATTAACTAGATGTACAAATGAATTGAGCCAAACCCAAGCGTGTCTAGTTTCAATTAAGAGAATACGAGCTTGGTCGATCTTGAGCTCCAACATACTTTATAATTTATTAATTATTTAATTATGTGTGGCTAGTTGTGACAGCTATTCACTGCAAAACAAAGGGCTAGTTGTGACGGTTAATTCCGTGAGAACTTGTTGCACGTCGATTGTAAGTAGCTTCGTCACTAATTATTTGTGACTGAGACAAACCTACGACCAATACTAGCGACCATATATTTTGTGGCTAAGTTTTAGACCAATTTCTGCCTTACCACAAAAGTTACAACTCACTCCAACTGAGAAAAGGCGTCTCTGTTGAGTTACTTCGACATGATTCTCTTAATCACGTGTATACACTACTTGTTCAGTTGTAGCGGTTTGGGTCGCTATCAGAAATTATTTATATACGAGGACTTGTGACAACAGATTTCTACCATTACAAATTGGCGTTGTAAATGAGTAATGAAAATTTATGTCACATCATGTCAATTTGTTCACTTATAGTATAATTTAGTGACATATTTAACGAGAAAAAGTAGTTTGTTTGAGAGACAATAAAAGAGACAACGAGAGAGAATCTTATGTTTAGATATACTTGTAGTAAATTCCAGGGAAACATACACTTACAGAAAAGTTTTGGAGTGGTGTGATTTTCATACTATTCTTATTCTTGAACTTTTCATTACAAACAAAAAATCATTTTTGACAAACGAACAATCATGGGAAAGAGTGTAATTACCATCAATATCAGAAACTGATTTCAAGATCTTCTTCTTGCATTTCTCGCTTGATAATCGCACCTTCAGTACTGTCATTTGCACCATTTGTACTTCTACCCTCCCTCCCTCTTTCTCACACCATATATATATATATATTTAAAATTATATTATATAGAGAGGGAGATAGAAAAGAATCGGCATGCACAAAAGGTTCAATTTGGTTGTTGACCATTCGCCCTCATTATTATCAAACACAACTTCATTAGTTTGTCATCTTGTTTGATTCGCAAGATTATAAAATCACAAATTTCTTTCATTTTTGTTTTGCTTAAACTAGTTTATCTGAGTTGCTGGACCAAACAGTGTTTCTTTATGAGAATCTTGCTACATGTGTTGAAACTGAGATTAATTATAATAGAGGCATTGTATTGTGATTGATATGTAAATACTACCTAACTTAATAAAACACACAAACATATTATTTATGGTTGAGCATCATTCAAGGACATTAAATTATTAGGTAATACAAAAACAACAACCCTTAATCGCTTAATTTTTAATTAGTTCTTATTTTTAAAAAGTTTGTCTTTTTAACATACATATGGGTAGGTTACCAGGTAATATTAAAGTTTGTGTTTCTAACATACATATGCATAGGTTACCAGCTAATATATAAATTTACCACCCAACGAAATTTTTCCTAAGTTTTTTTAACATTATACATATGACCTGCATGTATGTAGGTAATGTAAGTTACACATGTTGTATATGCAAATAGATTTATATAATCTTAAAGAGAATGGTCGGTGACTGTCACATCAAAGCCACCGACCCATTTTTTTATATATATTATAGTAACATGAGAGTTGTTAGCAAAATGAGAATTGGACGTATTGGTTAAGGCTTTGCTGGTGTAACCAATAGACTCAAGTACGATTCTCTTCCACTGCAGTTTTTGTGATCTATTTTTTTTCATTTAGTAGTCTCAATACCTTTTCCTTTTTCTATTCTATTGTTTTTTTATTCAGCATTTGTTCTCAACTGCAGTTTTTGTGATCTATTTTTTTTTTTCATTTAGTAGTCTCAATACCTTTTTCTTTTTCAATTCTATTGTTTTTTATTCAGCATTTGTTCTCAACTTTTTTTCCTTTTCTATTTTCTTTTATTTTCCTTTTGTTTCTTTATTTTTCCTTTTTCTGTATACATTTGTTTATTTATCTTTTCTTTTTCTGTATACATGCAAATAATAAATATATCTACCTATGAATGAATATAGATGAATTTATGTAGGTATGTATGTAGATGTTTGTTTTTCGTGTACGACTATCCACTTTTTAATCCGTATTTTCATTATTTAGCTTAAAATAAAAAAAAACTATATCTTCACATGGTTATTTTTAAGTATGTGTCGTTATAAGTTCACGTTTCTGTTAGGGCTGGATTTTTATAATACATGATCCTTACATGTGATCCTAACCAGTGATCCTTATTTCTTTGGCAGATAGTGATCCTCAGCAGAGTTCCAGGATCAGGATCACGGACCATCATAGGATCCTCATGCTAACAGTTACCTTCATTGAATTAAGTAATATTTTGTAGGAACATCTAGCAGGATCCGCTCTTAGCATCATGATCAAAGGACGCGTCTTTACAATTATAGCATCTGCTTAATCGGAGATGGACGTTGCAAAGGATATGGAAACTTGGCATGATTCAAGGGCGACAATTTAGGCTAGATTTACTTTTATTTCTAAAGGGGTAATGAGCTGATTATTAGTCTTTTTACCTAAAATAGGTCACCTACACTTGTATATATAACACTCTTCCCCATTCGGAAGAACACACAACACAATTCTCACACGCTTAGACACACATTACGATAGTGATCCTTGTACTCAGCTCATTATCATCCGAAGTTGTAACCATATTTTGATATATTGAAGTTTGGTGATCGGTAGTTGCCATCACCCGAGGTTTTTTATGCCGGAGATCATACATTGATCAAGGGCTTTTTCCTCGTATAAATCATTGTGTCTTTGCATATTTCACACTAAAGTGATCCTTTACTTTTTCAATAAACCAAGCATCATACCCCATTTACATAAAGTTTGGTTGCATTATCCTTGTGTGATTTTTGACCAAAACAGTTTGGCGCCCACCGTGGGGCAATTGGTGCTTCATTCATAAGAAAACCTTTTTGTTCGAAACTATTTCAAAGAATTACATGGCTTCATCATTGAAGAATACGTCCACGGCAATGTCTGCAGTCACCTCGTCCCAGAACACTCTGCCTCCACCACCGGCAGGATCCCAGAAAAATGCTGAGAAGAGACCAAATCCTATCTTCTCTAAACCTCCATCTTCTTCTGCTATGAATTCTTCTGTTCCTAGTACTAGTGATGTGTTTGCTTTAATTTTGCAGATGAAGGATCGTATGCAGCGGCAGGATGAAACCAATGAAAGGATCCTCAGGGAAATTGGAGATCTCAAAAGACAAAAGAAGGCGGCAGAGGATCATTCCCCACTGATGCCCAAATCCCTGAGCTTGGATACTCCAATGATCACTTCTCAGCCATCGGGAGTCCCAGACGTGCAAATTATGGGAGAATCAAGAGGATTGCACCTTGGATCGGCAGCAATGACTCAGGCATCAGGCTCACACTTTCAGCCGGCAGGATCCTATCCCCAGCATATGGGATCCTTCATGAATTCAGGAGCCTATCCGGGAGCACAGCAGTTTCAAGGATCCTACTTTGTTCCAGGATCATCCCAGGTTCAAGGATCCTCCTTCGTTCCAGGATCATCCCAGATACCAGGATCCTTCCAGATGCCAGGATCCCTAAAAAGTTTGCAAACAGGAAGTCTAGATGTCCATCAAGGGGACTTCATTCCAATGCAGACCATTGCTTCCACTGGTCCCTCCGTTATCCCAGAATCCCAGCAATATGGATTCACTAACTTGAACTCAATGGGAGATAACACTTTAAATAATTATCTTACCACTAACCATGGATTCATGCAGGATACAGGTATCAATCATGCTATGGCCAGGGAGTTGCAGAAGCTAAAAGATATGATCTCAAGTGTTCCAGGGGTAGTCAAGCCTATCCTAGAGATTACAGATGGAAGCTGTTGGGGCTGGATTTTTTATTATAGGTGATCCTTATACGTGATCCTAACCAGTGATCCTTGTTTTTTTGGCAGACAGTGATCCTCAGCAGGACTTCAGGATCAGGATCATGGGACATTATAGTGATCCTCATACTAACGGCCACTTCCGCTCAATACAATATTGTTTTGCAGGAACATCTAGCAGGATACGCTCTAGGCATCATGATCAAGGGACGCGTCTTCACAATTATGGCAAGAGCTTAATTGAAGATAGACGTTGCACAGGATATGGAAACTTGGCTTGATTTATGGGCGGCTATTTAGGCTAGATTGTATCTCATTTCTAAAGGGGTAATGAGCTGAATATTAGTTTAGCTACCTAAAATAGGTCACCTACACACGTATAAATACCACTCTTCCTCATTCGGAAGAACACACACGACATACAACGCAACTCTCACACACTTAGACACTCGAAACAATAGTGATCCTTGTACTCAGCTCATTATCATCCAAAGTTGTAATCATACTTTTATTATATTGAAGTTGGTGATCGGTAGTTGCCATCACCCGAGGTTTTTTATGCCGGAGATCATACATTGATCAAGGGCTTTTTCCTCGTATAAATCATCGTGTCTTTGCATCTTTTATCACAGAAGTGATCCTTTACTTTCATAGTTAACCAAGCATCATACCCCGTTTACCTAAAGTTTGGTTACATTGTCCTTGTGTGATTTTTGACCAAAACAGTTTGGCGCCCACCATGGGGCAATTGGTGCTTCATTCATAAGAAAATCTTTTGTTCGAAATCATTTCAAAGAGTTACATGGCTTCATCATTGAAGAACACGTCCACGGCGATGTCTGCAGTCACTCATCACAGATCACTTTGCCTCCTCCACCGGCAGGATCTCAGAAAAATACTGAGAAAAGATCAACTCCCACTTTCTCTAAACCTCTATCTTCTTCTGCTATGAATTCTTCTATTCCCAGTACTAGTGATGTATTTGCTTTAATTTTGCAGATGAAGGATCGTATGCAGCGGCAGGATGAGACTAATGACAGGATCCTCAGGGAAATTGGAGACCTCAAAAGACAAAAGAAAGCGGCAGAGGATCATTCCCCACTGATGCCCAAATCCTTGAGCTTCGATACTCCAATGATCACTTCCCAGCCATCAGGGATCCCGGACGTGCAAATCATAGGGGAGTCAAGAGGATCACATCTCAAGTCGGCAGCAATGACCCAGACATCAGGCTCACATTTTCAGCCAGTAGGATCCTATCCTCAGTACATGGGATCCTTCATGAATTCAGGAGCCTATCCGGGGGCACAGCAGTTTCAAGGATCCTACCTTGTTCCAGGATCGTTCCAGGGCCAAGGATCCTCCTTTGTTCCAGGATCATCCCAGGTTCAAGGATCCTCCTTCGTTCCAGGATCATCCCAGACACCAGGATCCTTCCAGATACCAGGATCCCTAAAAAGTTTGCAAACAGGAAGTCTAGATGTCCATCAAGGGGACTTCATTCCAATGCAGACCATCGCTACCACTGGTCCCTCCGTTGTTCCAGAATCCCAGCAATATGGGTTCCCTAACTTGAACCCAATGGGAGGTAACACTTTAAATAATTATCCTACCACTAACCATGGATTCATGCAGGATACAGGTACCAATCATGCTATGGCCAGGGAGTTGCAGAAGCTAAAAGAGATGATCTCAAGTGTTCCAGGGGTAGTCAAGCCTATCCCAGAGATTGCAGATGGGAGCCACAAAGTATCTCGCTTTGCACCACCAATTTGTGATGCAGAGGTACCCAAAAGGTTCCATATCCCTACCATGAAGCTGTATGATGGCACAACGGATCCAGAGGAGCATATAGCACAATACAGGGAGAGGATGGAAATCAATCCTATCCCAGAAAAGTTGAAGGAAGCATGCCTATGTAAAGGATTTGGATCCACTCTTACTGGATCAGCTCTTAAGTGGCTGCTAAGTCTTCCCCCTTACTCTATTACTTCATTTGCCAATTTAGTTAATTTATTCAATAACCAATTCTCTTGTAGTAGAAAATTTGAAAAATTAACTAGTGATTTGTACAGGATAACTCAAAATCATAATGAATCATTAAGGGATTATATAACTAAATTTAGTAAAGAATCCTTGGACATTCCCAACTTGGATATGGCTACGGCTGTTGAAGCCTTCAAAATGGGACTGCTTAAGGATTCATTATTCTATGATGATCTTGTTATGACACCATGCAGGAATCTAGATGAAGTAAGAACTCGAGCACTCAGGTTCATCCGGCTAGAGGATGACAAGAGGATCCAGGAGAGACAAGTAGGATCCTCAAAACAGGAGAAGCAAGGATCCTCCTTCAAGAACAACAAATTCAAATCCTACCATAGAAATGAGAACAAGAATGTGCATGCTGTTGACCAAGAAGAGGATGATGAAGATTATCCTCCAATCTCAGAATATTGTTTTTCCGTTGATAATCATGAACTGATCCTTGCAATGCAGAATCTAGGTGAAAAAGCTAGATGGCCCAGGAAGAATGATAAACCATCCGGGACTAAAGACAAGTCCAAATGGTGTGCATACCATGAGGATTTCGGGCATCTAACTGAAGATTGCATAGCCTTAAGAAAAGAGATTGGATACCTGCTAAGCAAGGGGCATCTAAAAGAATTGTTGGGGAGAAAAAAGCAAAGGACCCAGGATCCTGAAAGGATCCCCGAAAAAGCTCCAGCACCTCCGGCAAATGCACAAGTGATCAACTTTATATCCGGAGGATCAGACATCTGTGGTACATCCTTCTCGGCGGCCAAAAGACATGCAAAAGAATCAAAAATGGATAATGGAGAAAGGCCTATTAGAACATCAAGTGTCTCAGAAGGGAAGATGATAACATTTGATGAGGATGATCGCATCAACATTCAGGATCCTCACCATGATAGTTTAATTATCACTCTCTTTATCTCTAACCATTTTGTCCGCAGGATCCTTATTGATGGAGGGAGCTCAGTGAACATTATCCAGCTTGATGTCCTGAAGAAGATGGGAATCCCAGAATCAGACATCACACCAAGATCCTCCGTGCTTGTAGGATTCAGTGGGGAAACGAAGAAAACTCTGGGGGACATCAAACTCCCAATCTACGTGGAAGGATTACATAATTACCAAAAATTTTGTGTTATTGACTGTTTATCTTGTTGCAACGTTATCCTTGGCAGGCCTTGGATACATGATATGAAAGCAGTCCCATCTACCTATCATCAATGTGTGAAGCTCCCTAGCCCATGGGGAATAATCAAGATCGACAGTGATCAGCAGGAGGCTAAGGATTGTTATACCTCATCTATGAAGCCAACCTCGAAGCCAAGGGAGCAATAGCAATTACAGTATCCTCCAAGGGATACCTTGGAGGCAAGGGAACAGGATGTAGACGAAATCCTTTTGGATCCTAGTGATCCTGAGTCAAAAATCTATATCGGGTCAGGGATCCTTGGCAAGATGAAAGAAGACTTATTATCCTTCCTCAGAAGACGAAAATCCACCTTTGCTTGGAAACATGAAGACATGACAGGTATATCTAAGGATATTATTACTCACAAACCTGGCATTGACAGGTCTATCAAACCAATCCATCAAAAAAGGAGGAAGTTTGCACCAGAAAGGAATGCCATTATCCAAGAAGAAGTAGAGAGACTACTTCGAGCAGGTATGATCAGAGAGGTAAAATATCCAAAATGGTTAGCCAATGTGGTTGTTGTCCAAAAGAAAAATGGAAAGTGGAGGGTATGTGTCGATTTCACTGATTTGAATAAGGCATGTCCCAAGGATCCTTTCCCATTACCCCACATTGACTCCATGGTGGATGCAACAGCGGGGCATGAACTGTTGACCTTTATGGATGCATCATCTGGATTCCAACAAATTCAGATGGAACCATCTGACCAAGAGGATACAGCCTTCATGACCCCAACAGGTTTGTATTGTTATATTGCCATGCCTTTTGGACTAAGAAATGCAGTTTCTTCCTAGCTTCCGGATTGAAAGGAATCCCTGAGTAGAGTTAGTTACATGAACCATAGAACCAGAATCAAACCACCAAGAATTAGCAGGAACATTTAAATTAAAGGACTCAAGTATCATGAAAAAATCTTTACCTTTCTTAGCCAGCCACTCCTTGAAATCAGGGAATTCATTTTGCTTATGTCCTGTTTTCTTACAGAACTTGCAATAGGGTTTGCCTAAGGAGCTCTTAGAGCTGGAAGGTGCACTTGTATTAGGATTGGGCTTTTGGACTTTGGAAGCATCCTTTCTTTGATGATTGTGCTTCCTCTTCTTAGAGTTGGAGGTTGTGAAGTTAGCAACATCAGTAGTGCGATCCATGTTCATACGCTCTTCCTCCTGTACGCACATAGCGACCAGCTCACTCATCGTCCATTTGTCCTTCTGAGTGTTGTAATTGATCTTGAATGCTTCATAGGACGAAGGAAGCGAAGTGATGATGAAGTGAACAAGAAAACCATCACTGATTTCCATCTCTAGCCCTTTCAGCTTATTGGCCATGTCATGCATCATCATGATGTGCTCGCGAATGCCGCTCCTCCCATGATACTTAGTCGTCACCAGCTTGAGGATAAGAGTGCTAGCGTGTGCTTTTGATGTTCCTTTGAATTGAGCCTCCACAGAAGCCAGGTAGGTTTTAGCATCTTCAGAATCGGGAATGGCGCCTCTAATAGCATTGTGAATAGATTGCTTCATGAACATGAGAGACATGCGGTTACATCTAGTCCATTTTTCATGAACTATCTGATCAGCAGCAGTACTTTGAGTAGTAAGATCTGTTGGCTTATTCTCTCTAAGAGCATAATCGAAGTCTAGCAATCCTAGTGTAAGCATGAGGGCATCCTTCCATTCAGCAAAGTTATCACCAGTCAAAGGTGGAATCCCGCAATTGGGTGCTGATAGTGGAAATAAGATGAGCAAGTTATGATACTAAGAAAGAAGTCCTAATGTGATCTAAGGGCATGTTATACTAAGGCAGGCATAAATAATGACCATTTTAATTATGAAGCTGTGATAATGTCTATTACTAACATCAAAATAATAGACTTAGTAAAAATTCTACTTAAAAGAAGACAAATCAGCTTTGGCCAGAAGTGTAATCATTTAAGTATGCGTGCAAAGTAATCGTGACAAATCAGCTTTGGCCAGAAATGAGACAATCACTTTAGTTATGCACTTGTCAAGCATGCTAAACATAAATGAATTAAATCGGCTTTGGCCAGAATTAAGACATTTCACGTTTGTAATGCATACTCAACAAAGCTTTTTATAATACTTGAACAATAAATAGATGTATTAAATCAGCTTTTGCCAGAATTAATACATCAGAAGCTCATTCAAGTTAAGCTATTTTGGTTTTGTAAAAGTTATCTGATTCTGATTAGTTAACTAAGTGTTAACAAAACCAAGTATTTAATAGCAAACCACCTGTTAGCGCAGATCTAACTTGACGCAGCCCAAAAGATAAAAAATGTGTGGCCTCGGGAAGGAGACGAGAATACGAAGTATTTTAATTCTCTCCTGAAACGGAGTAGGCGAAACATGTCGGTCACGGGTATAAAAAGGAATGGTGTGTGGATAACGTCTCCGGTTGAAGTGAAAAACATCTTTCAAGAGTTTTATTCTTCTAAATTTGCAAAGACAAATTACAGTTATGAAGTGCAAAGGAGTAACAGCTTCAAAGCCATATCTTCTGATCAAAAAATCAACTTGGAAAGGAATGTTTCAATGGATGAATTGAAGGCCGTTGTGTGGTCGTGTGGTGGAGACAAATCCCCCGGCCGGATGGATTTACGTTTGCGTTTGTCAAACATTTTTGGGACATGATCAAGACAGATATGTTAGAAGCGGTAAATGAATTCTTTTGCGATTCGTGTTTTCCTAAGGGTTGTAATTCTTCATTTATTACTCTGATCCCTAAGGTTCAAAGCCCGGTGGACGTTCGGGATTTTAGGCCTATAAGCCTAATTGGGATTGTATATAATGTTGATCAATTCTGTTTAAATATAATGGAAAACATGTAAATAATACCTGTTACAGCAGACAGGCCAGCAGAGAAACCAGTCAGAGATGCAGCCATCGAGTTCGACATACTTGTCAGGATGATCTGCTTCCTCCTTAGGGTGTAAGATTATGATGGTGATGAACCGAGACTAGGGAGAGAATCGGTTGGGAGAGAGAGCCGAGAATGATGTTATGAGGGTTGTGTGAATTGTGTAATTGTCTAACCCTTAAACTCTCTAATAATCTCCTTATATATACACCCAAGAGGAAACCTAATTAGTTAATAAGGGTAATATGATCCATCAACAATTACCAACTAATTATTAATAGGTTATTAATATATTTTGATCTATATAATATAAATGATTATAATGGCTAAAAGATTAAATATTATATTAATAATATATTTAATCTCACATATAAAATAATAGCTAAAATCCTTGCTACTAGATTGGCTAATGTGATTGATTG
This sequence comes from Helianthus annuus, assembly GCF_002127325.2. Lineage (NCBI taxonomy): Eukaryota > Viridiplantae > Streptophyta > Magnoliopsida > Asterales > Asteraceae > Helianthus > Helianthus annuus. The sequence continues at coordinate 110,354,280 of NC_035446.2, forward strand.
TGTGGTAAGTGGCGAGCAATCGGCGTTTATTAACGGAAGGAAAATTCTAGATGGACCGTTAATATTGAATGAGATCGTTTCTTGGGCTAAAAAACTACAAAATAAATTATTCTTTCTTAAAAATAGACTTTGAAAAGGCGTACGATTCGGTTCGTTGGGAGTATCTCTTTCAGGTGATGGAATTTGACATGGGAAGGGGGTTAAGGCAAGGTGACCCACTTTCGCCATTTTTGTTTATAATGGTTATGGAGGGTCTTCATGTTGCTATGCGAGACACGGTTGAGGCAGGTTTGTTTAAAGGTGTAAAGGTGGGAAATGGAGATATTTGTATTACTCATTTATTGTACGCCGATGATGCAATCTTCATAGGGAATTGGTCTCCGGATAAAGTAAAAGTGTTAGTACGTATGCTAAACTGCTTTTTTTTAGTGTCGGGGTTAAAAATAAATCTTCACAAATCGAACCTTTTCGGGATCGGGGTGGGTGATGAGGAGGTGAGTTCGGTTGCAGCTATTACGGGGTGTAAGGCCGCAAAGTTTCCCTTTATCTATCTCGGTCTACCGGTTGGCGAAAACATGGCGAAGACCCGTGGGTGGGGAGGGGTTATTGAAAAGTTTCGTGCTCGCCTAGCTAGATGGAAAACAGGGCTGGTGTCTATTGGGGCGAGGTCGTTACTTTCTCAGTCGGTATTAGGCGCCATCGGTTCTTCTTATATGTCTTTATTTGTTGTTCCTAGGGGGGGGGGAATCAAGTCTCTGGAGCGGATTAGAGCGAAGTTTTTTTGGGGTTTCAAAGAAGGGGAACATCATATTCATTGGGTGGCGTGGAGTCGAGTAATGGCGTCCAAACGTTTTGGAGGTATTGGTATTGGGTCACTTGAAGCCCTTAATAAGGCGTTGGTAATGAAGTGGAGATGGTGGTATGCTACAGAAAGACAAAGTATTTGGGCCAAAGTAATTTCCTCTATTCATGGAGCTAATGTCGGTGTGTTTAAACAAGCCGACACGTGTGTAGGGGATGGGGTGTGGAACCGAATGAAGGGTCTTTTTTCAAGTTTACATAACTCTGGTATGGTTCCTTTTTCTTCGTTGTCTAGAAAAGTGGTAAATGGGGACAATACCTTATTTTGGTTGGATAGTTGGTTAGAAAACAATGTGACTCTTGCTGATGCATATCCTCGGCTCTATGCATTGGAATCAGAAAAAGGATGCATGGTGAAGGCTCGGTTAGGTGGTCAATCTTGGGCCTGGTCTAGAAACATTAGAGGGGGTCGAGAATCGGAGCAGGTGGCTGAATTAAATTGTCGGATAAGCCACGTGCAACTCTCGGATGGGCAAGATTTTTGGCGATGGTCGTGTTTTGGGGTGGCTGAATTCTCAGTTAAGTCTGTTCGTCGGGGTATCGAGGACCGTACTCTCCCGGTGTCGGACAAGGCTACAGTTTGGTTTAAACAGGTTCCAAGGAAGGTTAACATTTGTGCTTGGCGTTTGTGTTTGGATAGACTCCCAATGCGTGTCAACTTGGTTGATAAAGGAGTTGATCTCCCGTCGAGCTTGTGTCCTTTGTGCGAAAGATCTTCCGAATCCTCTATTCACCTTACTCAAGATTGTGAAGTAGTCTCGCGCGTGTGGCCTTTAATAGCAGGGTGGCTTCAAATTCATTTACCGGATACGCTTCAGCCGATTCATCTCTTGGAGTGGCTCGAAAGCTCCTCCTGGACACAGGCAAAGAAAGAGGCAGTTGGTTCGATTATATTTGTTACATGGTGGTCTATTTGGAGACTTCGGAATGACGTGGTTAACTTGAACAAGAGGAACGACAATAGCTTGCTATTTGATGATGTTCTTCATTTTTCGTATAGATGGTATTCGAATAGAATGCCAAATTGTAAAATTAGTTGGACCCGAGTGGCTTCAAAACCCACTTCTTTTCTTGTAATTGTTTTTAATGGCCGGCTAGAGCCTTGCTAGTTGTGCCGTTTTGTTTATAAAATTCAGCCGTTCCAAAAAAAAAAAAAATAGTTTCAGTAGCGTAGCCACAAAAAACGCAGCCTTCAGAATTAACTTCAATGTTTCTTTTCCTAAACGCCTCCACTGTTGAAATCCTATTCAATTCCGCTCTTGTCGCAAAAATATTACATTACGAGGAGTCCCTAACAAGTTTTTAGAAAGGAGAGTATATAACAAGTTTTGAAAAGTAAACAAAGTCATAGAAAGGAGAGTACATAACAAGTTTTGAAAAGTAAACATAGTCAACAGTCAAACACCCCCGAAAACTATAAAGTCCCGCATCCTTCACACAATCAAACCCACCCCTCATCTCCGTTGCCTTCTTAAACCATAAGCCTTCATCAAAAAGAAAATGTCATCTGAATCGAAAATCGCCATGGCGAAAACAGTTGTTTCCACCATCGGGTCTGTGGCCGCAGCGTCGATGGTGGTTCGCAGCGTGGCTCGTGATTACTTGCCTACTGAATTCCAAGACTACCTCTATTTCGGCCTCCGAAATTTCATCAACAAGTTATTCAGACAGTTAACCGTAGTGATTTACGAGTCCGATGGCATTCAAGAAAACGAGATGTATAATGCCGCGACACTCTACCTTGGCTCCCGAACATCTTCTGAAACACACCGTCTAAAGATCACCAAAAACCATAGCGAGAAAAACATAAATGTTGCTATGGAGATCAATGATGAGTTTATTGATGTATACAATGGAGTCAAATTCAAGTGGTCTTTGGTTTCTAAAGAGCTGCCCACCACAGAATATTTCGATTACAACAGCAACAGATATGTCAGATCGGATAAACGATCGTTGGAACTCACGTTTCATCGCAAACACAAAGATCTAGCGTTGAACGAATACCTGCCGTTTATACTTAATGACGCCAAAACTAGAAAAATAGAAGAGAATACGGTGAAGCTATTCACCGTTGATACGTACCAAAGATCCGAGTGGACTTCGGTGAATCTAGACCATCCAGCGACATTTGCCACATTGGCGATGGAGACCGATGTGAAGGAGAAGGTGATGAAGGATTTAGATAGGTTTGTGGAGAGGAGAGAGTATTATCGAAAAGTCGGAAAGGCGTGGAAGAGAGGGTACTTGTTGTATGGTCCCCCGGGTACGGGGAAATCAAGCCTGGTCGCGGCTATGGCGAATTACTTGAAATTTGATATATATGACTTGGAGTTGGCTGACATTTATTCAAACGCGGAGCTGCGTAGGTTGTTGGTGGCAACGTCAAACCGGTCAATACTAGTGGTGGAGGACATTGATTGCTCGGTGGGGTTGCACGATCGAGAGGAAGTTGTTCGAGATAACGACAAGCAGGAAGAATATAGAGTAACATTATCAGGGTTCCTTAACTTCATTGACGGTTTATGGTCAAGTTGTGGTGATGAGAGAATCATAATATTCACCACAAACAGGAAAGATAAACTTGACCCTGCACTGCTTCGACCTGGTCGTATGGACGTTCACATCAACATGTCATATTGCACCGCGAGTGGGTTCCGATTGCTAGCGTCCAACTATCTTGGTGTCACGCAACATGAACTTTTTGAAGAAATTGAGGATTTGATTGGTGAGGCGGAGGTTACCCCGGCCGAAGTAGCTGAGCAACTACTCAAGGAAGATGATCCTGACATTGCTCTCGGTGGACTCATCGAGTTTTTTGATGTGAAGAAGAATGAGGCCAAAGAAAAAGCAAAAATGAAACAAGAAGTGGTAGCAAAAAACGGTGAAAAGATAGAAGAAATTGAAAAGAATGACATTAAATCTATAGTTGATTAAATTGTAATTTACCTGTTCAATTGTCAATGTTATATACAGTTGATTAAAATGTGAGTTATATAAAAGTTTTAATTTGTTTGTGTTGAATGCAGAATGCTCATCTTATAATTTGATCAATTCCTTTTCTGAACTTGATATATACAACTTATAGATTTAAAGATTTTTATATAGAAAATATGTGTCTATTATTATTATTATTATTATTATTATTATTATTATTATTATTATTATTATTATTATTATTATTATTATTATTATTATTATTATTATTATTATTATTATTATTATTATTATTATTATTATTATTATTATTATTATTATTATTATTATTATTATTATTATTATTATTATTATTATTATTATTATTATTATTATTATTATTATTATTATTATTATTATTATTATTATTATTATTATTATTATTATTATTATTATTATTATTATTATTATTATTATTATTATTATTATTATTATTATTATTATTATTATTATTATTATTATTATTATTATTATTATTATTATTATTATTATTATTATTATTATTATTATTATTATTATTATTATTATTATTATTATTATTATTATTATTATTATTATTATTATTATTATTATTATTATTATTATTATTATTATTATTATTATTATTATTATTATTATTATTATTATTATTATTATTATTATTATTATTATTATTATTATTATTATTATTATTATTATTATTATTATTATATATTATTATTATTATTATTATTATTATTATTATTATTATTATTATTATTATTATTATTATTATTATTATTATTATTATTATTATTATTATTATTATTATATTATTATTATTATTATTATTATTATTATTATTATTATTATTATTATTGTTATTCTTGTTATTATTGTTATTATTGTTATTATTATTGTTATTATTATTATTATTTTATTATTATTATGAATTGAAAGTCTCGATGAACAGTATTATTTTTTTCTTTCCTTTTTTTTTCATTTTTCCCTTTGATTTCTTTTTTTTCTTTTCCTTTTATAGTTTTTTTAGTTTAGTGTTGTTTTTCTTTCATTTTTCTTATTTAATATTATAACAATATCACCTAGGAATGAGCAAATGGTATCGAGTATTGGTACTAAACCGGTATCGATACCAAATTTACCAAACCAGGTTCATTTTTTGTATTGATTCGGTACCGTCTTTTGACATTTTCGGTACTGGTACAGTACCGGTTTTTACCCTCAAATGTCGGTACCGTACGGGTACTGAACCGTTACCGTATCAGGTATATTCGGAACCGGTACCGGTTCCCATTTTCCCCATTTTTGGGTACTGGTGTTGACCAAAGTTTTGATGAATAGTATTTGTTTATTTTTTAATATATATTTATTTTTTATTTTATTTTTTGAGCATTCAATTTTTTGATAAACTTTCTTAATAAAATTTTATTGATTATTTAATTTGTTTTTTTTCCTAATAAGTTGTGTTCGTTAACTTATTTAAAAAATCTAACTTCACAAATATGTTTATTTTTTCAACATTTCTTTATAAGAGGGTGTTTGGAATTACGTTTTGAAGTGATTATTTGATTATTGCGTTTGTAAAACATAAATAATCTAAAAAAGCCGTTTGGATGAAAAAGTGATTATCTGCCTCCAAAACGGAGTTTTGGAGAAGCATGTACCTACATGCTTTTTCAAAACGCAGTTTTGAAAACGCAAAATCTATTTTGAAAACGCATAATCTATTTTGAAAACGCAATACTAAACACCTCCTAAGTTATATTGAATATGGATATTGTGTTGCTGTCATACTAACCAAACCGAAGCCTTGATAAATTGAAGTATTTATTCATTTATTTAATATAATCTTATTCATAATTTGATTTTTTCCACAATAACTTGCGTTCTATGTTTATTTTTTTCTCAAACAACATTTGTATCGATGCCGATATTTAACTTTATTGTGTTTTGCTTTCGGTAAACTGACATCATATCGCTACCATACCGTACCGTACCGAACAAGACCAGTAACGGTAGTTGTATTCATTTTTATGGCTTCATGTTTAATAACGGAACCATATAAAAAATAAAATTTTCAGTACCGGTAATTATTTTATTAGATTCGCTTTCTTACACCGTATCATACCGAACAACATTGGTACCGGTACCGATATTCATTTTTATTGTTTTAGGTTTAGATAATTTCGACTTCTACAAATTTGTCTGCGACGGTATATGAATATCGATACCAGTACCAGTACCGTGACGATCTGAACCGATCGATACCAATCGAACATTGGTGCCGGCACCGGTGTTCATTTTTAGCGTTTCGATTGATGTAAAACACGTGTTGATTTTTATACTTAGTGCAAGTGTATCGTACCAGTACTATAAGGAAACAAACCGATACCGATCTAATCCTCGCGATATTGTACCGCCGCAAGGCGCGGTCAAACACCCTAGTTATACATAAGAAAAGGAACTGGTGATGAACAGTAGCTAGATTTGTTTTTTTATTTGGTATTTTATTATCAAACAACTACTTTGAGTGTGTTTTTTATTTTTATTTTTATAATTTAAATTGATTTTTGGTTTAAAAATAAGAGTAGTGACTTTGAATTAGGCTTTTTTTATTAAATATTAGTTTACGTGTGATTTAATTTGATTTTTCCTTCATATCTTGTCTTTGTTAACTTTTTTAATGCGTAGTTGTATATAATTTTGGTATAAATTTTCTTGAATTTTATTGAAAGCAGAGTTATATTCAAAATAACGTATATTTCTTATTGTGTACTATACGAGTGCCGGAAACAATTTTGTTAGAAAAGAAAGTTGTATTAGAAAAACGTATTCTTTGTATCGTAAACTAGACGGGTACCGACACCATACCTGTACCGTGGCGAACCAAAGCGGTTTTGTTTGAACAACATTTGTCCGATCGGTAGTCTCGGAATTGGTATTCGTTTTTATTTGCGATTGATTTAACGTATGTGTCGACATTCTTCTGGGCATATCATGAATTTATTTTTTAGTTCTCTTTCGGTTGTTATATCGAATGCTGGTATGGAGACGAACCGAACCGATATCAACTGAGTTTCCGCCGCGTAGCGGGGGAAAAATCCGCTAGTTATACATATGATTTGAAAGTTTGGATGAATAGTATTTCTAATTTTTTAATATTTTGTGTTTAAGTAATATTTTATATGTTATATAATTTAAGTTTTAGTAATAACCAATAATTCATAATTTTAAGTGTTTGCTTTTTTATTTTTATTAACAGTATTTTATTTATTATTAAATTTGATATTTTAGTAATAACTTGTGTTCGTTAACTTTAAAAATAAAATTAAAATTCATGTATATATATTAATTTATTTTAGCATTCTATAGGCATTGGATCGGTATCGATACGGTTCGTTACATAGTAACTTGTGTTCGTTAGTTTTTTAAAAAAATCTAAATCTCCGTCTATGTTTGTTTATTTTTTAACATTTCGTGGGCATCTGATCGGTATCATTACGGTTCGCTACAGTGACGGTACAATACATGCTCTAGGTATAGAAATCAACACTTGTTTTACATCGGTTGAAAATGATAAAAACGAACACCGATAGAGCAGCATTGATGTTGTTTTGATGTCGTTCGACTGGTATCGATTGGTTTAGATTGTCACGGAAATATTCATTTATCGACACACACGAAGTTGTATAAATGAATAATTTATAGGGTGTCAGTTTATCGAAAGAAAAAACAATAAAAATAAATATTGGTACAGAACTAATGTTGTTCATTTGGTTTCGTTCCGGTTCACTATGGTAGCGATACGATACCAACGTTTTTCGGTTTGACACGGTATGGTAGTGATACGGTGTCAATTTATCGAAAACAAAAACAATAAAAATAAAACAGGTACTAGTACAGATGTTGTTCAGCCAGTTTCAGTTAGGTTTGGTACGATACTGGAACAATATTCGTTTGCAATAAAATTTACATCACAATGTTGAAAAAAAAACATAGAACACAAAGCAACCGAACCGATATCAACTAAACAACGTTTTTATTGTTTTTGATCGATGTAAGATTTTCTTTTGGGGAATTGGCCTGTAATAATCCCACCTAGAACTTATTGGCCATTAATAATCCCACCTCAGAATATTCCCCCCACCAGTCCCACCTTTCACTTATTTTTCCTACAATGGTCCCCCGTTAAAAAAACTTAACGGAGTTAAGCTTTTTTCCAAATTACAAACAGATTTTTTAGGGCTTTTTTTCAGAACGATGATACGAGTCCATTAATGTAAAACTTACTTCAAAATGGTGCTCCAAGTGACTTGATTTTGGTTAATTGGAAATTTAAACACCCGAATTGAAGCGTCGTTTTCATCGTTTGGAGCACTGTTTCGAGGCAAGTTTTACATCAATGGACTCGTATCGTCGTTCTAATCAAAAGCCCTAAAAAATCTGTTTGTAATTTGGAAAAAAGCTTAACTCCGTTAAGTTTTTTTAACGGGGGACCATTGTAGGAAAAATAGGTGAAAGGTGGGACTGGTGGGGGGAATATTCTGAGGTGGGATTATTAATGGCCAATAAGGTCTAGGTGGGATTATTATAGGCCAATTTCCCTTTTCTTTTTTGATTACTGTAGCTACTGCTGGTACCGTAACTAACCGAACAGATAACGACGGAATTCCCGCCGCGAAGCGCGGGGAAAAATTGACTAGTTAGATTATTAATTTAGTACCACATTGGGACCACATTTTCATATGCTTTATCTGATTAACTGTATTTGTAACCTTAAAATATAATTTTTTTGCATATTTTTTTCAGGTATACTTTTAGTGGCCAATGCTATAATCTAACATATTTCTGGTCACCATGTTTATAAATGTTAATTGTAAACCTTGTTCCAGCTTAACATTGGTTAGCGATGGAGAAGAAGGTCAAGTTCTTTTTTTATACTCAGCAAAATCATTCCACACGAAAAAGACAATTACAAAGCAATGACAGGTAGTCGTGTGACAAGTTGCGCCGCCATCCCCTTTTGAATAGAAAAACCAATTCTAATGAATACAAAGTTTGAAACCTTTAGCGACGAAAAATTACTATTAACGACTTTTTGAACACGATTTAAAAGTCGCACAACGTCAGGAGCGAGACCACCAAAGGTATCAAACGCAAACGGGACAAACACATGTTGATTCTCCAGGCAAGCTTTCTCATGTTTTGTCACTTTGCTCGCCTCTGCCTTGAGCACCGCTTGCCCTACGACAAAGCCCTTGTCCTTGAGCCCGACAAGGGGGGAGACTCCAGTTAGATCTACACAAGCGTGTTTCCCCCCTTCCCATCCATACACAAGGATGTCCGCCGGGCGTAAAGTGGACCTCCCCTCTAAGGGGTCAGTCAGGAAATTTACTGGAGCCTCCTTTTTGGCAGAGATCCCGGCCCGCTTAAGAACATCACATCACATAACACATCTCTCACCCAATTATGCCGATATTTAAACCCTGGTAGCTCTTTATAGTGGATCGCGTGCTCGCCGAAAGAATCCAAACACGCTTTGCGGCATACCGGACATGGCTCGTCAACTGGGAACAAATGAATCATCAGTCGGTATCTAAGGATAGCACGGTATTCCATAGCCGACATGTGTTGCCCCAAGCCTTCAAAGTTCTAATATACGCTTAATACTTAGGAACTTTTGTCTCTGTGGGCAAAATGGTTACGCGTAGTAATCGGTTATGTTAAAGAAAAGTAGAAAATAAGTTCGTATAGTTAATTTTCTTTCTTAAGCAAACTTATATTTTAATCGCTTGACCACAATATTTAAAAAATGCTATATTGCAGCCCATATCTCCAATTTAGGGAAGGCCCCCTCATGTTAGCCCAACATAATAAAATTAATCAAAGAAGCCCACTATCAGCCCCTTTAAATTTTAATACTAGCACTAGACTTTTTTTCTTTTTTTCTGAATGGAAAATGTTGCATCTACTCTACTACATTAATTATTTTAGATTATCCCTCTTGCTCAGGTTTGAACCTGGAACCTCCCCAGTCTCCTCTAAGAAGCAAGTGTCTTTATCAAGTGGGTTAGGCCACGTTGACTATATTATTTGACAGGTTTCATGTGTAAAATTTTAAGACAGTCCCAAGTTAAAATGTTTAGATGTTATTTAAGACTATAAATTGTAAGCACACTACACATCGCAACCCCAAAGCACAAAGCCAAATCTCCCTGCTCTCCAAATCGTAACTCGTAACATTCACCACTTCCCCGCTCCATATGGAAATCGTAAGGGCAAGGACGAAAACCATCCGTCAGTCTACAAATCATAAGTTACCTGGTTGATTTGCAAGAATTTAGTTGTGATTTATAAAAAAAAAAAAAAAATTAAATAAAATACTTGATGATTTGTGGATCAATTTGAAGTCTTCGCTACAGAGATAGTCTGAATCGAAATTCTCCATGGCAAAAACAGTTGTTTCCACCATCAAATCAGTCACCGCAATGTTGGTATGAGATGATGGTCAGTGGCGGACCTAGAAATTTTTTCATGGGGGTGCGGAACATTTTTAAAAATTTTAGGCCCCAAGGTATATAAGTAAAAAAATTGGTTCGTATCATGTCGGTTCGAGTCGGGTCGGGTCATGTAAAACAAAAGAACATTAAACTAAATGGTTGATATGGTCCCCTTAGTAGATATGCCCTTCTAATCTCATCTCGTTGATTCACGTTATATGATTCAATCGGCTTGCGATTATAAGGATCCGAAGGAAGAGTATCCACATCAACGAATTCGGAAGATGTATCAACTTTCCTCTTGAGAACTCGCGCCATAACGTCCCTATTCATGGTTCCTACCGGCTATCACAATTCACAAACAAATTGATCTATAAGTTCATGGCTCCATAACATATTACATAATGTATCAAGTATTCAAACACTAGAAATCATAATGTAAATCACACTAAAAATCATCTAAACATCATATACACCATTAAAAAAAAACCCAAACATCAGGTCTGATCATATATAACCCACCACAAAAAAGACAAAATATCACCATCATCACTAACAAAATATAAATATATAACCCACCACAAAATAAAATATCATCACTAACAAGAAGCACATGTCTCCTGCCATCAAAAAATCACTTCCGGTGGCTACCGGTTCCGTCCCACCCCACCAAAAATCAACCAAAAAATCAACCAAAAATAATCAAAAATAACAAAGAAAATTACCCGTGTTCGATCAGCGGTGGTATGATGGCTGATTACGGTGGTATGCGGCTGCTGTTGTCGCTGATGTTCTGATCGCTGGCGTGCGTGCAGGGATGATAGAGAGCGGGAGAGAATATGTAAAGGTTTTGGGTTGTTTATTTTATTTTAGTTTGAAATATTGTTGATTTGTTGGGTTTGTTTATTGGGCTAAGACTTAGTAGTGGGCTAGTTAAAGGTATTGGGTATTTGAGTTTAGTTATTTAGGTATCAAGGGGTGCGGACGGGATTTTTGACGGAACTTAGCACTAAATTTTTTTTTTCCCGGGGGTGCGCCTGCCCACCTTGGGCAACCCTTAAGTCCGCCCATGGTAATAAAAAGTTGCACATATCATGCTAGTGACTTTGACTCATGCAAGTAACAAGAGTTTAACAAGTCAATATCATGCTTAACACCAATCCAATCTAACTATACAAAAAAATATATATCGAGACAAGCAAAATTATGTGTAAAGTTGAATATCTTAATAACATATTGACATCTAAAAGGGGAGTGACTTAGTTTATAGGAAAAGTACCTATGTTAGGGGTCAAATTCACAAAGCGATCCTAAAAACTAAAACAAAACTATTTGTAAAATCTAAATAAAAAATAATATATATAATATTCCCCCTTGTGCACTTAGATGTGGCACAAATTCAAGCACTTGTTTGTGATTTAAAGACACCTCAAGAAACTTTAAGGTTAGGAAGCTTTTGATGTGAAAAAAAAATGTTGGCATGCGAAATCAATTAAACATATAAAGTTATAAACTTTGTAATTATAATGCATAGGCTATAAGCCAATGAGTAACAAATCCAAAAGGGTTAGAAGACCAAATAACTAGCAAATTGGGTAAGTGTACTCGATGAAAGTCTTGAAAGCCATGTGTAAGCAATTCAATTGAATCTAAAATGTTGGTAAAATTTCATGCTACTAAATTTTTTTTGGGGATATGAAAAAAGTTAAGTAGGGAGAAACACGAGGAAATGGAAACAAATGGATTAGAAATGATCATCAAAGTCTCCAAATCAGAGGTCACAACTCTTGCTGAACTTTTTTTAACGACAATTTGAATCACCGACGGACTAGTGAAGTATCAACTTTTGGGTGAACTAGTCTAGAGTTTCAAAACACATAGGAAATATTTGGGCTGGAATTTATCAATACAGTTACATGTGGGCTTGAATTAACAGGCTAGTTACGTGAAAGCTAAATGAAGAAATTAAGTTGGGCTAGGCCCAAATGAAACAAGGCCTTCGAAGCCTGCTGAGATTTAAATCAAGGCATATGTGAAATGTGGCGAATTGTTGCAACAATTTCACCAATTGTGCCTGTAGCAGTCTCCATATTTAATTTATAATTTATAATATGACCAACTTATATTGTGCTCTTGTGTTTTGTGCGGTTCTTGTTTCCTGCTTTAACTTCAATTTAATTTAGCTTACTTTTATTCAACATCACTCTTTAACAACTTTGATTTTTAAGTTTCTAACTCTAATAAAATTATGTAAAACTAAAAACATGTTCATAGTGAATACTTTACTCGTAAGGACGGCCCTAAGGGGGCGGCTCAGGGCCCAACTCCCAGGGAGTCTGAAATTCTTTAATTTTTTATATTATACTTCATCCGTCCCACTAAAAGTGTCATATTTTGAATTTTCAAAGTCTTTATTTATAAACTTTGACTTTAATTATATATTTTTGTGTTATATAAAACTTGATGAAAATTAACCCGATAAAAACACTTGTAAATCACACTCAAATCATATAACTTTCATCAAGTATTATCTAACACAAACAAAATTATTTAAGGTCAAAGTTTATAAATAAAGACTTTGAAAATTCAAAATAAGACACTTTTAATGGGACGGAGGGAGTATTATATTATATATATACATACACTTTATTTAAATTTAAACACTTAAATCCATTACCATGTTATTTATTTTAAACCCATTTTAAATTAAGTCAATTACTCTATTCATCAAAACCTATTAGTAAAGTTTCAACCTATTTAAAATTGGCCCAATAGGGGTCCGTTGTTTATGCACACCCTGGGCTCAAATTTTTTTGAAATTCTCGAGGACGTCCCTGGACACCCGACTTACCTTAACTATCTAGATTATTAAGGTTTTTGACTAACTTCATGATGGTCACAAATATACACATACCAATTGAGTCTTGCTTCCACCCTCAAATCCCTGTAAACCATTTTCTATTGAGGATTCTTTCGTGAAAATTAAATAACATATTCTGTGGATTGATGAGTACAGAATGTCATTCGAAATTTCACGCGGTAACATTTCCATAGATAAGTGAAACACTAACACTATAGTGTATGCATTTGACGATTATAGCATCTGGGTTACTGATTATATAGTAGAGGCACCAATGCATACACAACGTGTAATACTCGTAAAATTATAGTGTAACCGTTGGTGTACACACATCATGTTATTGCATACATTGTGTGTCTGTATGCATAAAACAAAGTAGCATGTGCATTGATAGTTACACTATATACGTTACTCATGATATGATACTTGTAATCATTGTTGCATACACTCTATGTATTGCTCGTGATAATCTAAACCAATCGATGATGCACAGCGGCGGACCTTATGTATACCGAGCCGTAGCACGGGCTACGGCTCACTTTTTATCGATAGTGTAATTTTTTTTTTCGGTTTTTATACCAAGGATACCCCTGAACAACTATGATGACATCCCTAAAAAAGAGTCTGTAAGCCCAAATCAATTGAAAATAATGAGCCCAATTACCCAATATGTTAGCCCAAATCAATTGAAGATTGTAAATAATAAGCTCAATTGCCCAATATGTTAGCCCAGAATAATAAAATACGCCCTGAAGTTTTAATGCACGACACAAATCTGATTAAGGATACCAAACATCGATCATCTCATCACCAAACGTCTGCTACGCTGAACTGCTGAAGACTTCAGCCTGAAGTGAAGTCTGAACTGCTGCTCATCGTTCTTCGCTGAAGTCGCTGCAACGGGAACGCATACTTCTTGTCCTTCAGTTTATCGGGTAGTGAAGCTAGCTTTGCTTTTACCGGTTGCAACCGCAACCGTTGAAAGATGTTTTTCAAAATTGAAGCTTGTCAAGATGGATTTACGCAATCGAATGGGCCCGGAATTTTGGAACAATTCTATGGTTTGTGCGGTTGAAAATGATTTTTTACGTGAAGTAAAAGACGAGGATGTGATGGAACGATTTCAAGCTATGAAAAAAAGAAGAAGACAAATCTATTAGGTATTTATTTTACTTTATTTATTTATTGTCGTTTTTTTTAGTATTGCACGATTGCACGTTGATTCTGTTGACGCATACAATGTATGTGCACTATTGAATGCACTACATATGCTTTTAGTATAATGTAGTTAGGGGTAATCACGCTACATGTATTACTTATATATTAGTGCATGTATTACTCTATACCGTGCATGTGTATTTTTAATAATTTATACATTGTTACATACACTATATATGAGTTACTAGTGGTATTTTTATGTAAGCATCGTTGCATACACTACATATGTTATTGATGAATCTATGTCTACACTACATAAATTACCGATGACATATTGATTTATACATTGGTGATTACACTACTCACATATTGTGTTAACGGCGATATGTGCGTTACTTCAATGTTATTTGCATATTTGATGTTCAACGCTTCTTTGTGATATATTTCCATTCCAACTGATTCAAATGCCGTTTTATTGTGATCTCTCCACTTTTTCGTCCAAACTAATCGGTATTTTAGCTTGTAATAGTGTTTGATTTTTTCATATGTTTTGTTTTGATTTTTTCTTTCATTTTTTTTTTTGTTATTTCTCGTTCAATTTAGGTCTCATTTTTCTATTTCAATCTGCTATCAAGAAAGCCCTGGTTTTTTATCACCAAGATCTAGTTTGAAAAGTTTTCCTATTTTTTTAAAGTTGTTTTCTAGTTTGAACCCTCAATATGTACAAAAAAAAAATGTAATTATTTATTGATGAACCTAGCAATTTGAAATTATTTTCGCATTTGAATATTTTGACTTTGATTAATAAGGAATCTTTCACTTTAATTATCAAGGAATCGTTATCGTTAACAAAAGAGATTTATTGTTGGTCTAACCTATATGCTTCCTCTCCAAGTAAAACTCTTGGCGAACACGTATTTTCGAGTTCACAAAAGTCTTCACTCACACTCCCTTAATACACGTTCAAAGTCAAGTATTTTATCAAAAAGAATTTGTTGTTATATGTCAAGTGTCATGACTCATTAACCACTGGAATATAAAGTCTTCTATAATACTCAAGTGTTAGTCTTTTTTTTCTCTTTACAAGAACATTTACATTATCATAGGCGTCTCGGAGAATTCACGTACCTTTTACGAGCTTGAAAAAATGTGTCATTTCTGTAATGTTTTACTATTATTGAAAAAAAAATCAAATCACTATTGGGCTCAATAAACCTAATGCCAAGTGGGCTAAAATCTAAACCATAAAAAATGATTTCTAAATGAGCCTATATTGGAATTGATATGTGTTTACTATTTAAAAAAAAATAACACATATACATCGGATATTTTTTAAAATCGCGTGCCCCTCGAAATCACGAGTCTTATGTGGAGGTCCTCCCCGCACACCATCAAAGCCGCCACTAATGATTATAATAATATTTTGTATTTGTCAATCAAATACATTATCGTAACCTCAATTTCATAATTCTGTCGTAAAAAGTTGACACGTTAATGCGTTATACACATTGTGAGGTCAAATCCTAACCGAGCCAAAAATCGAACGAACATTTTCTTAACATTTTCCAAACAAGCGACGAGTTACATATGGTTTAGACAGCCCTAACCAGTGGCGGATTCAGGATTTTATTCTAATGGCTTTCTTTTGGTAAATTCTCTTTAATTCTCACTAATTTTTTCTAAGTTCTATAAGGTTCTCACTATTTTTTTTTATTTTTTCCAAACGCATTGAGTTTCTAGGAACCCACAAATGTGGGTTGCATCCGCTCCTGGCCCTAACTAGCATTTATCATTTTTGAAATAAAAAATATACGTTTTTTACATTCCTGTGTATAATTTGCTTATACTCTACCTGTTGGGAAAATAGGTGAAAATAACATTTTTCACAAATATAAGAAAATGATTTTTTCCTATTTTGGACTAGAAATAAATATAATAAAATGAGCGGGTTTTATATATTTATTTGTGGGTTTGTGTTCTATGTTGGAAGAGCTTCGCAACGAACTAAACCACGTCCAAAACGGAGCTAAGATGAATGAGACATCGATGCTCAAAGTTGGGTGTTTGAAACACTGAATGCTGAAACAAAAGTGAAAGTAGCACCTTGTCCCACATCAGAGGAGAGATGGAACTTAAATGGGTATTTAAGTGGGAACTCTCCACCTTTATTGTTTCATGGAAGCACACACTAAGTGTCCTCGTGAAGGCCCTAACTCGCACACGCTAGCGCGCGCGTGGCGTGGGCGATGAGGCGCAATGGAAGCACACACAGGTGACGTGGCGCACACACGCATGGACTTGAGTCAGTGTGGCGCACGCGCGCATGGCAGTGAGCCAAGAGGACGCACCGCGCATGAGCTTGTAGACCAGCGCGCACTCACCAGTGTGTCTTGCGCGCAGTAGCTTCCAGCATTGAATGACTATGCAGTTACAGTTCAGCTTCGAAACTGACAAGTTAACGGTCTTTGACTGAGAATTAAATGACGTATTAAATTGCATTGAAGACGTTTAATGCAATTTAAACCTCTCTTTAATTCTCTTTTGACTGTTTCGACTTAGGAGCTGTATAAATACAGCTCCATACCCACTGCAGAAGGACACCAGCAACAACAGCTTTATAAAAACAACTTTCTACAGACTTCTGATCATCTTCTTCCTGCAAGTTTCAAGGTAACCTTCGGGTTGTAGGCGAACTCCGACAGTACTACTGCTCCAGCTGTTGTACCCTGGGAAACAAAACGAGTACTCTTGGGAAACTCGGAATTTGTTTCAAGAGAAGCGTGTTGAACATGTGCCTCAGTCTTCTTCTTCATCTTCATTTCTTGTACTTTGGTTATTTTCAGTTGTAATTGTACTAGTTGTTTAGGCTTTCTTATTTCTGTATTGTAATCGTATTAAGAAAATTTGTTTATTTTTATTTAATTACGCGAACGGTTCCTACAATCTTAAAACAAATTTTTAAAAGGAAGATGAAAACCGCTTGGATATCGTTGGATATTCAAAAGGAAGATGAAAACTGATGGAAGTATTGATAAATACAAGGCTAGGTTGGTGATTAAAGGATTTAGACAAAAGGAAGGTCTAGATTACTTTGATACCTACTCACCTGTGACGCACATAACCTCGATTAGATTGGTTCTTGCTATAGCGGCTTTAAGAAATTTGGAAGTTCACCAAATGGACGTTAGAACCGCATTTCTAAATGGCGATTTAGAAGAAGAGATTTACATGGAACAACCTGAAGGTTTCTCTGCCCCAGGTCAAGAGGGTAAAGTATGTAAACTCGCCAAGTCCTTGTATGGCTTGAAACAAGCACCAAAACAATGGCACCAAAAGTTTGATCATGATATGATTGACAATGGTTTCAAAATAAATGAGTGCGACAAATGTGTTTATTTCAAAGACACAAATGAAGGTTATGTGATTTTATGCCTTTATGTAGACGATATGCTTATCATTAGGAGTAATGATAAAATTATCAAAGCTACTAAAAGCATGTTGAAAGCGAGATTTGACATGAAAGACATGGGTTTAGCAGATGTGATTCTTGGAGTAAAGATCATAAGAACCCAAGATGGTCTTATGTTAAGTCAATCTCACTATGTGGATAAAATTCTTGAAAAATTCTACTCGGGAGATACGAGTGTAGCTCGAACTCCAGTTGATACCTCCCAACATCTCAAGAAAAATAAAGGAGATGGAGTTGCTCAGTTAGAGTATTCAAGAATTATTGGCAGTCTAATATATCTAATGACATGTACTAGACCCGACTTGGCTTACGCGGTGAGTAGGCTAAGTAGATACACCAGCAATCCGTGCGCGGATCATTGGAAAGCTATCACGAGGGTGCTTAGATACATAAGATACACAAGAGATTATGGCCTGCATTATACCCGACAACCAACAGTGATCGAAGGATACACTGATGCAAACTGGATATCGGATAATAAAGATTCCAAATCAACAAGTGGTTACGTGTTTACACTTGGAGGAGCTGCTATTGCTTGGAAGTCTTCTAAGCAAACGGTCATAGAAAGATCCACAATGGAATCCGAATTTATCGCCTTGGATAAGTCAGGCGAGGAGGCGGAATGGCTACGTCAATTCGTGGAATATATTCCAAGATAGCCAAAGCCTTTGCCAGCCATATGTGTACATTGTGATAGCCAATCAGCGTTTGGTAGAGCTCAAAGCTTGATGTACAATGGCAGATCAAGGCATATGCGACGTAGACATAACACGGTACGACAACTACTCTCAACGGGTGTTATCACAATTGATTATGTGAGATCAAAGGATAACATTGCAAACCCGTTTACAAAAGGCTTAAGCAGAGAGTTAGTAGAAACGTCGTCAAAAGGAATGGAACTAAAGCTCGTGGTAAATGGGAATATGAGTGAAACCTAACTTAGTTGACTGGAGATCCCAAGATCTAAGTTCAATAGGACAACTTAATCATATTACCAAAACGGAGTCACTGTGGGGGAGAATCCCAAACAACATAAAAGGGATTTATATACTTCCTAGTCCATTCCAATCAGTGACATTGTAGTGAGGCTAAGCATATTAAGGTTAACGATTTTGGGAAATTAAATAACCATGATGCTTTTAATGATTCAGAGGAATCACCTATGTTAGAGAGAAGTGGGGTCGCTTCAAATGGATTTGTGGGGTGCGCAAATCCTAGAGCTCTCGCAGAACCAGGCTAGTGTTCCAGGAGCATAATAGGACACGAGAATGAGGAGTTGGCCAAACCAGGGAGAGTATTGTGTGAAGTGTATTGTCGTTTACACAAATGGGGGTATGTTCAAGGACATCGCGTCTACAAACCGCTAGTAAGCTAAGTAGGCTTCACAAAAGAAGGTTCAAAGGCATCAACCTACCTATCTTGCAATACTCAACTGTCGATGTTTATCGTTGAAAAGTGTAAGGAAAAGATCGATTTTCGTACATGTGGGGGATTGTTGGAAATTTGATGAAAATAGCATTTTTTTCATGTGGGGGATTGTTGGAAAAATAGGTGAAAATAACATTTTTCACAAATATAGGAAAATGATTTTTTCCTATTTTGGACTAGAAATAAATATAATAAAATGAGCGGGTTTTATATATTTATTTGTGGGTTTGTGTTCTATGTTGGAAGAGCTTCGCAACGAACTAAACCACGTCCAAAACGGAGCTAAGATGAATGAGATATCGATGCTCAAAGTTGGGTGTTTGAAACATTGAATGCTGAAACAAAAGGGAAAGTAGCACCTCCCACATCGGAGGAGAGATGGAACTTAAATGGGTATTTAAGTGGGAACTCTCCACCTTTATTGTTTCATGGAAGCACACACTAAGTATCCTCGCGAAGGGTGCGGAGCACCCTAACTCGCACTCGCACGCTCGCATCGCCGCAAGCCGCTTGAGAGCCGCCTTTGTATTTTTGACCACGTGCGCGTGGTGGATCACAGAGGCTGCAAGGACCAAGTGGCGCGCGGTTGCGCACCAGGGTGAGCCAATACGGCGCGACTGTGTGGCGTGCTCGTATAGGCTCATAGGTGCCGTGGCGCACGCGCGCATGGTAGTGAGCCAAGAGGACGCACTGCGCATGAGCTTGCAGACCAGCGCGCACTCACCAGTGTGTCTTGCGCGCGCGTGCAGTAGCTTCCAGCATTGAATGACTATGCAGTTATAGTTCAGCTTCGAAACTGACGAGTTAACGGTCTTTGACTGAGAATTAAATGACGTATTAAATTGCATTGAAGACGTTTAATGCAATTTAAACCTCTCTTTAATTCTCTTTTGACTGTTTCGACTTAGGAGCTGTATAAATACAGCTCCATACCCACTGCAGAAGGACACCAGCAACAACAGCTTTATAAAAACAACTTTCTACACACTTCTGATCATCTTCTTCCTTCAAGTTTCAAGGTAACCTTCGGGTTGTAGGCGAACTCCGGCAGTACTACTGCTCCGGTTGTTGTACCATGGGAAACAAAACGAGTACTCTTGGGAGACTCGGAATTTGTTTTAAGGGAAGCGTGTTGAACACGTGCCTCAGTCTTCTTCTTCATCTTCATTTCTTGTACTTTGGTTATTTTCAGTTGTAATTGTGTACTAGTTGTTTAGGATTTCTTATTTCTGTATTGTAATCGTATTAAGAAAATTTGTTTATTTTTATTTAATTACGCGAACGGTTCCTACACTACTTACATTCCATTTATTTATTATTATTTTCCTTTTGCTATTCAAAAGAGGGTTGCAGTGTAGTTTGTTGCCCGTTTACCTGTCATTCTTATGTAATTTTTCTATCGTTAATAAAATTTAATTGTGCATTTGAAAGATGAAAAAAATTACTTACAAACTATGTAAGTATAGAGTTTATAATAAAATTATTATTGATTACTAGGTTTATGGTTGTACCGGTAAAATCTTGTTTTAACATGGTGTATACGGGCCGTATAAGGTTATACGGGCCGTATAAGGTTATACGGCCCGTATAGAATAATATAAACTGACAAAGTCTAACAAACTTCGGTCGTATAAAACGTATACGATATCTTTATACGAACCATATAATGGTATACGACCCGTATTGATAGGAATTTTTTAATTGGTTAATATTCACACATTTGCCATTCGATCAGGCAGTCTATATAGTGTTCAGAACCATCAAATCGAAATGCTTCTGCTGTCAAAGAAAACGGGTATCAGTTTTCGTTTTACTTTTAAATAGATCTCATTTCACACATTCGTGTTTGTCAATTGGACATCAATTGATGTTGATGTCCTAATTTGGTGGTTTTTTTTTTTTTTTTTTGAGCTTCCTGTTCTCAAGTTCACAATGATTATCAAGAGTCTGCGTCAATAATGACCATTCGACGTGGAAGTCTATGTAGTGTTCAGAACCATCAAATCGAACGGCTTCTGCTATCAAGGAAAACGGCTTCCATTTTTCTTTTTACTTTTAAATAAATCCCATTTCATACATTCGTGTTCGTCAATTAGACATCAATGGATATGGTAACAACTACCAAGGGGATATGGATGTGTTGCATAATTCATAATTCGTTAACATGCCTCATTTCATCTTTTTTACTCTTTTCTTCGATTTCAACAAATCTTTTCAACAATTAGTAAGCAAATACACAACGGTTTTCCAATTCCAGATCAGTAATGTAAGAAGAAGCGTTGAGATAACGGACATCCATCAAGCTCAAAAAGAAAACTTGTGTTTCCCATAGCCACCATTCCCATAGTCACAAACGATTGCAGTTTGTATTTCCCATAGCCACCATTCCCATAGTCAAAAACGGTTGAGGTTTGCAATTCCCGGTTGTACCGCGAGTGTTGAAGAAGGTTGGTTAATTTTGTCGTGTTCCGATCTCATCATTCTTATGTATTTCACAATCAATCAACTCATCCTCCGATTTAAGTGGCGTGTTCCGATCAACGTTTATCGACATTTGTCTAGAGCATGGTTGTAAAACAAGGTTTCCAAGGCCGGGTACTCCCCGAGTAGTCGCTACAAGGTAGGCTGCCGAGGCGACTTTCTTCGACTCCGCCTAATTACTCGGAGTCGTTCAAACGCGGTCAATCTCGGCCAGAATTGGATCTAGTTGGTTAACTCATGCCTAGTTTGACTTAAACAATAATAAAACATTATTTATATGCCTATCGTATTAAAGAATGAATATCATTTTCACGTATTTTGTTATAAATATTAGTAAATTTATGTTATTTGACATATATTTAATCTCCAAAGAGTAATTTATTTATAATTTAACATATCCGAGTACTCTCCACCTAGACCGAGTACTCTCAACTCCCCAGTCGACCGACTAGGGAGCGCTTAGCGACTTTTGCAACCATGGTCTAGAGAAGCGCTTTTATCATGTGTCACATGGTAACAACTACCAAGGGGATATGGATATGTTGCATAATTCATTTAGTTTCTGTTTGGCACCTTCAATCTTTGTTGCTTCATTAAAATTAACAAAGCGGTCTCGGTGTGTACAAGACGAATGTGTGAATATGCAATGTACAGTGTTCATTGACTCAATACAAATACATAGACAACAAACAAGATCCAATACAATTAGCCACAAACTTGTTACAAGCCTTACAAACACAATAAGATTGTGTCTATTCACTACATCAGTTGTCGCCATTTCTATAATATTACGTCAGTGGGAAATGTTTTAAAAATCAGATGCAACTTTACGGCACGCTTACCTTAATCACATCTTCGAGTTAACTGCCGATATCCCATCCTTCTTTTCTAAGCTTTTCATCAACGGACTGACCGGTAACGTTACTCTTCTTGGCCTTGTTTATCTACCCATTGATTTTTAAAAAAAAGGTATTAACTAACTCAAACAAAGTTCATTGACTGAATACAAATACACAGACAACAAACAAGATCGAGCTACAAAACAGGTAATACTTCCAAGTTCTTGCTTTTTCTTCAAGTGTTCTTCTTTGTTCTTAACTTATCTTTAACTTATCTTCGTACTCGTTTCTACACTTCAAGAAGTTGCTATCAAGTTTACAAATGCAAAAGCAGGTTTCAGTTTTCTTTTACAACTGGTTAATTGTAAGTATTGCATTTGCGTTAATGAGGCGTTAAATGGGTTGTATCGGTTATTCAGATCTCTATTCGGTTATCTTTCCAAACTGCAACACAAGAATATGTGGTTCCCAATTTGTAACATATCATCACAAAGCCCCATGTGTTTACATGCAGTGTACAATGTTCTAATATCACCATATTGCTGCTATCAAGTTTAAGGATGCATTCCATTGTAAGTATTGCATTTGCGTTAATGAGATGTTAAATGTTTTGCTTCTAATTTTCAACCTCAGTTTCCAACATAATACGCCTCATTTCATCTTTTTTACTTTTTTCTTTGATTTCAACAAATCTAGTTCTCCTTTTCCTTCAATTTCCAGAACCTTCATTGTGAACTTGAGAACAGGAAGCTCAACAATGGTGGTAACAAGTCTGTGTATGACTTTGTTTATATACCCATTGATTTTAAAAAAAAGTTATTAACTAACTCAAACAAAGTCCGTAGTTCTAAACACAACACTCAAGGAGGTTTCTTACACCATCTTATCAAATAAAGTTACTTACAAAGAAAGTTGGTTAATTGTATACGAGTCGTATAACGTTATACGACCCGTATACAAGTCATAAAACAGTTCTCGTATGTTGAGTATACGATCGG
This sequence comes from Helianthus annuus, assembly GCF_002127325.2. Lineage (NCBI taxonomy): Eukaryota > Viridiplantae > Streptophyta > Magnoliopsida > Asterales > Asteraceae > Helianthus > Helianthus annuus. Next base: position 110,377,826 of record NC_035446.2, read on the forward strand.
TTAAAAAATTTAAACCGTTGTATACGGCCCGTATCACTTTATATGGGTCGTATACACGACAGTAAAAAGATGAAAAGTTATTAACTAACTCAAACAAAGTTCGTAGTTCTAAACACAACGCTCAAGGAGGTTTCTTACACTATCTTATCAAATAAAGTTACTTACAAAGAAAGTTGGTTAAATGTATACGGGCCGTATAGCGTTATACGATCTGTATAGAAGTCATAAAACAGTTCTCGTATGTTGAGTATACGATCGGTTAAAAAATTTAAACCATTGTATACAGCCCGTATCACTTTATACGGGCCGTATACTCGATGGTAAAAAGATGAAGATTATTGGTTATAATGACCGTACGCGACAAGGTGGTGGTTTTGGAGGGAAGAGAATCACAGTTACGAGATTTAGTTGGTTACTTCAAATTTTCAACCTCAATTTCCAGAACATTCTCCCCAAACCTTAACAAAGTCCTTTTCCTTCAATTTTCAAAACCTTCATTGTGAACTTGAGAACAGGAAGCTCAACAATGGTGGTAATAAGTCTGCTTATGACTTTGTTTATCTACCCATTGATTTCAAAAAAGTTATTAACTAACAACAAACAAGATCCAGCTGCAAAACAGGTAATACTTCCAAGTTATTGCTTTTTCTTCAAGATTTCCGCATTTTATCTATCATGTCATCGACCAACTGCTCATCATTAAGAAGTTATGACTGCTGACTAATTAGTGGAAGAATCTCGTTCCGTATTTTCTCTTTTTGCTAGTTCTCGAAGAATCTAGTTCCGTATTTTCTCCTTTTCTAGTTCTCGAAGAATCTCGTTCCATATTTTCTCCTTTTTCTAGTTCTTAAAGAATCTCGTTCCGTATTTTCTCCTTTTCTAGTTTTCGAAGAATCTCGTTCCGTATTTTCTCCTTTTCTAGTTCTCTAAGAATCTCATTCCGTATATAGATGTCAATGATAGATGTCAATCTAAGTTACACTAGGTAATTAAACCTTACAAACACCATCTAAAAAGTTATATAATATGCTTTAAGCATTCTGAACCCTAACTACAAACAACCCAACAAACCCTAACTTTCACATGGACAGTTGTTAGGAATTGTCTGAGAATAATTAGCAGGAAAGTTGTTACAAACCTTACAAACACCATCTAAAAACTTATACTGAATAGTTGATATGATGATTAGACACAACAGTTCTCCAATTCCAGATCAGCGATATTATTGAATCTGTTGCTGCAGCTCTATACATTGATTGTGGATTAACTTGCAACATACATAGATGGAGAAGGTGCCAAACATAAACTAAATGAATTATGCAATGGAGATTGAAGGTGCCAAACATAACTAAATCAATGCTTCAAGTATTTTGATGTAACACCCCGTGTTTCCGAAAGTCAAAGTCAAGATTGAAGTCAAAGGAAGAAAAGATCGCTAATTACGATCTGTCACTCCTTACTCAATTATTGTTTCACTTCTTTGACTGTAATTAGTCTATTTTATGTATTTACGTTAGTTGTATTATGTGGAGTAATTAATTACAATCAAAGTAATCGAATGTTTATCTCTACGAACCGCTTTACGACTGTGAATAATAGGAAGTAACAATGCGATAAAGTCAATTGATCAATAATCGAGCTAGTCTAATCATCATCGAACTCGAAACTCGAATAACGCAAGGGTTGGTTATTGTTATACGTGTGTGTGTGTGTGCCTTATGTGTTGTTTGTGCATGCTTACTTTATGTTATGTGAGGTAATCAATCGAATCGCAATCGAAACTCAAACCACGATCAAAACTCAATCGAGCTCAATCGAAATCGAATTATGATAATTGGTGGAGAAGAGATAGTGCAAGATATAGATGCTTGTATGTTAGATATAGTAGTTGGGATTAAAAGTAATTTGAATAGGAAACTCTATCGTACTCGCATTGTCCTCAATCGAAATCGAAATATCAAAAATCGTCACGCCGAACACTCGAATCGTGCAGCTGATAGATCAGGCTACCAGCCGATCGAACAGCCAGCCGATCGGACTGCTGTCCGATCGGACAGGCTGTCCGATCGAGCTGCCTGGCCGATCGGCCAGCACTTTCCTCATTTGGCATCCTATAAATACCTCTGTCATTGTCATCCTTTTCCACTTTTGGAAACCTCTGTCCGACCAGCACGCTTAGCTCATCCTTTCCTCAGATTTCTCTCGATTCCGGTAAGATTTCGTCCTAAATCTTGTACTTTCTTGATCTGCACGCACTCCTACACCTTTCTATCTTTCAAATCTTAACTTTTAGCCGTGAAATCATTGAGATTCAAGTGTTCTAGGATAATGTCATCATGGGTTCTTGAAGAACTTCATGTTTTGGCCTCAATCCACCAAGAGAAACTTGGATCTAGCCGATTTCCACATGAACAAACAAAGATCTTTCATAGATCTAAACATGTACACGGTGAAAAGGATTGAAAGATGGTTTTCCGACTTTCTTTCAACTCTTTTACTGTCACACCCCGAATTTTCACGTGTCACCGATGGGCCTGGTGGGGGAGTATCGTGACGTAGTTGATATCATCATTTGTCAAACAACACAAATTATAATGCACAGCGGAAGCAAATGAAAATCGATTTATTTCAACCATCAAATGTAATATTTAAGTATCACAAGTAGTCGAAATAGATCCATAGGCGGATCGGAATAAAAGGAGAAAATTGTTCAACAGATAAATGCATCCCAAAGCTTGCGAGACTCTATGATGCTAAGGAGAGACCAGCCTATTACGTATAGCACCTGCACTTAATCTTTTTGGGGAAAATACGTCAGTTTGCACTGGTAAATACAATTTAACTGACTCATTTTGAAAAGGTTTTAAAAATTGATTTAAATGCTCAAGGCACAAAACATTTTATAACTTGGGAATAATTAATTAAAGTTAAACTTGTAAAATATTTACATGTTTGTTATGCGTTCAGTCGCCCGAGTCGTGTCGGGTTTAAGGTTAATAGACACACCACTCAGTATAAGTCCGCGGCGGGAAACCAACGTTTATACCTTAATAATATGGACATAATATCAGGTGTACGCCTACACCCGGGTGTCAAGGTCGTGGCCATTACTTAAAATGATGCCAAGGATATCCGGGACATGGTCATTAAACTCCCGAAGGCGTGAAAACAAACAAAACCAATTTTTCAAACGGGTCACATTGATAGTACCCAACTACTAATGAGTTGGGGTCAATTGCACGACCAAGCGGTATTTTATATACCGTACCCCCAAGCCCGTATAGGGAAAATAAGTTAAAAGTATTTACCTAAGCAAGTATAAACCACAAAAGCAAAAATGCAAGTGTCTTTTACTGGGCTCCTATTCTGGAACGAAGGTTTATAATAACCTATTAGAATCCTAACGGGTCTTTAATATAGCCTAAGCCTAGACCGGTTAGCTTCAAAGAGAAAATACGGTTTAATCGCGAGGAATGCGAAAACCTGGAAGGAATGTGACTTAGACCCTACAAGCTTGGATACTTGTATAATATGGGTAAACTAAACACATTCTGGTTTTAGAGACTAAGATGATACGATTTGACCCGTTTCGGCTAATATGCGTGAACTAGTCACATAAGCCGATCCGAACGCGAAAGTGCGTAACGAGTAACCATATAAGTCATATGCAAGTTTCCTGAGATTATATGCACCAAATGTGTTGTAATATCAGTAAGGTATGCCCAATTATGCCCCAAATGGTTTTAAATTCAATTTACGCCTTATAAGGGCATTTCAGTCATTTTAAAGGGTATGAAAGAGTTAAACTAAGATTCTGAGTCTTATATCTGAATAAATCAGTAATTATACTTAGTTTATCATGTTATAACAGTAAGGTATCATATATATGTGAATTTTATTGATTACAACCATCTTATGTACCAAAAGGGCATTTTGGTAATTTCACATAAGCTTAAAGGGTCAAAACTGGGAATCTGAGTTTCTAAATCTGGTTTACTGTTATAATATAATTTTTTATAAAATATATCAGTAGGTATTAGACCTTTTATATAAAAACTAGCTTTGACATATACTATGTCATAAAAATGCCTAAAAAGGCGATTTGGAGCCATTTCCGGGTTTTAAAAGAAAGCTGATATTTTTATAATTCCAGGAGGTTCAAAATATTATATTTATCATAATAAATCAGTAGGAAAAAGTTTGGGGTCAAAAGGTTTTGTAAAACTCATTCTATGGCCGAAAAGGGCAAAACCGGCATAAGCCGAATTAAGCTTAAAACCTCTAGTTATGCTCATTCTAAAAATAAATAAAAATCTTTAAAATTTCCAAAATATTATTATATAACAGTGGGTATAAAGTTTTTGTATAAAATCTAAGTTTAAATAGGCTATGCATTAATTACGCTAATTATTCACTAAGAAGGCTTTTAATTACGCTAATGAGCATAACTCTTAATCTAGACCTCAAACTGATGTCAAATTTTGGGAACAAGTTTATATTTCAGTAACTAACATGTCTACCCTTTTATTTTTCAAAAATCATGATTTTTAGACCTTTGGGCATAATGGTCAACATATGTGCATTTAACGGAATCATGCATATGAACAAGATATCTAATGAACCGAGTTGTATAATCACTGGAGGATATACTAACATGTTATTAGGTTCAAAAGAAGCTCTAAGGCAATCTTAATCTTGACTAAAACGGGTCAGAACTGAAAGTCAAAGCAAAAGTCAAACTATGCGACTTTCGGTTCTGAACCGGGTCTAAACAGAAAATTGTCGAGTTGAATATGTTGGAACATGTTCTTATACTTATTACCAAGTTATATTAATGTTCAAACAGGTTACATGCAACCTACATTGCTAATTATGTATTAATTTGAAATTAAGCATCCTGTTGACTTTTTATAGTTAGCATTGACTCGACAATTGACATGCTTAGATTGGGAATCTGGAAATACCCTTTTAAGGATTTGTTACCCACTTAATTACCTACTTAGAGGTATCTTTAATTCGTGATTTGACAGAGCACATTATGATTAATCACGAAGTCAAACCTTAATTATGATGGTTTGACTTTTACTTAATTAGTTAAGCTAGAATGGATTAAAGGAGGTTAAGAGCACTTACAAGAGTCCTAAGAAGGATTAGGGACCTAAAGAAAATGGGTTGCTGACCAGGAAAGCTCCAGAGAGTCTTGAACAAAAGTGCCAAGAGAGCAAGTGCCAATGGTTACAATTTCAAGTCTTTATATAGTGAGCCAAGAGGTCCAAGATTGTGACAAGCAAGTCTACAATGGTTGGAGGATCATCCCAGGTGTTCCTAGAGGCCTATAAACTGCCTAGCAAGCCCATGGTTTCATAATTTTACGTTTTAAGTCGCTTAAACGGGTTGGACAGGCAGCTGTCCAAAATCTGCTGCCAGCGACGCCTTTACGGACCGTAAGCACATGGCCTTGCGGTCCGTATTCCTTCCTTACGGACCGTAAGTCTAAACCTTTACGTTTCGTAACCGACCTTGCTGAACACACCCAGGTAACCTGCTTACGGACCGTAAACGTGGGGTCTTGCGGTCCGTAAGCGATGGCCAGAAGACAAAAGTTTGAAAACTTTTAAGTCTTGACCATGCAACCAATAATATCCGAAACATGCTATCTCTTTTCAGTTTGTGGGACCTCTTGCACAGCCATTGCATGGAAGAAGAGCTCTTACATGTCCCCTTTCTCATAGTGGATTCTTGTGGGAGTAAATTTGACGGAAAAACCAAGGAAGTTTGAATTGAATAAGATTAATCAATATCTCCCAAATAGATTAGGATTACAAGTAGATTTTCTTGTAGTAACATCATCAATAGTCCATTTTCCATATAAAGATGGAAATTTTATTTATTCGGAAATCAACCGGTTAGAACATAAGATGTTTATCAAATGATTTATGGATCTTGGGATTTGTAATTCGGGTCGCTCAGAGGTGCTTTAATAACATGTCACCCTTGGGTCGTTCAGAGGTATTTTTAATAACATGACGCCCTCTTTAAAATCCTACCATACATCTCTTTATTTGATCCGGGTTCCTGACGCGTGTCCTCCATGACACGTGTCTTTATTCTATTGGACAGGAATTTTCGAGGTGTTACATCCTCACCCCCTTAAAAGAAATCTCGACCTCGAGATTTACTGAAACAATTGAGGGTATTTCTCTTTCAACGTGGATTCTAATTCCCACGTATAATCAGGACCTCTGCGGCCCTCCCATTTGACCTTGACAATGGGTACATACTTCCTTCGAAGCTTCTTTACCTGTCGGTCCTCAATCGACACAGGTTTTTCTATAAACTTTAAGCTTTCGTCTATACGCACATCCGTATGCGGTATGACTAGCGATTCATCAGCTAGACATTTCTTCAGATTGCAGATGTGGAACACGTTATGAATACCACTAAGCTCCTCTGGTAAGTTCAACTTATAAGCCACCGATCCTACACATTCGATGATCTCGAATGGTCCGATATACCTCGGGCTTAACTTACCTTTCTTGCCAAATCTCATTACCCCTTTCCATGGTGATACCTTGAGCAAAACTTTATCACCAACCTCGAACTTGAGGGATTTTCGCTTACCATCAGCATAGCTCTTTTGCCTATCACGGACAACTTTTAGGTGCTCTCTAATCTGGGTAATCTTGTCCGTTGTCTCCAGGACTAATTCTGGTCCTGATAACTGAACGTCTCCTACCTCTGCCCAACAAATGGGTGTTCTGCACTTTCTACCATATAATGCCTCAAAAGGCGCAGCCTTAATGCTGGTGTGGTAGCTATTATTGTAGGAAAATTCGATCAGAGGTAAGTGTCTACCCAACTTCCTCCTAGGTCAATCACGCATGCCCGAAGCATGTCCTCCAAGGTTTGAATAGTACGCTCACTTTGCCCATCCGTCTGGGGATGATAAGCTGTACTAAAATTCAATTGCGTACCCAGGGACTTTTGGAAACTCTTCCAGAAATGAGATGTGTATCTGGTATCCCTATCGGAGATGATAGATACTGGTACGCCATGCAGGGATACAATCTTATCCACGTACAGTTGGGCTAGCATGTCGGAACTGAAAGTTTCTCTAATGGGTAGGAAATGTGCTGACTTGGTCAGTCGATCAACTATCACCCAAATAGTGTCATTTCCTTTCTGCGTCTTAGGCAACTTGGTGATGAAATCCATTGTTACCATTTCCCATTTCCAAGTGGGAATTTCAGGCTGTTGTAGCAAACCTGACGGTTTCTGATGCTCGGCCTTAACTTGAGCGCACGTCAGACATTTAGCCACATGGGTGGCTATAGACTTTTTCAAGCCTATCCACCAATAATTTGCCTTTACATCCTGGTACATCTTATCCGCTCCAGGATGGACGGAATATCTGGAACTGTGGGCTTCCTTAAGGATGACGTCTCGAAGTCCTCCATAAACAGGAACCCATATTCTTCCATTTAGTCTCAGGATCCCGTCTTTGCCATAGGATAACTGCTCTTCAGTTACTCCTAGCTTTTCATTAGGGTAGTTAGCTTCTAATACTGCCTCTTTCTGTGCGGCTAACAACCTTTCATTTAGACTGTTCCTGACCTCAATGCTTTTGGCATTGATCCTGATTGGTTTTACCCTCTCCTTTCTGCTCAAGGCATCTGCGACTACATTAGCCTTGCCTGGATGGTATCTGATTTCACAATCATAATCATTCAGAGTTTCCATCCAACGTTGCTGTCTCATGTTCAATTCTTTCTGGTTGAACAGGTGTTGGAGGCTTTTGTGATCGGAATAGATCACACATTTGGTACCATACAAATAGTGTCTCCACAACTTTAGTGCAAATACAACGGCACCCAATTCTAAGTCATGGGTGGTGTAATTCTTTTCGTGCACTTTTAATTGTCGTGAAGCGTAGGCAATGACCTTGCCTTTCTGCATTAACACACAACCCATCCCGGTGTGTGATGCATCACAGTAGACTACAAATTCATCAATCCCATCAGGTAACGTCAACACGGGAGCGTTACTCAATTTCTGCTTCAAAATGTCGAATGACTCTTGCTGCTTAGGTCCCCAATTGAACTTGCTATTCTTGCGAGTCAGCAAAGTTAGGGGTGCTGCAATTCTTGGGAAATTCTCGATGAATCTCCTGTAGTAGCCTGCTAAACCTAGGAAACTGCGGATTTCCGTAGGTGTCTTTGGCTCTTGCCAATTCATGACAGCTTCAACTTTAGCCGGATCCACCTGAATACCGCGCTCACTGACCACATGTCCAAGAAATTGGACTTCTCTCAACCAAAATTCACATTTTGAAAATTTTGCATATAGCTTTTCTTGATGAAGCAATTTCAAAATGCAACGGAGGTGCTTCTCATGGTCAGCTTGATTCTTGGAATAAATGAGAATGTCGTCGATGAAGACGATGACAAATTTGTCCAAATATGGCTTACAGACGCGATTCATGAGATCCATGAATGCGGCAGGTGCGTTAGTGAGCCCGAAAGGCATCACTAGGAACTCGTAGTGACCATAACGAGTCCTAAACGCAGTCTTGTGCACATCTTCATCCTTAACCTTCAACTGATGATATCCCGACCTCAGATCTATCTTGGAGAAATAGCTTACCCCTTGAAGTTGATCAAACAAATCGTCGATCCTGGGCAAAGGATACCTATTCTTGATAGTAACCTTGTTAAGCTCTCGGTAATCGATACATAATCGCATCGAACCGTCTTTCTTCTTGACAAATAAGATCGGCGCTCCCCAAGGAGACGAACTAGGTCTAATGAAACCTTTGGCTAATAAATCGTCTAGCTGTGTTCTTAATTCCTTCATCTCCGTTGGTGCTAGTCTATAAGGCGCTCTAGCGATAGGTGCAGCTCCAGGAATGATATCGATCCTGAATTCCACTTGCCTGTCTGGCGGCAAACCAGGCAGTTCTTCCGGGAATACTTCAGGATACTCTGATATAACGGGAATGTCCTGAATCTTGGGCTTTTGCTCATCAATGGTCACCTGTGCCATATAGATAACACAACCATTCTTCAAACATTTGGATGCTTTGAGCATAGACACTTGCTCAGGCAATCCATGATGTATATCTCCCTGAATGGTGAGAGGCTCACCGGATGGAGTCTTGATTACTACTTGCTTCCTATTGCATACAATCTGGGCTTGGTTATGCGATAACCAATCCATGCCCAATACTACATCGAAACCGGCTAACTTAAAGGGTAGCAGGGAAAGAGGAAAAGAGTGGTTCCTAATGGATATAGCACATCCATCTAACACAGTCGAGACGGTCTCTAAAGTTCCATCTGCCAACTCTACCTCATAATTTGCACTTAAGGCTTTAACAGGCAATCCTAATAGCTCACAGAATTTACTATCCACAAACGATTTATCTGCTCCAGAATCAAATAATACTCTTGCGTAAACGTCGTTAATGAGAAACGTACCAGTCATGACGTTATCGTCCTGGATGGCCTCCTGAACATTCATTTGAAAGACCCTGGCATTGGTCTTCTTCCCATCTTCAGTCTTCTTGACATTCTTTGGGCAGTTGGTCTTGATGTGCCCCTTTTCATTGCAACTGTAACAAGTTACGTCTTTCAACTTCTTGCACTCAAGAGTTCTGTGCTCAGAAGACTTACATATCCCACACATCTTGGGTTGGGATTTCTGTTCGAACCTGCACCTCCCAAAATGGTGCTTCCTACAAACCTTGCACTTGGGCCTATCGCCCGACTGTTGCTCGCTCCTCCTGGCCTCAGATCCCTTCTTACTGTCACGGTTTCCCCTATGTTTCTTGCTCGATCGATGTGAATTATCATCCTCACGTTTCCTCTTGTCAGAATCCGCATTTTTCAAGGTTCTTAGTCTCACTGCATCTTGAGTAAGGGACAGAGATAAATCGGTTACAGATCTGAATGTGATAGGTCTAGAGGTCTTCACACTAGCCTTGATTTCTGGGGCTAAACCCCCAATAAAACGCGCGATTCTCTTGGGTTCAGGGGTTACCAGGTAAGGAACCATTCTGGACAAGGTGTTGAAACTGGTGAGGTATGCCTGGCAGTCTAGGTTTTTCATAACCAGAAATAGGAATTCAGATTCTATTCGTTCAACCTCATGCTGAGGGCAGTAGTTATCCTTGACAAGAGCAACAAATTGCTTCCAAGACATATTGTACAAGGCAACTTTTCCAGAAGCCTGGATCAACGCTCCCCACCAAGCTAGAGCCTCCCCCTTGAAAGACTGGGATGCAAACTTAACCATATCCCTCTCAGCACAACCACTGATGTCTACCACTGTCTCTATCTCGTCAAGCCATGTCATACAGTCTACTGCCCCTTTTTCTCCAGTAAACTCTCGAGGTTTACAAGATACAAAATATTTATACGTGCAACCCTTAGCACGTGGGGCTTCATCATACACGATCTTCTTGGGGTGAACACTGTTTTCATTCGAGGAGTGTCGGTCATCATCTTTCTTAGATTTGGGTGGAGTAGGTGGTGGTTTGTTGTGAGCCTCAGAATGATTCTTTGGTTTAGCCTGTGGTGTAGGTAAGGTTCTACTACGGGTCTCACTGTACTCACTGTACTGTCGTTCTAAGGCTTTTGCAACCGCATCATTCACAATTGCTTTTAACTCAGCACCAGTTACTAGGAATTTTGCATCATCACGGTTCCCTACCGGATGGCTATTGACTTCCTCTGATCCAGCCATGTAGCTTCAATTGCTACATATAAATGATGGACAAGGTTTTAATTCAAAGGCTCTTATAGTATTTTATGTTTTATTAACCAAGGTTTTAAATTGCCATTTTAGGTTAATTCGTTAAAACATTAGGATTTTACTATTATCCTATGATACTTTATTATTGGCACATAAGGCCTAGTCACAAGGACAGTTAAAATAAATAATTAAGATTTTATAGTATCTAGGTGTGTTAGGTTGAATCATAGTTCATTTCCATTTAATAACAGGGAGTCATAAGCTACCACTGTCCTTAGTCACGGAGGACATTTAATTATTGCCCACAGGCACTTCACTTCAAAGAAGTGGTTAAATAATTAAGGGAATTTAAAATTAACCCTTTATGAGAGATGGCCTGTGTGACTTTACTGATTCACAGTTTGCCAAAATCATTAACATACTAACAGATGTTAATAATTGGAATCTATTGTGTGGGTTGTACCATCTTGGCCAGGTTTGCAATAACACAAAGGCTAGGTTTTACCTCCAAGATTCTTTAATAATCAACGCAGAATAGTCCTAAATTGAGATGTTAATTATGGATCTTAACCTAATTATGGAACTACCATCTTGGCCTCGTTTTATAAACCAAAAGGCTAGGTCTTGGTTCTCTTTAGATTTTACCAAATTTAATATAATGGCAGATCTTTTTAATTTTCATTAATTTTCATATTTCTTGCAGATAATTAATCAAAATGAAAACTTAATTAAACCATCTCATAAATTGTCTTAAACAAGTACAACATTTGCCCAAAACGGGACTTCTACAAAAACAAATGCCCACGCAGGGGTTAACTAACCAAACATGCTCACGCAGGAGCAGAGTACAAAATAACAAGCTCACGCAGGAGCTGAATACTGAAGCAAAAAGTCCACGTAGGGACTGAATTATAACTAAATAAAAACAACAAGGATCTTCAATAGTCCCTCCTTTTGGACTTTCCCTTGATCAGATCTGATAGTCCTTTGAAGAATCCTCTGTTGTGTCTGCGCTCAGTCTGAATCTCCCGTTCACAACGGTCTAGCCTCTCAAGGACTTCTTGCTGGCGTTCTGGAGGAATTATCTGTGGCTGTGGCGGCTGGTACACCGGTGGAGGAGGCGGCGGATGCTGGTACCCAAAAGTCGGGTAGCCAGTAGTCCATAGGCCACCATAAGGCCCCTCTGGGTGACTAGCGTTGTAATCCCATGCTTCCTGATATGGATCCACACTAGCGTAGTTGTAGTTGTAGTGGGTATGCGCCGGTTGCTCAAAAGGATTATACGCCGCTGAACCGGCGTAAGCAGGGATTGGGTTATCGAAACCCAACGGTGGTGCCACAGGTACTGAGTTGATTTCTGGAATGGGGCTTGATGGATCCCCCAATTGTGGTTCTTCTTCTTCCTCCTAAAGTGGCGGATAATGGCTGCCACTTGATGGTTGGGGTGTGCTGATGCGGACACCCCCTCGCACGGACATCCGTGCGTTCGACCTCCTCCGCCTCGGTGGCTCCGGAGGCGGCTGCTGTTCCACTGGTGGTGGTGGTGGCGGGGTAACTGCCACGAAACGAGAATCCTGAGAAGGATCCTGTTGCTGTTGCTGCTGCTGTTGTTGCTGCTGGTAGGGGGACGAGTGGTGTGAGGGGGTAAAATACCAGTCGATGTTTCGGAACCTTTCCTCGTAGCTGTCTGGACCGCGATAAGGCGATCCGTGGAAAGATGATCCGTCAGAGATCTCTATCGGGTGGTTGGGCGTCCCCGTAGCAGGCTCCATAGGGTCAGTATCCTCGTCCATATCGTTATCCCCAGAGAAGTGGTCTTCCGGTCCAAGTGGGTTAAAACCCACGGGTTCTGGAAAAACGTTGGCCGGGTTGAACCGGCTCTGGAAGGTTGGGGTTGGGTCACCAAAGGAGTGGTGAGAGTTGGATCTCTGCAGAGGTATAAAGGCTGGTGGTTGGTCGTTGGGCTCGTTTTCTGATTGGGGCCCAAAGGAGTGCTGGTAAGAAGGTGAAGAGCTAAGGGAAACTGACCGTCTCCCGGGTTCAATATAGAGCCTCCATGGCTCTTGCGGGCTGGTGCTCATAGTAATGGATGGGGTTCGCCGGTGCGAAGGCCCGGCTTCATGATCATGACCCGTGAAGGGTCCCTTGCCTCGACCGCGGAGAAATCTTGGTGGCATGATGACCTGCATACATGATTTAAATAACAACCACAATATAATTATAAAAGACTCAAAATAAAACAAAACAGAGTTTGTCCTATGTTCGATGTCTAGACTCGGAACTCGAAGAATGTGCAATTTGTGCACTGAGATTAAACACGCAAAGGCTAGTGTTTAATTCACTCAGTGTTGGCTCTGATACCAACCTGTCACACCCCGAATTTCCACGTGTCACCGATGGGCCCGGTGGGGGAGTATCGTGACGTAGTTGATATCATCATTTGTCAAACAACACAAATTATAATGCACAGCAGAAGCAAATGAAAATCGATTTATTTCAACCATCAAATGTAATATTTAAGTATCACAAGTAGTCGAAATAGATCCACAGGCGGATCGGAATAAAAGGAGAAAATTGTTCAACAGATAAATGCATCCCAAAGCTTGCGAGACTCTATGATGCTAAGGAGAGACCAACCTATTACGTATAGCACCTGCACTTAATCTTTTTGGGGAAAATGCGTCAGTTTGCACTGGTAAATACAATTTAACTGACTCATTTTGAAAAGGTTTTAAAAATTGATTTAAATGCTCAAGGCACAAAACATTTTATAACTTGGGAATAATTAATCAAAGTTAAACTTGTAAAAGATTTACATGTTTGTTATGCGTTCAGTCGCCCGAGTCGTGTCGGGTTTAAGGTTAATAGACACACCACTCAGTATAAGTCCGCGGCGGGAAGCCAACGTTTATACCTTAATAATATGGACATAATACCGGGTGTACGCCTACACCCGGGTGTCAAGGTCGTGGCCATTACTTAAAATGATGCCAAGGATATCCGGGACATGGTCATTAAACTCCCAAAGGCGTGAAAACAAACAAAACCAATTTTTCAAACGGGTCACATTGATAGTACCCAACTACTAACGAGTTGGGGTCAATTGCCCGACCAAGCGGTATTTTATATACCGTACCCCCAAGCCCGTATAGGGAAAATAAGTTAAAAGTATTTACCTGAGCAAGTATAAACCACAAAAGCAAAAATGCAAGTGTCTTTTATTGGGCTCCTATTCTGGAACGAAGGTTTATAATAACCTATTAGAATCCTAACGGGTCTTTAATATAGCCTAAGCCTAGACCGGTTAGCTTCAAAGAGAAAATACGGTTTAATCGCGAGGAATGCGAAAACCTGGAAGGAATGTGACTTAGACCCTACAAGCTTGGATACTTGTATAATATGGGTAAACTAAACACATTCTGGTTTTAGAGACTAAGATGATACGATTTGACCCGTTTCGGCTAATATGCGTGAACTAGTCACATAAGCCGATCCGAACGCGAAAGTGCGTAACGAGTAACCATATAAGTCATATGCAAGTTTCCTAAGATTATATGCACCAAATGTGTTGTAATATCAGTAAGGTATGCCCAATTATGCCCCAAATGGTTTTAAATTCAATTTACGCCTTATAAGGGCATTTCGGTCATTTTAAAGGGTATGAAAGAGTTAAACTAAGATTCTGAGTCTTATATCTGAATAAATCAGTAATTATACTTAGTTTATCATGTTATAACAGTAGGGTATCATATATATGTAAATTTTATTGATTACAACCATCTTATGTACCAAAAGGGCATTTTGGTAATTTCACATAAGCTTAAAGGGTCAAAACTGGGAATCTGAGTTTCTAACTCTAGTTTACTGTTATAATATAAATTTTTATAAAATATATCAGTAGGTATTAGACCTTTTATATAAAAACTAGCTTTGACATATACTATGTCGTAAAAATGCCTAAAAAGGCGATTTGGAGCCATTTCCGGGTTTTAAAAGAAAGCTGATATTTTTATAATTCCATAAGGTTCAAAATATTATATTTATCATAATAAATCAGTAGGAAAAAGTTTGGGGTCAAAAGGTTTTGTAAAACTCATTCTATGGCCGAAAAGGGCAAAACCGGCATAAGCCGAATTAAGCTTAAAACCTCTAGTTATGCTCATTCTAAAAATAAATAAAAATCTTTAAAATTTCCAAAATATTATTATATAACAGTGGGTATAATGTTTTTATACAAAATCTAAGTTTAAATAGGCTATGCGTTAATTACGCTAATTATTCACTAAGAAGGCTTTTAATTACGCTAATGAGCATAACTCTTAATCTAGACCTCAAACTGATGTCAAATTTTGGGAACAAGTTTATATTTCAGTGCCTAACATGTCTACCCTTTTATTTTTCAAAATCATGATTTTTAGACCTTTGGGCATAATGGTCAACATATGTGCATTTAACGGAATCATGCATATGAACAAGATATCTAATGAACCGAGTTGTATAATCACTAGAGGATATACTAACATCTTATTAGGTTCAAAAGAAGCTCTAAGGCAATCTTAATCTTGACTAAAACGGGTCAGAACTGAAAGTCAAAGCAAAAGTCAAACTATGCGACTTTCGGTTCCGAACCGGGTCTAAACAGAAAATTGTCGAGTTGAACATGTTGGAACATGTTCTTATACTTATTACCAAGTTATATTAATGCTCAAACAGGTTACATGCAACCTACATTGCTAATTATGTATTAATTTGAAATTAAGCATCCTGTTGACTTTTTATAGTTAGCATTGACTCGACAATTGACATGCTTAGAGTGGGAATCTGGAAATACCCTTTTAAGGATTTGTTACCCACTTAATTACCTACTTAGAGGTATCTTTAATTCGTGATTTGACAGAGCACATTATGATTAATCACGAAGTCAAACCTTAATTACGATGGTTTGACTTTTACTTAATTAGTTAAGCTAGAATGGATTAAAGGAGGTTAAGAGCACTTACAAGAGTCCTAAGAAGGATTAGGGACCTAAAGAAAATGGGTTGCTGACCAGGAAAGCTCCAGAGAGTCTTGAACAAAAGTGCCAAGAGAGCAAGTGCCAATGGTTACAATTTCAAGTCTTTATATAGTGAGCCAAGAGGTCCAAGATTGTGACAAGCAAGTCTACAATGGTTGGAGGATCATCCCAGGTGTTCCTAGAGGCCTATAAACTGCCTAGCAAGCCCATGGTTTCATAATTTTACGTTTTAAGTCGCTTAAACGGGTTGGACAGGCAGCTGTCCAAAATCTGCTGCCAGCGACGCCTTTACGGACCGTAAGCACATGGCCTTGCGGTCCGTATTCCTTCCTTACGGACCGTAAGTCTAAACCTTTACGGTTCGTAACCGACCTTGCTGAACACACCCAGGTAACCTGCTTACGGACCGTAAACGTGGGGTCTTGCGGTCCGTAAGCGATGGCCAGAAGACAAAAGTTTGAAAACTTTTAAGTCTTGACCATGCAACCAATAATATCCGAAACATGCTATCTCTTTTCAGTTTGTGGGACCTCTTGCACAGCCATTGCATGGAAGAAGAGCTCTTACATGTCCCCTTTCTCATAGTGGATTCTTGTGGGAGTAAATTTGACGGAAAAACCAAGGAAGTTTGAATTGAATAAGATTAATCAATATCTCCCAAATAGATTAGGATTACAAGTAGATTTTCTTGTAGTAACATCATCAATAGTCCATTTTCCATATAAAGATGGAAATTTTATTTATTCGGAAATCAACCGGTTAGAACATAAGATGTTTATCAAATGATTTATGGATCTTGGGATTTGTAATTCGGGTCGCTCAGAGGTGCTTTAATAACATGTCACCCTTGGGTCGTTCAGAGGTATTTTTAATAACATGACGCCCTCTTTAAAATCCTACCATACATCTCTTTATTTGATCCGGGTTCCTGACACGTGTCCTCCATGACACGTGTCTTTATTCTATTGGACAGGAATTTTCGAGGTGTTACATCCTCACCCCCTTAAAAGAAATCTCGACCTCGAGATTTACTGAAACAATTGAGGGTATTTCTCTTTCAACGTGGATTCTAATTCCCACGTATAATCAGGACCTCTGCGGCCCTCCCATTTGACCTTGACAATGGGTACATACTTCCTTCGAAGCTTCTTTACCTGTCGGTCCTCAATCGACACAGGTTTTTCTATAAACTTTAAGCTTTCGTCTATACGCACATCCGTATGCGGTATGACTAGCGATTCATCAGCTAGACATTTCTTCAGATTGCAGATGTGGAACACGTTATGAATACCACTAAGCTCCTCTGGTAAGTTCAACTTATAAGCCACCGATCCTACACATTCGATGATCTCGAATGGTCCGATATACCTCGGGCTTAACTTACCTTTCTTGCCAAATCTCATTACCCCTTTCCATGGTGATACCTTGAGCAAAACTTTATCACCAACCTCGAACTTGAGGGATTTTCGCTTACCATCAGCATAGCTCTTTTGCCTATCACGGGCAACTTTTAGGTGCTCTCTAATCTGGGTAATCTTGTCCGTTGTCTCCAGGACTAATTCTGGTCCTGATAACTGAACGTCTCCTACCTCTGCCCAACAAATGGGTGTTCTGCACTTTCTACCATATAATGCCTCAAAAGGCGCAGCCTTAATGCTGGTGTGGTAGCTATTATTGTAGGAAAATTCGATCAGAGGTAAGTGTCTACCCAACTTCCTCCTAGGTCAATCACGCATGCCCGAAGCATGTCCTCCAAGGTTTGAATAGTACGCTCACTTTGCCCATCCGTCTGGGGATGATAAGCTGTACTAAAATTCAATTGCGTACCCAGGGACTTTTGGAAACTCTTCCAGAAATGAGATGTGTATCTGGTATCCCTATCGGAGATGATAGATACTGGTACGCCATGCAGGGATACAATCTTATCCACGTACAGTTGGGCTAGCATGTCGGAACTGAAAGTTTCTCTAATGGGTAGGAAATGTGCTGACTTGGTCAGTCGATCAACTATCACCCAAATAGTGTCATTTCCTTTCTGCGTCTTAGGCAACTTGGTGATGAAATCCATTGTTACCATTTCCCATTTCCAAGTGGGAATTTCAGGCTGTTGTAGCAAACCTGACGGTTTCTGATGCTCGGCCTTAACTTGAGCGCACGTCAGACATTTAGCCACATGGGTGGCTATAGACTTTTTCAAGCCTATCCACCAATAATTTGCCTTTACATCCTGGTACATCTTATCCGCTCCAGGATGGACGGAATATCTGGAACTGTGGGCTTCCTTAAGGATGACGTCTCGAAGTCCTCCATAAACAGGAACCCATATTCTTCCATTTAGTCTCAGGATCCCGTCTTTGCCATAGGATAACTGCTCTTCAGTTACTCCTAGCTTTTCATTAGGGTAGTTAGCTTCTAATACTGCCTCTTTCTGTGCGGCTAACAACCTTTCATTTAGACTGTTCCTGACCTCAATGCTTTTGGCATTGATCCTGATTGGTTTTACCCTCTCCTTTCTGCTCAAGGCATCTGCGACTACATTAGCCTTGCCTGGATGGTATCTGATTTCACAATCATAATCATTCAGAGTTTCCATCCAACGTCGCTGCCTCATGTTCAATTCTTTCTGGTTGAACAGGTGTTGGAGGCTTTTGTGATCGGAATAGATCACACATTTGGTACCATACAAATAGTGTCTCCACAACTTTAGTGCAAATACAACGGCACCCAATTCTAAGTCATGGGTGGTGTAATTCTTTTCGTGCACTTTTAATTGTCGTGAAGCGTAGGCAATGACCTTGCCTTTCTGCATTAACACACAACCCATCCCGGTGTGTGATGCATCACAGTAGACTACAAATTCATCAATCCCATCAGGTAACGTCAACACGGGAGTGTTACTCAATTTCTGCTTCAAAATGTCGAATGACTCTTGCTGCTTAGGTCCCCAATTGAACTTGCTATTCTTGCGAGTCAGCAAAGTTAGGGGTGCTACAATTCTTGAGAAATTCTCGATGAATCTCCTGTAGTAGCCTGCTAAACCTAGGAACTGCGGATTTCCGTAGGTGTCTTTGGCTCTTGCCAATTCATGACAGCTTCAACTTTAGCGGGATCCACCTGAATACCGCGCTCACTGACCACATGTCCAAGAAATTGGACTTCTCTCAACCAAAATTCACATTTTGAAAATTTTGCATATAGCTTTTCTTGATGAAGCAATTTCAAAATGCAACGGACGTGCTTCTCGTGGTCAGCTTGATTCTTGGAATAAATGAGAATGTCGTCGATGAAGACGATGACAAATTTGTCCAAATATGGCTTACAGACGCGATTCATGAGATCCATGAATGCGGCAGGTGCGTTAGTGAGCCCGAAAGGCATCACTAGGAACTCGTAGTGACCATAACGAGTCCTAAACGCAGTCTTGTGCACATCTTCATCCTTAACCTTCAACTGATGATATCCCGACCTCAGATCTATCTTGGAGAAATAGCTTGCCCCTTGAAGTTGATCAAACAAATCGTCGATCCTGGGCAAAGGATACCTATTCTTGATAGTAACCTTGTTAAGCTCTCGGTAATCGATACATAATCGCATCGAACCGTCTTTCTTCTTGACAAATAAGATCGGCGCTCCCCAAGGAGACGAACTAGGTCTAATGAAACCTTTGGCTAATAAATCGTCTAGCTGTGTTCTTAATTCCTTCATCTCCGTTGGTGCTAGTCTATAAGGCGCTCTAGCGATAGGTGCAGCTCCAGGAATGATATCGATCCTGAATTCCACTTGCCTGTCTGGCGGCAAACCAGGCAGTTCTTCCGGGAATACTTCAGGATACTCTGATATAACGGGAATGTCCTGAATCTTGGGCTTTTGCTCATCAATGGTCACCTGTGCCATATAGATAACACAACCATTCTTCAAACATTTGGATGCTTTGAGCATAGACACTTGCTCAGGCAATCCATGATGTGTATCTCCCTGAATGGTGAGAGGCTCACCGGATGGAGTCTTGATTACTACTTGCTTCCTATTGCATACAATCTGGGCTTGGTTATGCGATAACCAATCCATGCCCAATACTACATCGAAACCGGCTAACTTAAAGGGTAGCAGGGAAAAAGGAAAAGAGTGGTTCCTAATGTGAGTCATTCTCTTTTTATCAACTGTTTTACAATACTCCAAATTATTTTCCAAAGTTATAATTACAGTGATTAAGTTTATGTTGTCTTCAATTACAACCGGTATGTGGGGTATTGTGCACATTACTACTGTTTTTATCATTTTAGGTGAGCAAACCTAAATCATGATATACGCTATTAGGTAGTCGGACCTAAATAGTGATTTACGTCACTTGTGGGTGAACGGACCCAACAGTGATATGACCACAGTCACAGATCCGGTCGAGTGACAAATAGTGTGGGTAATTGGTTGACATAGAAACATTGTAATCTCTCTTAATACTGTGAATTATGACAAATGTGTCATTTTCAGTAAACTGAATGATTCACTCAGTATTTCCCCGCTGACAAAATTATTTTTTTCAAACATGTTTCAGGTGATCTGTTGTGATCCAAGGAAAGTGCCGTGAAGCACTACAAGCTTAGAGAAGTGGCTCAGTATAAATCAATAAAAAGAAACATGTTTTGTAAAATAAAGATTTCCCCGTGAAATCATCTTATTGTAAATTACAAGGTTTTATCCTAAATTATGTAACGGGCAGTTTTAATATTAGAAGATCCTGTATTAAAAGACTTCCGCTGTCGCTTAAATTAAATACCACGGGATTTCCTGCCTCGCGGCTCTGGACCAGGTCAAACCGGGGCCGAGGGCCGTGACAGGAAAATGTGGTATCAGAGCCACTGTTTTAAGCTTATCCTTGATTTAAGCCTATTACAGTAATTAAGGAATACCTAAGAATTTCTAATTGCCATTCTGTGAATATGTATTTTATTAACTGATTAATTGTTAGTTTCAGTATGGGTAAACAAAGACTTTCTGCCATCTACCACAAATTAGATACTGCACCCAAAGAAAAAGGAACCTCTTCTTCAAAATACCCAGTAGATCTGGAAGAAGGGATTTTTGTCCGTAAAGCACAATATGAGAATCCTCTTACCCCAGAGAAAAGAAATTCGAATATTAGGAAAAGTCAGAAACCCCAATTCAAGAAAGTGAGGTTTAATCCAGAAATCCAGGAAATAGGCAATAATCCACATTGGGAAGACAAATTAGATGAAAAATGGGCTAACCTCTATATGCTAGCTACCGTAGCAGAGAATGCAAACCTCTAAACTACCAATAAGCCTGATCTAGTAGAAAATCACTACTCCGTAAATAAATAAATCCTAGTGTATTTTAAATTTTCCGTTATCCTTTGTAAAATTAGTCTTTCGATATGCAATAAAACTAAATATTTGTTTAGATTCCCTTATAAGATTTTAACATAGCATTTTTGTGCATTTTGCATATATGCTAAACAGCATGAGTGAGCTATCTGAAGCATTTCAGAACCTCAATCTATACCCAGTACCAATCGAAGTCTCTCACGACTTTACTGGTTATTTTGCTGATGTGGAGGAACCCTGGAATTTCAAGCTCCACCTCCGGAAAAAGCAAAGCTTAAGAAAAGAAGAAGATATGTAGGATGGAGGAAAGTGCGCAGGAGGAAGCCAGCCACTAGGAAACTCCCCAAAGTAGAAAACCCTATGGATAAAGGAAAGGGAATTGAGACCGAAGAGAGTTCTAAGCCAGCAGATATAGAAATCAGAGAAAATTTTAGGCAAAAGGGAATAGAACTAGGAGAGAGTTCTAAACAAACTGAAAAAATCACATTTCAGGAAGAAATAGACCGTTTACTGGCAAACTGTGATGTCATTAGCCCTATTAACAACAATCTTTTCCCTTATCCGGCCGAACTCCAACTTCCAGTAAATCTGGAACCAACTATTCTGGACCCTCTAATCCACACTCGACCTTTAGGAGAAATGGAAGAGTGGTGGACGAACGGCTGGCAATTTCAAAACATAATCAATAGTCCTTATACCTTTCTCCCACAGTTTGATCCAGAACCTATCCCCAACCCTCCAATGAGCAACGAAAACTTAGCCGAACTTCGTCAGTTTGGGGAAGAACTGATAGGTACAGGGAATAGGATCCGGGAAATGGGGGAACAAATCTCCTGGAAATACGACGAGAGGGAGCGTCGCTACTAAACTGCCAGTTGACCAAAGAATAGTGGGATTGGGAAGTATGTCTGTATAATAACAGTAGTAGTAAAATATAACTCTGTAAAATAGGAAATAAAACATTGTAAGATAAACAGTGTGTATGGATGCCTATATAATCTATAAAAAAATGAAGTCGAGAAATCGACAATTTTGGCTATATATATGCGTGTTATAAAAGTTGTGCGTTTAATCTATGTATTTGATTATCAATTATTTGACACTAATAAGCTACACTTACAATAATAAACAGATGGAAAACGCTAATGAACCAGTAAATGAAGTAAACCAATCTGAGCAAAATCATGAAAATCAATATATGACTAGACAAGATATCGAAAATATTGTTGCTCAAGGGATAGCTAAAGCTATTCCAGCCATCCTGGCTGCTGCTCAGAAACCTGCTGAACCACAACAAATCATTCCTAGTAAACGTACTCCGGAAAATAACGACAGTAACAACATAATTGGAGGCGGCAATCATGACGATAATAATCCACGAAAGGCCCCACTTTCTAAGAAAATAAAAGCTGCAACTCCTGGTTGCACTTACAAAGAATTCCTTGCCTATAAACCAGCAGAATTTGCAGGTAATGAAGGGGCAACTGCAACACTGCGTTGGTTAGAGAAAACCGAAGCAGTAATTGCAATAAGTAAATGTGCCGAAGAAGATCAGGTCATGTATGCGTCAAATTTGTTCAAGGAAGGGGCACTAGAATGGTGGAACACAGTATTACAAGCAAAAGGAAGAAGGATGGCCTATGCTATGAACTGGGAAGAATTTAAGAATCTTGTAGAAAGAAAATATTGTCCTGAGTATGAAAAAGAACAAATGGCAAATAAGTTCCTAAATCATCGTATGACGGGTGTAGATTGTCGCGGTTATACTTCGACATTCTTTGAATATGCTAGAGTGGTACCAACACTGGCTTCGCCAGAACCGGTACTCATTTCACGCTATATTTGGGGATTAATTGGCGAAATCCGTAATATCGTTAAAGCTGCGAGACCTCGCACTATAGACGATGCTGTGGAATTAGCTAATACCCTAACTGATGAACTGGTGCGCATACGAGAAGAAGATCGAAGGAAGGATTTGGCTCAAAAGATTACCCAAGGATTCCGTATCGGTAATACTAAGAAAAGAGGAACAGGGCAATCCTCAAATCCTCCTTTTTGCAGAAATTGTAGGAAGAAACACTTCGGAAGGTGCAATGTAACCTGCAACTTTTGCAAAGCTATAGGACATCGGGAAGAAGAATGTAGAAGGAAAGCAATAATTTGTTACAACTGTGGAGAACCTGGACATTTTCAAACAAGATGTCCTAAGCTAACCAAACCAGCAGACAATAAAGCAAAGACGGCCGAAGGAGCTACTAAAAAGAATGCCAGAGCATTCCACTTGACTACTCAGGAAGCTGAACTAATTCCTGACGTCATAGCTGGTACGTTCTTAGTTCACGACGTTTACGCGAAAGTATTATTTGACTCTGGTGCAAACCAAAGTTTTATAAATACTTCATTCTGCCAAGCTCTTAATTTACCATTAATCACCCTTAGGCAGATTTTTAAAGTCGAAACGGCAGATGGGAATCCTGTCAACATAAATAAAGTTTTGCAAGAAGGAAAGATAGAACTATTAGGCCATAAGTTTTCTGCAAACCTGTTACCTGTGAACTTAGCTGGATTCGATGTGGTATTAGGAATGGATTGGTTAGTAGCCAACCATGCTCGAATCCTGTGTGATAAGAATTCTGTAGAAATTCGTACCCCCACATGAGAGGTAATTGTAATTACAGGAGATAGACCTCGAAAGCCACTGAAATTCATTTCAGTAATGAAGTTGGCTAGTTATTCAAGAAAACAAGAAGTAGTGTATATGATTTCCGTAATCATTAACACTAAAAGTAAGGAACTTTAGGACATCCCTGTAGTCTCAGAATACCCAGATGTCTTTCCAGAAGAATTACCCGGGTTACCACCCGATAGAGAAGTAGAGTTTAGAATTCATCTAATTCCTGGAACTACACCAATAGCCAAGGCGCCTTATCGATTAGCACCCACCGAGATGCTAGAACTGAAAAAGCAGTTAAATTAATTACTAAGCAAAGGATTTATACAACCTAGCTCATCCCCTTGGGGAGCTCCAGTGTTGTTTGTTAAGTAGAAGGACGGATCCATGAGAATGTGTATCGATTATAGGGAATTAAATAAGGTTACAATTAAGAATCGATACCCATTACCTAGGATTGACGATCTTTTTGATCAACTCCAAGGCGCTAGGTATTTTTCTAAGATAGATTTAAGATCCGGATATCACCAGCTGAAAGTACAAGAAGAAGACATACCTAAAACTGCTTTCAGAACTAGGTATGGTCATTATGAGTTTACAGTCATGCCCTTTGGACTAACAAATGCTCCAGCAGCATTTATGGACATGATGAATCGGATGTGTAAACCATACTTGGATAAATTTGTAATCGTTTTCATTGACGATATACTTATTTATTCCAAAAGTCAGGAAGAACATTGTGAGCACCTGCATGCACTCTTAACTTTGTTAAGAAAGGAAAAGCTTTACGCCAAATTCTCGAAGTGTGAATTCTGGCTGCAAGAAGTACAATTTTTAGGTCACATGGTGAATCACGAAGGAATTCGCGTAGATCCTGCTAAAATAGAAGCAATCACCAAATGGAAGGTCCCGCAAACGGCTATGGAAATTAGAAGTTTTCTAGGCTTAGCTGGATACTATAGACGCTTTATTAAGGATTTTTCCAAAATAGTTGTACCCTTGACCAAGCTCACCTGTAAAGCAATTAAGTTTGATTGGGGACCTAGACAAGAAGAAGCTTTTAAAATCTTAAAGCAAAGATTGACAAATGCTCCAATTTTAGCCTTGCCAGAAGGAACAGAAGATTTTGAAGTATATTGTGATGCTTCAAAATTAGGATTTGGATGTGTACTAATGCAACGCAAGAAGGTAATTGCGTATGCCTCCAGGCAATTGAAGAAGCATGAGGAAAATTATACGACTCATGACTTGGAGTTAGGAGCCATAATTTTTGCCCTTAAAATTTGGAGACATTATCTGTATGGAAGTAAATTTACTGTTTATACAGATCATAAAAGTCTAAAGTACATATTTCAGCAAAAAGAGTTAAATATGAGGCAAAGAAGATGGATGGAAATCCTAAGCGATTACGACTGTGATATTCAATATCACGAGGGAAAGGCAAACGTAGTCGCAGACGCCTTAAGTCGTAAGTATCATGAGAAGCAACGACGAGTTCGTATGCTTAGATTAAATCTACAAGTAGATTTAATGGAACAATTGAAGAAAGTTCAGGAAACAGCAATCAAGGACGATGCTGAAGGAATGAAAGGGTATATAAAAGAACTAGAACAAGGAAATGATGGAATTTAGAGATTCCACAAGAAACGAATTTGGGTACCTAAGCAGGGAGAATTAAGAAATAAGATTTTAGAAGAAGCTCATAAATCTAGGTATACCATGCACCCAGGTAACAATAAGATGTACCAAGATTTAAGGAATAATTTCTGGTGGATAGGAATGAAGGAGGATATAGCTAGTTATGTATCTAAGTGTCTTACTTGTTCACAAGTTAAGGCAGAACACCAGAAACCTTCCGGGTTACTCCAGCAATTGGAAATTCCTGTTTGGAAATGGGAACTAATAACTATGGATTTTGTTACCAAGTTGCCCAAAACCAGAAAAAGTAATGATGCGATTTGGGTAATTGTGGATCGATTAACCAAATCAGCTCATTTTCTACCGATAAAGGAAACCTTTAGCATGGAAAGATTAGCCAAATTGTACGTAGACGAAGTAGTATCCTTACATGGAGTTCCACTCTCCATTGTATCGGATAGGGATAGTCGTTTCACTTCCCATTTCTGGACTAGTTTCCAGGAAGCAATGGGAACCCGACTAAATTTAAGTACTGCATATCATCCACAAACAGATGGACAAAGTGAAAGGACGATACAAACCCTGGAAGACATGCTACGAGCATGTGTAATTGATTTTGGTGATAACTGGGATAACCACTTACCCTTAATTGAATTCTCCTATAACAATAGTTATCATTCAAGCATTGAAGCTGCCCCATTCGAAGCACTGTATGGACGCAAGTGCAGAACTCCAGTTTGTTGGGCAGAAATAGGAGAAAGTCAATTATCAGGTCCAGAAATTGTACAAGAAACCACAGACAAGATAACTCAAATCAAAGAAAGACTGAAGACTGCCAGAGATCGTCAGAAAAGCTATGCCGACAATCGCCGCAAGCCACTAGAGTTTCAAGTCGGAGACAAAGTACTTTTGAAAGTCTCTCCTTGGAAAGGAGTAGTACGATTCGGTAAGAAAGGAAAGCTGAGTCCACGGTACGTAGGACCATTTCTAGTAATGCAACGAATAGGACCAGTTGCTTATCGTTTACAACTACCAGAAGAATTAGCTGGAGTACATGATGTATTTCATGTATCCAATCTCAAGGAATGTTTATCAGATGAATCCCTGGTAGTACCTCTTCCAGAAATAGAGGTAAACTAAAAGTTAAAATTTGTAGAAAAACCACTACAGATAGAAGACAGGAAAGTTAAATTTCTCAAACACAAACGACTAGTGCTAGTCAAAGTCAAATGGAATTCAAAGAGAGGACCAGAATACACTTGGGAGCTGGAATCAGAAATGAAGCAGAAATATCCTCATTTATTCCAGTAAATCTCGAGGACGAGATTTTTCTTAAGGTGGGGATGATGTAACAACTCTCACTAAAATTAATACTTAGTATGTTAATTATCTATTAAGGAAACCCTAATTGAGAAACCCAAGTAATTCTACATAAACCCTAAAATTTTCATAACAATCGGAATCAGGATCAGGGCCCCTAAAACTCAAGGGGGGTAAACCCTAGTTGGTAATATCCTAACAGTTTAATGTGTAAATTGAAATTGCATTCGAAACCAACTCACCCAAGCTACCTGGACACGAAACCACCCTATGCTAGACTAGGGTCTCTCGCGCCACGCGACGCGCACAACGAAACCTTTCGCGTGGCGCGAGGGGGGCAATTTTCGGGGTATAAATAGTAGAGTCTGGGACTTGACATTCTTCTTTAATTCAACGTTCAAATTCAAATTGTGCTCTGAGTTATAGTCGAAACAGTCCTAAAACACACACAATTCACGAATCGCTGCCGCAAAACAGAGTAATAACTCGATCGCTATTACGGTTCAACGTCCGATCGATTGAAACTATCCAACGATTATTTAAGTGCTGCTCAAATTGGGTTTATACTTTGTCATCATCGTGATTTCGACAGGATGTTTGAGTGCTGCCCGAACTCGGGCTATACTCTGTCATTCGTTGTGAATACGCTGGATATTTAAGTATTGCACTTTGTCAATCGTTGTGAGGGTTTAGTCTCTTGAATTGTCATAGCTGCTGTATTAGTTACTAACCCAGTTTGTGTGCATTGTTATTTAGATTAGGTTAAAAAAGGCTAATCAGTAGGCTTATACACTGCTCGTTAAATCTGCAATGTGAGTCATTCTCTTTTTATCAACTGTTTTACAATACTCCAAATTCTTTTCCAAAGTTATAATTACAGTGATTAAGTTTATGTAGTCTTCAATTACAGCCGGTATGTGGGGTATTGTGCACATTACTACTGTTTTTATCATTTAGGTGAGCAAACCTAAATCATGATATACGCTATTAGGTAATCGGACCTAAATAGTGATTTACGTCACTTGTGGGTGAACGGACCCAACATTGATATGACCTGTTGGGATCTGAGGCTCTCATGATTGTGCTTGTTTGTATGAATTGAACATTCAGAGAATATGAAACAGTGAAAAGTGCAGCGGAAATGAATACAAACTTTGTGAACACAATCCAAAGAAGAGAATAGTATGATAAACAATTGCTTCACATTAAGTCGAATGATTAAATTATAAAGCAAATGACTACAAGCATGCTTACAATACTAAGCTCCCCCTCAGCCTGATACCCCAAGGTTGGTTGCACAAGATGAAAGGATTAGACTGGAGAAGAAGAATCCACTCAGTCAATCAAATGTAACAGTACAGGGTACCGTTACATTTATAGGCAGTCCAAACCACTGATGCATCACAGCTGACGTCACCATGAAAGCGACATCTAACAGACTAACAAACTCTATCTACTGTTCTACAACTACTGAGCATACAGACACTGATTATACTTAAAACACTGATGTATAAACACTGATTCTTCATTCCACTGTTGCAGTCGACCACTGGTGTTGAGCATCAGTGCTTTCTTCAAAGGGTGATCAGGCCTTGAAAGAGCAGTACTTTGGTTCTTCATCAGTGCTTGGAATTCATCAGTAGATTGAGCTTCAGCCTTTAAACTTCATCAGTGCTTTGGCTTTACATTACATAAAGAGAATCAAAACTGCTGTTGCATCCTTCCACTGCTGTGAACCCAGCAGTATTTGTCATGACCAGCGGTGCTTGACTCAAGGCATTAGATTGGGCAGCAGGACTTTAGTTCTTCATCAGTTTTTAACTTGATCAGTAGCTTCCAGGAACAGCAATTGTTGATAAGGGCAGTACTTGGAGCATATCAGATGTTAGGATCACTTTCAAGGGGAAAGCTTAGTGCAAACTGCTTCTTATGATGAATCCACTGTTCTGAACCAGTTTTGGCTTTACATCATCTGTTCCTTTGGTAGGGTTCAATCCCAACAATCTCCCCCTGGAACAGATGATGCCAAAACACTTCATTATTCAGGATCTTTATTATCTCATCAGAAGTTCCTTTACTTGACCTTTGAATTGTAATTCAAAGTTCATGGAAACCTTATCACCCTCATCCCTGCACAGTGTAAGCTCAAGGAGATCTTGTAAATCTTCTACACCCAGGCCAAGTGCATTTTCCCTTGATATATGCTTCACCTCACTATTGGATCTGAGCAAAGTCAATACGTGGGTCTTTTGATCAGACATCCACTTTAGTATTTTTGAATCCAATGGGTTTCTTGGGAGAGGTTTATTTGAAAAGATGAGTTTGGAGATTGAGGCCTAGTGATGACAACTTTGAGCAGTGTTCTACTCTAAGCGTCTGAAGAACCATCTTTATGATTTATTTCTCTGAAGCTTGGTCTTCTTTTGGTATTTTTGTGTCCATCTGCTTTGTTTCCTTCTTTGATAAAGGATGGCAGTGGTTGATTTAGTGGGGATGACAGTGGTTGTGGTGTGTGTTGATGTGGTATTGGTGGCAGTTGTTTGGGTGACAGATGTTGTTAATGGTGGAGGTGTAAGTGATTTTGTGGGAACAGAAGTTGTGGTTGAAGTAGTAACTGGCTTAGTTTTAGAAGTTGTGGTGGTTGATTGCCTTGTTTTTCTAACAGGACTCTTCTTTAATGAAGTACCAACCTCTTCTTTTTCTTTTTGTAGAACTATATTTTTTTTTCAACCAAAGCTCTGCTCTTATCCCTTACCCTTTTAATATCAGCAGTAGTTTTGAGACCAGCTGAATTGACTTGAACGATCCTCATTTGTATATGTTCATCATCTGCTTGAATTTTCAGGGTTTCATCACCTCCCTTTTCCTTTTCTTTGACAGATGTTTCTGCAGAAGTTACTGAGAGATTTTCCTCAAAGTCATTTTCTCCCCCTTTTTGGCATCATCAACTCTTTCGAAGATAGGTGCAGGGGTTGAAGTAATAACTCATTTGCAGCAGATGCTTGTGGTGGAGCAAGTGCTTGAGTTGGAACAGCAGTGGGTTGCACCATTTGTACTGTTAACAACTGTTGCAGCATTTCTTTGATTTCTGCAACAGTGGTATCCAGTTCTTCAACTCTGTCCGTCAAATCCTGGTACTTTAAACCAACACCTAATTTAATGGGATCATCTGATTTCCCACTAGTAGTGGTTTTATTAGTGGTTAGGGTATGGAGTATACTCCAAACATTAACCACTGATGCCCCTTTTTCTTGGTATTGGGGACTTCTTTCTTCATAATGAGAAACACCTTTTAGTGAACCAGTGAAGACTGGATACACACGAGTTCCCAGTGAAGAAAGTGCCTTCAAGGAAGTCTTATTGATGAAACTACTGACCAAATGCAAACCAGTGGGTTCAGCACTTGTAGTAGCTGCTTCACTTGAATTACCACCAAGAGTTACTTGTAACTCAAGGGGTGTAACCTCCTCAGTTGTTGCTGGGATAGTAGAGGTACAAGCATCAGACTCAGTCACTTGTTGGAGTATACTCTCAGTGATAGGTGGTTGAGAGGAACTGATTTATGTCTGAGTTATATCCAAAGCATGCAACAAGGTCATTATTGATGGTGGTAGTGTGGGGGATGAAGGTAGAGGGGTTGAAAGAGATATGTCCTTGGGATTAGGACAGAGGAAGATGGATCCGAGTGGGTCCAGAGCTTCATATTGTGGGGTCCCTGTGTTTACAACCTGATCCTTTTGTGAGGATGCAGGAGGAGTTTGAGGCAAGGGTGGAGATCTTTCTTCCAACTGCTGTGAGGAAGTGGCAGCAATGGTTATTGGTGACTTTTGTGCTGTCACTGGCATTGACTCTGGGATCTCATCTTCCAGAGGTGCCTTTGGTTTGGGTTTGGTGGGCTTTCTGGATGTTTTCTTTTTTGGTGGAATTAGGTGTGGGTTTCACAACAGTTGTTTTGCTGCTGTGATCACCTTGAGCAATGGGCTCAGCAGCAGATACCTGAGGAGCAGTGGTAGCTGCTAAAATCTGCTCAGGCACCTCTGCTTTTGTTTTGGAAATTTTTGATAGCCTTGTGAATGTTTCGGGTGAAAGGCTATTTATTTGAAAAAGTGATAATGGCAACTGATGCACACAACTGTTGAATAACATCTGTCCACGTGTAACCTCTGTTGTAAATCAGTGTTTTGCACAAGCAGATGATACACTTTGGCAGTGGATAGATTTTACTATTTAACAGAGTTTTAATGCCATCGGTGCTTTGAACAGACTTTGAGGATTTATTGAAAAATTCAATTTTAAACTATTTTTTAGGTTATTTTTGATTTTTTTTTCTAAAAACATTTTTATGCTATTTACACATGGAACACAAGAAAGCTTGTTTTAGTCCATGTTTAGCACTCCAATCATAGAGATCAAGTTTTTAACAGTAGATGAGTCCAATTCATAAGTTTGTACATCTACCAACTGATCTTTAGGATGGACATGTTAAAGATGAAATCAAACCTTTTTATAGCAATCCCTCACAAAGTGATGTCTGATAATGAATGATGGTGAATCAATGAGATATTGAACTTTTGATGATATATTTCAACTACTTGACTGCCCTGCATAAAAACAATCTTTTGAGCAACTATACCAAAATTCAATAACATATTTTGAAGTTACAAACAGTTGGACTTTTCAGCAACAGCAGCAGCATCATAATATTCTTCAATCAGTGGTTGGAAATATATGCTGCATGTGCACAGTCAATAACACCTTGATGTTTATACTTGTTTTGAGTTTGATAAAACTTGACAACCATGCTTCAACATATGCAATGTTCTTTGAGGACCCACTTTTTGCCAAATAGATTCTCATCCTTTGGCTGTGGCACAAGATATACAAGCTTGTTGTCACTGAACTGCTGAAGCTCTTCTTAGAAGACAACTACCCAACCTTTTGTCTTTCAATGCTTTATGGCATTTTGACTTGTTGATGGAGTGGTAGAGAGTCGGCAAGAAGACACATGTTTTAGGATAGCCTTTTTGAAAGAATCCTTTTCATTGATGTTGCCAAGAAAATGGTGAAATGGTTGAGTTTTAAAGAGGATTGATGTTTTTAACAGGTGGAGCTGCAGATGTGAATCATCTGAGCTAACCATTGCTGGTGACTTTAATGATCCAGCAGTGACTTGAAATGGATGTGAAAGGATTTGAAGGAGGGGTTTGGCACACTGATAATTTTTTATCCATTTTTGATGAATATTTATCAACAGTGGTTTGGTGAAGTAGTGGTAGAGAATTAGAAAGCAATTTGATCAAACACTGTTTGTACATCAGTGGATGAGCTTTAACAGTTGTTTTGTACATCTGCTGCTCTGATGATGAAAATGATTTTAGTATCATGTCCAAGATCTGTTGATGATGAATGTGGGTCACCTGAACTTCCCTGATACAGTGATTGAGCATGGTTGATTGATGACATTATGTTTGACCAAAAATGCAGATCTACTTTTGGTTTTCCTTTTGTAGGATTAACCTGTGGACTCTTAAGTGTTTTGGGTTTATACTCTTTTCTTTTGAATTCAAAAGTTTTGAGATAAACACACTTTTGAGTTTTTGTAATTTTTCTTCTTTCCCTTTTTACCCTTTCCATAGAAGAGTATTGAAACTTTTACTGGAAGGTTTTCAAGGAAAGAATACTCAATCCAAAATCATTTTCAGCAATGTTTTGAGAGATTTGGACATTTTTTTTTCACTTGCTTATGCCAAATTCCACATTACTCATGATCTGGATTTTTGACTGCTGATTTTCTTAATGTATTTTTAACATAGTTGATTTTTGGTCCTTTTAGAGGATTTTCAACCTGTTTTTCAATACATAAGATCTAAATAGCTAAAGTTTTAATTTTCCTCTTTTTATGCTAACAAAAACACTAATGTTATCATCCGAACATAGATTTTCGTTGACATGAGGTAAACACCTTAGCAGCAGTCATGATAAAAACATCACAACCTTCATAACAACAATTGAAATCAATTTTGTAAAATAAAGAGATTATACCATAGTTATCAGAAATATTTTCAGATCTGAGCACTATAGGTGTTTTATGCATGATATCACTTGTTATGTGAAGTTTGTGTGTCATATGACATCTTGGTTGTTTTACAGAGTATCTGATCCATCATATTGAACATGATTTCTCGTTGCTCTGTTTTTCAACTAAATACAATCAACCTTAGTATCAATGAGTTTTGAGCTGAACTGTTATGTCAAACTGATTGTTAAATCGAATTTGACTGTCCAGGCTCTGATACCAATTGTTGGGATCTGAGGCTCTCATGATTGTGCTTGTTTGTATGAATTGAACATTCAGAGAATATGAAACAGTGAAAAGTGCAGCGGAAATGAATACAAACTTTGTGAACACAATCCAAAGAAGAGAATAGTATGATAAACAATTGCTTCACATTAAGTCGAATGATTGAATTATAAAGCAAATGATTACAAGCATGCTTACAATACTAAGCTCCCCCTCATCCTGATACCCCAAGGTTGGTTGCACAAGATGAAAGGATTAGACTGGAGAAGAAGAATCCACTCAGTCAATCAAATGTAACAGTACAGGG
The DNA here is from genome assembly GCF_002127325.2 of Helianthus annuus. Taxonomy (NCBI): domain Eukaryota; kingdom Viridiplantae; phylum Streptophyta; class Magnoliopsida; order Asterales; family Asteraceae; genus Helianthus; species Helianthus annuus. Next base: position 110,411,171 of record NC_035446.2, read on the forward strand.
TACCGTTACATTTATAGGCAGTCCAAACCACTGATGCATCACAGCTGACGTCACCATGAAAGCGACATCTAACAGACTAACAAACTCTATCTACTGTTCTACAACTACTGAGCATACAGACACTGATTATACTTAAAACACTGATGTATAAACACTGATTCTTCATTCCACTGTTGCAGTCGACCACTGGTGTTGAGCATCAGTGCTTTCTTCAAAGGGTGATCAGGCCTTGAAAGAGCAGTACTTTGGTTCTTCATCAGTGCTTGGAATTCATCAGTAGATTGAGCTTCAGCCTTTAAACTTCATCAGTGCTTTGGCTTTACATTACATAAAGAGAATCAAAACTGCTGCTGCATCCTTCCACTGATGTGAACCCAGCAGTATTTGTCATGATCAGCAGTGCTTGACTCAAGGCATTAGATTGGGCAGCAGGACTTTAGTTCTTCATCAGTTTTTAACTTGATCAGTAGCTTCCAGGAACAGCAATTGTTGATAAGGGCAGTACTTGGAGCATATCAGATGTTAGGATCACTTTCAAGGGGAAAGTTTAGTGCAAACTGCTTCTTATGATGAATCCACTGTTCTGAACCAGTTTTGGCTTTACATCATCTGTTCCTTTGGTAGGGTTCAATCCCAACATGACCACAGTCACAGATCTGGTCGAGTGACAAATACTGTGGGTAATTGGTTGACATAGAAACATTGTAATCTCTCTTAATACTGTGAATTATGACAAATGTGTCATTTTCAGTAAACTGAATGATTCACTCAGTATTTCCCCGCTGACAAAATTATTTTTTTCAAACATGTTTCAGGTGATCTGTTGTGATCCAAGGAAAGTGCCGTGAAGCACTACAAGCTTAGAGAAGTGGCTCAGTATAAATCAATAAAAAGAAACATGTTTTGTAAAATAAAGATTTCCCCGTGAAATCATCTTATTGTAAATTACAAGGTTTTATCCTAAATTATGTAACAGGCAGTTTTAATATTAAAAGATCCTGTATTAAAAGACTTCCGATGTCGCTTAAATTAAATACCACGGGATTTCCTGCCTCGCGGCTCTGGACCAGGTCAAACCGGGGCCGAGGGTCGTGACACACATGGTCCCACACTTAATCAATTTATTCCTTGAAGTTGAGTATTGAACGGACTGCTGTTCGATTGGACTACCGTCTGATTGGATTACTCTTCGGATCATGAGATACGTGACCTCAACACTTAATCGAATTTTTCAACATGTTCGATGCACTAGGAGTGCCACCCGATCGAACAGCCGTCCGATCAGGTGACACCCTGCTGAGAACTTGTTTTTGCTGAGGTACCTAGCCGAACGGGTTGCCAGCCGATCGAACGACCGTTCGATCGACCGACCTGAAAGGTAAGGATACTTCAATGTTTTCAAATGCTACAACAAAAACTTCAAAAGGTCAAATCATCATACACAAACACATCCTTCTCAAAGGAAGAAACAATCCACACGAACAGCCACCTGATCAGCCTACCGACCGACCGAACAGCTGTCCGAACGGACTGTTAACCGAACGGTCAGCCGTCCGATCGACCAGCTGTCCGACCCTCCAACACTTGTTTTCTGTTTTACGCATTGCTTATCGTCATGCTATCGAACTATTCAAGCTAACCCTACTCTCAAGCTCTCCCTTCAATCCATCAATCGCTGTGAGTATACTCGATCCCTTTTTGCTTTTAGCACTTGTGGGTGTTACATACGTTACTTATACGAAATCACATCGAACACACTACGCAACATTTTAAACGCTAACCGTTACCGCATGTATTACGTGACTAAATGAATGCTTGTTGTTATGTTTACACGTGGAATGCTGTCTACCTGCCTTAACGACGATAGTACTATGGACTCAGCACCCGTTCACACGGGGGTTGTTAAGGACAATTACTTGCATGGATTACGGTGGTAATCATGTATTGCGAACTGCCTCGGGCAGTCAACCTGCAGTTATTGGTATCGATAGATCCATGTCGATAATTAACATGCTTCATTTTCCTCTGTGTACGTGTTGGTTATGCGTAAACTATTTCGAACTCTATTATGCTATTATCAAACTTGTATGCTCACCTTTACATTTTATGTATTGACTTTATTTTAACGTATGTGACAGGCGTTTAAGATGCTTATCTGCTAGGAAAGCGAGGCTAGAATAAAGCTCTAGAGCCCAACAAATAGTTGTCTGTAGTGGTCAAATTAAGGGTCTCTATAAGCAGATAAACAATTGGTGTTTATTTAAATCTGAGTTGTCGGAACAGAATATTTGCCTGGATTTTTGTCTGTAATAATTTATTTTACTGTTTGAGATATGGTATGGGACGTATTATTTAAATTGAATAGTAATTGTCACACCCCCAAAATCCACCCGCGGATAACACCCGCTTCGGGGGCGTGACTGACCAGGATCCAGCCACCAATTATACTAAGCATTGGTTAATATCGAAGTAATACTTACTAATCATGAGATTAGCAATATCAAGTTCAGAGTTTAAAGTTTTAAAGTTCAGAGTAAAAAGTAGCGGAAGCATAAGTAAACAGTTTTAAACAAAGTTCATAAGGTATGCATAGTAAATGCCCAACACACGGGCAGACGACCACTACACATCCCAAGCAGCTGCTCCAGTCACTGGCCACCTGCAAGGCATGCAGTAAAGGGGTCAACAATAATGCTGAGTGAGTTCACTAGTTGTCCAGTTTTAATTACCAAAAACTCGTTTCACCAGTTAATTTATCCGTTTATACATGCCATGGGGAGCTACCCCAAAAGTTAGCGACTAAACTGTTTTTCCAATACCGAACACTAGGTAACCGAATGCGTTTCCGCAGGATGCCCCGATGTCAATGTTTTATCATCATTGACGGATGCCTGAGTACATTAGTTCACGACCGATCCCATACCATGGCACGGTGTGAGGCTGGTAAAACCTAAATAGCGCTATCAACTAATAACCCGTTCGCCTGGCACCGGCGACTAATCGGTATTATGTAGTAGGGACTTGAGTGATAGAGTTGCGTTTAGTGCCGTTAGTTGCAATCCGTATAAACAGTAATTAACTAAAAAGGTTTCCCAATACAAGGGAAGATAAAGTAAGTTGTTTCCCAATAACTAGGGAAGGAGTGTAGACGGTATCCCCTTTACAAGGGGATAGGGTTGTTTTAGTCTCGTGTCCCAAACCACCGGGACGCATGCTTTTAAGTTGTGAACTCACCTTGGGTTGCTCGGTATGATACGTTACTTGGTTAAGTATGTTGGTCACCACGTCCTAACATGGTTACCAAATATGGGTCAAGTCGGGTACAAGTAAACACGTATAGCATGCACGTATACAAACAGTTAACAGGCAGAACTACAAACAGTAACATATGTACATACAGTAGCAGATCAGAATGAAGTCCAGTCAATAGGAGGCCCAACAGTTGAAGCCCAAAACAACAAGACAAACAGTCAAGGCCCAATAACATAAAACAGCCCAGTCGAAACTAAGGTGGTTGCGACTCGCAACCGAGGTTGCGACTCGCAACTGCGGTCTCGGTCCGTCATGTTTTGGTTACGACTCGTAACCGGAGATTGCGACTTAGCAGGTGTGGTTGCGACTCGCAACCAGGTTTGATGCATGCTGATTGCGACTCGCAACTGGGAGGTTTCGACTGGTCACGCGTGGTTTCGAGTAGCAACCAAAGGTTGCGACTCGCAACCGTGATAACTTGCATGGCAATCCCTTCTAGAACCTGCAGACTTGTACTATCCAATGGAAATGCATTTTCATGAAACCAATATGTACCATTTCCACTAAAACATGTTTTCTTGTCTGATTACAAACCAAAACAGATCAAACAAGCACAATTTCAAATATTTATCATGTTCATAACACATTCAAATTGTTCTTCACACATTCAACATATTCAATCACAAGTATCCAAATGACAATTAACCAAAATCAGGTTATTCAAGCAATATTTAACCACAATCTCAAATCATGAAAGTCATGAACACTCAATCCAACATCATGTCCAAATCCCCTTTAACCAAACCCTTGTTAACCGGAAACAAAACTATCTCCCCACAAAACCGAATACTCACATACTTTCATAAACATTCACCCTAAGTTATCTAGGCATGCTTTTCAAACATAATCAAGCATCAAATCTTTTATCCGAAATTTATACCATCATCCTATATTAATACAAGCAAGAATCATGGTAACATATAGTGACCTTACTAACACATGAACATCTAGAAAGAGCTAAAACCACTAACCGGCTATAGATTCAAGGTGTGCGGGTATGATGGATCGATGAATGAGCTCCCGGTTGGCGGTTCCGAGCTAAAACCGAGTAGGTTCTTGATGTTGGTTGACCCGAGAAGAAGGAGAAGGATGAGAAGAGTGGTCTTGGTTGCTAGAGCTTTAGGGTTTTGGGGTTTAGTGAAGAAGATGAGAGGAGAGTGTGAGAAGAGAGTGTGTAAAATGATTAAGGGAGGTGGGGTTGGGTTTATATAGTGTACCGAGTTGGGCTAGGGGGGGTTTCGGGTTGGGTTCTCGGTTACAAGGCCCAAACGGCCCAAGTGCTATTGTTCACTCGAGATCATTCCGGGTCTCGAGTCGGGTCGAGGTTTCGGTTCACATATATATAACACTTATATATATACACATACACATAAGTAAATCGGCATATAACACATAATAACAAATAGTTTTTCATACATTCTTACTGTTAGTCGATTACGTACACGTTTGTTACATCGAAAGGTTATCCGGAAAGATCCGAGGTGTCACATTATCCCCAAGTTTTAGGAACTTTCGTCCCGAAAGTTAAGGCAGCCACTGTCAAGCTAGTGTAAGTGAAAGCGTTTCAACGAGGTGTCACATCATCCCCCCGTTAGTTTGGAATTTCGTCCCGAAATTCGTTCGTAGCTTCAGTGCTGGGATTTTCGTTAGGGAACAACTGGGGATACTTGTGCTTCATCTGGTCTTCCCGCTCCCAGGTATACTCTGGGCCACGTCGCGAGTTCCAACGAACCCGTACAAGAGGTATCTGGCTACGTTTGAGGATTTTGATCTCTCGATCAGTGATCTCAATCGGTTCCTCAGTAAAGTGTAGCTGTTCGTCAATCGTCAGTTCCTTAAAAGGAATCACAAGTGTTTCATCCGACAAACACTTCTTCAGGTTGGATACGTGGAAAACGTTATGTACCGCACTCAGTTCTTCAGGCAGGTTCAATCTGTAAGCGACCTTACCGATCTTCTCGGTAATTTCGAATGGTCCGATATATCGCGGATTAAGCTTGCCCCGTTTACCAAAGCGAACCACACCCTTCCAGGGTGAGACTTTAAGTAGAACCCGGTCACCGACCTGGAATTCCAATGGTTTCCTACGCTTATCAGCGTAGCTCTTCTGACGGTCACGAGCTGCCGCCATGCGTTGTCTGATCTGGGCAATCTTTTCCGTTGTATCTACCACCATCTCTGGGCCCGTGATTTGACTATCACCGATTTCCGCCCAGCAGAGAGGTGACCGGCATTTACGACCGTACAATGCCTCAAAAGGTGCTGCCTGAATACTGGTGTGGTAGCTGTTGTTGTATGAGAACTCTACTAACGGTAGATGCTTCTCCCAGTTCTTGCCAAAGTCGATCACACACGCTCTAAGCATGTCTTCTAGAGTTTGTATGGTACGTTCGGACTGTCCATCCGTTTGCGGGTGATAAGCAGTGCTCATATCCAAATGTGAGCCAAAGCATTTGTGCATAGCTTGCCACAGTTCTGAAGTAAATCGAGCGTCTCGGTCGGAAATAATTGAGGTTGGCACTCCGTGCCTCGAAACTACTTCCTTTAAGTAAATCTCCGCCAGGGTAGAAAACTTGTCTGTTTCCTTAATAGCCAGAAAGTGTGCGGACTTGGTCAATCGATCTACTATTACCCAAATAGCATCATTTCCGCGTTGAGATCTAGGTAGCCCTGTAACAAAGTCCATGGAAATTTGCTCCCATTTCCATTTCGGGATTTCTGGTTGTTGGAGTAGACCTGCTGGCTTCTGGTATTCTGTCTTGACTCTCGCGCAAGTCAAACATTTGCTGACGTATGTTGCTATGTGGGCCTTCATGCCAGGCCACCAATACGTAGTCTTCAAGTCATGGTACATCTTGTCCGAACCAGGATGTACTGAGTAGCGGGACTTGTGGGCTTCGTCCATCACGAGTTCGCGTAAATCTCCAAAGAGTGGAACCCAGATACGCCCTGTCACATAGTAAGCACCATCTTCTTTCTGTTCCATTTGCTGTCTCGATCCACGCAGAGACTCAGCCCTGATGTTTTCCGGCTTCAATGCTTCAACTTGAGCATTTCGAATCTGGGTAGGGAGGTTAGACTGGATGGTAAGTTGCAGTGCTCGCACGCGCTTTGGTACGGTGTCCTTTCGACTGAGGGCGTCTGCCACGACATTGGCCTTGCCCGGATGATACTTGATGGCGCATTCGTAGTCATTCAAGAGTTCGACCCATCGACGCTGTCGCATGTTCAATTCCTTTTGCCTAAAGATATGCTCGAGACTCCTGTGATCGGTGTAAATAGTGCACTTGGTACCGTACAGGTAATGTCTCCATATCTTAAGAGCAAAAACCACTGCTCCTAGTTCCAAGTCGTGCGTCGTGTAGTTCTTTTCATGCGTCTTGAGTTGTCGTGAGGCGTAGGCAATAACTTTCTCGCGTTGCATTAACACGCAACCGAGTCCATGAATAGACGCATCGCAGTAAACCACAAAGTCGTCAGTGCCGTCAGGCAACGTGAGAATAGGAGCGCTACAGAGGTTATCCTTAAGCCTCTGAAAAGCAGATTCCTGCGCTGCATTCCACTTGTAGGCGACGCCTTTCTGAGTGAGTGTTGTGAGAGGTTGTGCAATCTTTGAGAATCCCTGAATGAATCTGCGGTAGTAGCCCGCCAAACCCAAGAATTGGCGAACTTCAGTGGGAGTCTTAGGCGTAGGCCAGTTCTTTATCGATTCGATCTTAGCTGGGTCGACATGAATTCCGTTCTTGTTAACTACATGGCCGAGGAAATGGACTTCTCGAAGCCAGAAGTCACATTTAGAGAATTTGGCGTACAGTTGCTCGTTGCGAAGGAGTTCGAGGATAAGGCGTAGGTGCTGTTCATGCTCTTCTTGACTTTTTGAATAAATCAAGATGTCATCGATAAACACAATCACAAATTTATCGAGGTAAGGTTTACATACGCGGTTCATAAGATCCATGAACACAGCCGGCGCATTGGTCATTCCAAAAGGCATAACGAGGAATTCATAGTGACCATAACGAGTCCTGAATGCAGTCTTGGAGATGTCTTCATTACGAACTCTCAGCTGATGATAGCCTGATCGCAGGTCAATCTTTGAATAGTAGCTCGATCCTTGCAACTGATCGAATAGGTCGTCGATGCGCGGGAGGGGGTAACGATTCTTGATGGTAACCTTGTTCAGCTCACGATAGTCGATGCACATTCGGAATGTGCCATCCTTCTTCTTGACAAAGAGCACTGGGGCTCCCCAGGGTGATGAACTAGGACGGATAAATCCTTTATCCAAAAGTTCTTGTAGTTGCGTAGAGAGTTCCTTCAGTTCTGCAGGGGCTAGACGGTACGGTGCACGAGCTATGGGTGCTGCTCCAGGAGCTAGCTCGATTTGAAATTCGACCTGACGATGGGGAGGGAGTCCAGGTAGTTCCTCAGGAAACACCTCGGGATAGTCGCGTACTACAGGAAATTCTTCAATCCTCTTTTCCTTTTCGCGAGTATTGGTGACGAGTGCTAAGATAGCGGTGTGCCCTTTCTGCAAACACTTCTGGGCTTTTAGAAGCGAGATAATGCCTGTGACTTCTCCACCTTTGTTGCCTTTGACGATGAGGGGTTGACCGGAACGACGAGGTATGCGAACTGCTTTCTCTTGACAGAGGATCTCAGCACGATGTTTGGATAACCAATCCATACCAATGACGACGTCGAAGCTTCCGAGTTTGACAGGGAAGAGATCGATACTAAACGTATGGCCAGACAATTCTAGGGTGCAGTCGTGGATCACGTGCGTGGCCTCGATGTTCTTACCATTAGCTATCTCGACGGTATGCTTAGAACTTAATAATGCGGGCGAATGCTTAAGTTTCTTACTAATGCGAAGGGATACATAACTGGCATCGGCACCGGAATCAAATAACACAGAAACATAACGATCATCAAGTAGGAACTTACCCGCCACGACGTTGGGATCGTTCCTAGCTTCTCCAGCTCCAATCACGAAAGCTCTGCCCCTTGCATTTCCAGCATTGTTATTCTGCTCATTGTTCCCAGCTCCCTGGTTGTTGTTGCGATTCTGATTCAGTTCAGGGCAATCCTTTCGCATGTGCCCTGTTGCCCCACATTTAAAACATGCTCTGTTGTTTCCCTGCTGCTGTTGCTGTTGGGGTTGTTGCTGATTCTGCCTTGCTGGGAACTGACTTCTGCAATCCTTGGCTTCGTGCCCCATCTTGTGGCATCGCTGACACTGACCCTTGTTACATGCCCCATTGTGGTGCCTGTTACACTTGTTGCACTTAGGGTAGTTTCCCCGGTAGCCACCCTGTTGCTGAGTGCCTTTGTTGTTGTCAGTTTTCCTTTGCTGAGCTGGGGCTTGAGTAGGGTTAGCATCCTTGCCCTGATTTCCATCCCACTTTCGTTTGCCATCACTAGAACTTCCTTCCGCAGCACTGATCCTTTTGGGCAACCTGCCCTCTTCCACAGCCTGATCAGTGAGTTTGTGAGCAAGTCGAACGATCGGCTGAATGGTAGTGTGGTTGGCTGAAGTTACATGGCTTCGAATTTCTGGAGCCAGACCCTTGATGTACAGTTCGATCCTTCGATACATAGGTCGAGACATGTTTGGACAAAGAGCAGCATAGTCGTTGGACAGCTTGGTGTAGGTCTCAATCTCTGACCCAACCATCTTGAGTTCATAGTACTCATTTTCCAGCTTGTGGATGTCATCCCTGTGACAGTACTCTTCCTTGATCATATCCTTGAAATCTTCCCACGCAGTAGCGTTTGCAGTCTCCAAGCCAAGCATTTGAATTTGCGCCTTCCACCATGAAAGTGCGCTTCCCTCTAGAGTACCAGTAGCAAACTTCACCCAATTAGCAGTTGGGCATTCACAGACAGCAAAAACAGCTTCGACCTTCTCAATCCAGTGCAGAAGGCCTATGGCACCCTCCGTGCCATTGAAAGGAAGAGGCTTGCAATCCATAAAGGTCTTGAAGGTACAAACACGTGGTTGCACAGGTGCAGGCTGACCTATAGGGTGAGCTGCGAAAGCTGCAGCCACAGTGTTGAGCAGGCTAGTGAACTGAGCCGGGGTCATGTTGACGTTTCCTCGTCCGCGTCCACTCATTGTCTTCATAACCAGAAAACATAGTATGAGTGCGTGATAGCGAGAATAAGATAGAAGAGAGAAGATGTATCTGTCTAATCAGGCAACTAGTACGTATAGTAAAGCAGAAAGCATAAGACAAGTAAGCAAGTAACTATGGGTCCGAGCTATGAGGTCAGATAAGTCGAGCCTTGTACTTGGAGTGTAGTGTCGTCACGAGTCACGGGTTATAGTCTGGTTTTTCTCAAAAAGATTTTTCCCCTTTTTAAAACCAAGTTCACTATAACCAATGGCTCTGATACCAATCTGTCACACCCCCAAAATCCACCCGCGGATAACACCCGCTTCGGGGGCGTGACTGACCAGGATCCAGCCACCAATTATACTAAGCATTGGTTAATATCGAAGTAATACTTACTAATCATGAGATTAGCAATATCAAGTTCAGAGTTTAAAGTTTTAAAGTTCAGAGTAAAAAGTAGCGGAAGCATAAGTAAACAGTTTTAAACAAAGTTCATAAGGTATGCATAGTAAATGCCCAACACACGGGCAGACGACCACTACACATCCCAAGCAGCTGCTCCAGTCACTGGCCACCTGCAAGGCATGCAGTAAAGGGGTCAACAATAATGCTGAGTGAGTTCACTAGTTGTCCAGTTTTAATTACCAAAAACTCGTTTCACCAGTTAATTTATCCGTTTATACATGCCATGGGGAGCTACCCCAAAAGTTAGCGACTAAACTGTTTTTCCAATACCGAACACTAGGTAACCGAATGCGTTTCCGCAGGATGCCCCGATGTCAATGTTCTATCATCATTGACGGATGCCTGAGTACATTAGTTCACGACCGATCCCATACCATGGCACGGTGTGAGGCTGGTAAAACCTAAATAGCGCTATCAACTAATAACCCGTTCGCCTGGCACCGGCGACTAATCGGTATTATGTAGTAGGGACTTGAGTGATAGAGTTGCGTTTAGTGCCGTTAGTTGCAATCCGTATAAACAGTAATTAACTAAAAAGGTTTCCCAATACAAGGGAAGATAAAGTAAGTTGTTTCCCAATAACTAGGGAAGGAGTGTAGACGGTATCCCCTTTACAAGGGGATAGGGTTGTTTTAGTCTCGTGTCCCAAACCACCGGGACGCATGCTTTTAAGTTGTGAACTCACCTTGGGTTGCTCGGTATGATACGTTACTTGGTTAAGTATGTTGGTCACCACGTCCTAACATGGTTACCAAATATGGGTCAAGTCGGGTACAAGTAAACACGTATAGCATGCACGTATACAAACAGTTAACAGGCAGAACTACAAACAGTAACATATGTACATACAGTAGCAGATCAGAATGAAGTCCAGTCAATAGGAGGCCCAACAGTTGAAGCCCAAAACAACAAGACAAACAGTCAAGGCCCAATAACATAAAACAGCCCAGTCGAAACTAAGGTGGTTGCGACTCGCAACCGAGGTTGCGACTCGCAACTGCGGTCTCGGTCCGTCATGTTTTGGTTACGACTCGTAACCGGAGATTGCGACTTAGCAGGTGTGGTTGCGACTCGCAACCAGGTTTGATGCATGCTGATTGCGACTCGCAACTGGGAGGTTTCGACTGGTCACGCGTGGTTTCGAGTAGCAACCAAAGGTTGCGACTCGCAACCGTGATAACTTGCATGGCAATCCCTTCTAGAACCTGCAGACTTGTACTATCCAATGGAAATGCATTTTCATGAAACCAATATGTACCATTTCCACTAAAACATGTTTTCTTGTCTGATTACAAACCAAAACAGATCAAACAAGCACAATTTCAAATATTTATCATGTTCATAACACATTCAAATTGTTCTTCACACATTCAACATATTCAATCACAAGTATCCAAATGACAATTAACCAAAATCAGGTTATTCAAGCAATATTTAACCACAATCTCAAATCATGAAAGTCATGAACACTCAATCCAACATCATGTCCAAATCCCCTTTAACCAAACCCTTGTTAACCGGAAACAAAACTATCTCCCCACAAAACCGAATACTCACATACTTTCATAAACATTCACCCTAAGTTATCTAGGCATGCTTTTCAAACATAATCAAGCATCAAATCTTTTATCCGAAATTTATACCATCATCCTATATTAATACAAGCAAGAATCATGGTAACATATAGTGACCTTACTAACACATGAACATCTAGAAAGAGCTAAAACCACTAACCGGCTATAGATTCAAGGTGTGCGGGTATGATGGATCGATGAATGAGCTCCCGGTTGGCGGTTCCGAGCTAAAACCGAGTAGGTTCTTGATGTTGGTTGACCCGAGAAGAAGGAGAAGGATGAGAAGAGTGGTCTTGGTTGCTAGAGCTTTAGGGTTTTGGGGTTTAGTGAAGAAGATGAGAGGAGAGTGTGAGAAGAGAGTGTGTAAAATGATTAAGGGAGGTGGGGTTGGGTTTATATAGTGTACCGAGTTGGGCTAGGGGGGGTTTCGGGTTGGGTTCTCGGTTACAAGGCCCAAACGGCCCAAGTGCTATTGTTCACTCGAGATCATTCCGGGTCTCGAGTCGGGTCGAGGTTTCGGTTCACATATATATAACACTTATATATATACACATACACATAAGTAAATCGGCATATAACACATAATAACAAATAGTTTTTCATACATTCTTACTGTTAGTCGATTACGTACACGTTTGTTACATCGAAAGGTTATCCGGAAAGATCCGAGGTGTCACAGTAATGATAAATGTTATGGAAACTTCTGGACAATCTGTTTCGCTCAGCGCCATGCCCCGATGATTCCGCCATCGGTTGGGGTGTGACATTTGAACCCTAACTACAAACAACCCAACAAACCCTAACTTTCACATGGACAGTTGTTAGGAATTGTCTAAGAATAATTTGAAGGCTCACAAATTTCAATATAAAATATGTATTTGGTTATCTTTCCAAACTGCAACACACGAATATGTGGTTCCCATCACAAAGCCACTGTGTTTAAATGGAGTGTACAGTGTTCTAATATCACCATATTCAAGCATTCTGAACCCTAGCTACAAACAACCCAACAAACCGTTATCTGCTCCATGTAGTGAATACTTAATATGATTAGATCACGAAAGTACTCCATCCGGTAGTTAACAGATGATCATCGGGTGTAGAATCGAACAACCGTTTAATAAATGAATGAGCCGTACAAGGTGGGGGGAATCATATAGGGTTTATGTATCAGCCTGTGATTTATTAAAGAGAGTTCACCTATGGTAGTGTTTTTCCTTTTCTAATATCACCATATTCAAGCATTCTGAACCCTAGCTACGAACAGACCTCCAAAGCCCATCAACGACTGCGTGTTGTGTGCATTGAGACAACAACAGATAATGAACGAATTCTTGGATTTCTTGTTCCAAATGTAGTTGTAGGATCCGTACTTAACGTACATACCGCATTCAAAGATCCTTGCATCACAAAGCCACTGTGTTTACATGCAGTATGCAGTGTTCTAATCACAATATTCAACCATTCTGAAGCCTAGCTACAAACAAACCAACAAACTCTGGATACTGAAAACGTTATCTAAATAATTACTAAAATTTATTAAACGGTTGTTCGGTTTTACACAAAAAAATAAAAAACTTAAAAAAAAAATATATACTTGTCGTATAACATTATACGGCCCGTATACAGATCTTAAAACCCAAAAAACCTGATCAAACCTCAAAAAATATACACATTTTGGCCGTATAACATTATATTGCTCGTATACATATGTATACGGGTCGTCCGTATACATGTAAAAAAAATATTCCACTGCATTTATTTCTGTGTAAAAACATTCTATACGGGCCGTATAACCTTATACGGCCCGTATACACTAGGAGATGTGAAAATAAGATTATAGGGTGGGTGTATATTATTACCTTTTTTTATTGGTACTTTAATCTAGTTTCAACTATGTCTCGTTCGGTTTCCAGTATAATAGATCAGTTACTATGAACCAAAATCTATATATATTCTAAAGTTTAGTTATATGTTCTATTTTAAAACCAAAATTTATGGTTGTTTTAAATGAGGTCATTTACATATATTCCCCTCCTAAGATCATTTATTACATATATACCCAACCCATAAAATCAATTACATATTTCCCCCTTTTAAACCATACATATTACATATTTACCCATTTTATTAAAATCACTCCTATTGAATTACTATTTTACCCTTAATGAACTTATTAAATGATTATTACATTTTTCCCCTTTCTAATACCATTACTTACATATTTTATGATTTAATATGTAATATAATTGTTTACAAATAAGATATTAACCTAATGATATGAATTCATTTTTTTATAAGCCCTGCCTATTTTTTTATAAGCTTCTGCCTCTGTTATGCGAAAATTGAAAGTTTTGCTTATATATAATACGTCATAGCTCTTAAGCATTATTTTTTTTTAAAGAAAACAATCATGCAACCATGGTTTAAAAATTTACTTTTGCTGTAAAACAGTTTTTTCAATATTATTTTGAATGTTTAAAACATGACAATTAGATGTCTGAAATAGCATTACACAAAAAAATGGAAATTTAGCTCCTGCTTCAAAACAATTAAAATGTTGATGATCGAACTAAGATTTAGGCTAAAGAAAAATTGATTACGACTTGAAAAAAACAAACGTATATTGTATAACAATATGTTTTTTTATATAAGATATTTTAGATAATCAATATTTTAACGTAAATTGTTAGTGTAGTTAACTAAAATTTAAATGCATAATGGGTCGGTTGTAAAAAATATGTAAACTTAAACTTAACCAGTAACTAGATATGTAAAAAGGTCACTTGTTTTATAAAATGGGTATGACCGTTTTTTTTTCAAAGAAATATTTTAAAGATTTTATCACAACATATAGAGTATTGACTAGATTGATTTTGAAGTTAAGAGATAAGAAATTAAGAAAAAGGGTAATTTTATAAAGAAAGGGGGAAATATGTAATTGATTTTAAAGATTGGACAAATATGTAATAAGGGCTTTTAATAAGGGGATATATGTAAAAATTCCTTTTAAATGCACCAGCCTATAAGAATCCTATTAATTTCATTTAATTTACTTAATAATCACAAGTTACATTACTTTAATCATTTGGGTCAAAAACAATTCCAGTTTAATAATCACAAGTTACATTACTTTAATCATTTGTGTCAAAAATAATTCCACAAAAATAATTCCACAAACCCTAGATCATCTGATAATAACAATAAGAAGAAAGCTCCGGCCGCACACAAATCTCCGGTATTCGACTGCGATTGCTTCGATTATTACACGAACTACTGGTTCCGGTGGGACACGTCTGTTAACCGAGAGCTAATTCATCAAGTAATTGAAGCTATTGAAGAAAACTTTACCAGTAGTGAACAGGTTAACTGTCGCGGCCGTAAACCTAACCAGAAGAAAGAGAAGGCGAGTCATCGAAGGTTCGCCGGAAAAGCTTTAAATCCTCCGCCAGAGGTTTCGGTTTCGCCTCCGTACGACATCTCATTAGTTTCGCCTCCGTACGACATCTCATTAGTTGCATCGTTTTGGTTTTGATTTTTCCCAGGAATTGTTTTGTTTCGATCTAAGTTTTTTGAGTTCGTTTCGGTAAGATCTTTTACGTTTTTTGTTCCGTTTTCAGTTTTTTTTTTTTTTAGTTTTGTGTAAATTTAGTTTCCTTTCCGGTTAGATTCGCTTTATTTGTTTTTGGTTCAGGCTCGGTTTTCATTTCAGCAACATTATTTGTCTCAGCTTATTTGTTTCGGTAAAATTATTCAGTTTGTATAGGTTCATTTCGGTCTGGTTTGTTTTTTAGTTCGTTTAGGTTTGGTTTCAGTTTCCTTGGTTTTCGCTTTTAGTTGGGTTCCATTGTTTATTTAGTCCCCGGTTCGCTTTCTATTGGCTCAAAACTATTTATGCGGATCAAGTTAAAAACATATATTCACATACACACACACGCGCGTGGTTAAGGTACGTTGCATAATCTATACATCTTGCTTTAAACAGAAGTAGGTGCAACCCGTAAACGAATTGGAGGTTCAATGTTATGTTCGTTTATTTTCGTTCATTTATGTTCGATGATTGACTTTCGTTTATGTCTGTCATCTCTCTTATTTGCGTTCGTTTGTAACCATTCCTTATTTTCATTTGAATGTTCGTTTAAATTTATACATTACTAATATTCATTTGAAATAGTTTTCAAATTATCAAACCATTTGTTTACTTTTAAAAAGTTGGATGTAATGATACTGGTGGAATATTGACTTCCACCGTGCTGGTAAAATTAACACAGTTTTACAACCCACCAACCCGATTACTACTCGCTTGCCTATTTAAATAAATGGGTTAAATAAGTAATGAACCGCATTCAGGTTACACGAATTTAAGCGTGACGGAGTTAGACTTGCATGGAGTTTTCCTACATATTTTGATAGGTCTGTTTGAATTTGCATATAAAAAATAATTATCTGAATATGATTTATTTCAACTTCAACTTTCAGTAAACAATTTCTAAGTTTAGCTATATCTTATATTTAAAATCAAAATTTATGGTTGCTTTAAATGCATTACAATTAACTTTAATGAAATAGTACCAGCCTTTATGACCATGTTTAATCAATTAGCCTCTTCCTTTTCTCCATATATTAATGTTTAAGTTAGGGTTTATAGACTTTTCATAACAATTCACCTTAAAGGATTGATTGGTTATTAGATAACTAATACTTAATATTACAATTAACTTTAATGAAATAGTACGAGCCTTTATGACCATGTTTAATCAATGCGGCTCTTCCTTTTCTCCATATATTAATTGAAATAGCTCTAGCACGGGATTTCTGAACTCTGAGATACACTACCAGTTTAGCAAATGGTAGTCTTGAGGTAAGTTTATTGTACCATTGACGGTTCACCATTATCTTTAGAAATTTACTTCTGATGTATATGTTGCTTCTTTAAATAATTGAGAAATAGAGGCGAAACGAGTTGGTTAACGGGTATTAAAACAACATCACATGACTATAAGCACAATGACAATTGTCACAAATAGAGGACTACATTGTACCTATGCGTCAACTAAAAATAAAATTTAATTAAATGGACTAAACAACTACATTAAGTTTGAGACCAGGGTAAAAATCTAAAACATCATTTTTGTTTATTTTTTACTTTTATAACCAGATATGTTGCAGGCATCTGAAAATGTTACCCTGGAGTCGGTACACAAGATTGGCAAGCTGGAGTGACATACGTGTCCAGATAACACTTTTTAAGTCCTGCATACCCTATTTATTAAGTATTGGGTTAATTGTAATAAATTTTAGTAAATAAATATATAGATTATATAACTAAACACTTGAAGAACTGTTAGGATTTGTTAATTTTGTTGGTTTATAAACTGCTTTCTGATCTATAAAAGGGAACAAAACCTGCAATTTGACTTTTAGATGTTAAAACTAAATTTATATGTGTATGTGTATGTAGTATAATATGTATATATATATATATATATAACATCTATTTTACACCATTTAAAACACAATGAAAAAGAAAAAATAAAAAAATTTGAAAACTGTGACGTCTTTTGAAGAGGATTGAGAAACCACACGTCCATAGATTTGAAGTTTTGTGAGACCACATGTGGTGGGGCGCAAACCTCTCTCAAAGCGTCTTAAAAACGTGGGGGAACACTGTACCATCGGGTGTTTTGGGCCTTTTTTGACTGGTGGTGCTACCACAAAGCGCCGAATGAGGAGTGGACTTTGGTCAAAATAACCATGGTCAAACGGCTAACTTTAAAAAAACCCGGTTTTTGTTTTAAAAATCTATACTATATTCGCACTTTCGTACCGTGTCACGCACTATCTATATCAGTCGTCGTTCCAGGAAAAAACAATAACTATTATGCATGTCGTGCATCGCACGGGTATTCCCCCTAGTATAGTTCCAGACTCCAGTAAGTATTTCTTTTTACCACAGAATCATTTATTTTATTTAGCTAACTAGGTTATAACCCCGTGTATTACACGGGTTGAATAGATGAATTTTATATACCAAATAATAAAACATTATCTTTTTAAAAGTCTCCTTTATTGCACGGGTTGAAGAAATGTAATTTTATATATTAAATAATAAAATAAGTTATATATATAAGAACCATATGTATTGTACGGGTTGAATAAATGTAATATTATATACCAAATAATAAAAAAATTATATCTTTAAAACCATTGTATTACACGGGTTGAATAAATGTAATATTGTTTACCAAGTAATAAAAAAAGTTATATTTTTAAAAACTCCCGTGTATTACATGGGTTGAATAAATATGATTTTATATACCAAATAATAAAAAAAATATATTTAAAAAAACTAACGGATTTTTTTATATTTAAAGTAGGAAAAGATTGAATATTAATCTGAACTAACGGATTTTTTTATATTTAAAGTAGGATAAGATTGAATATTAATCTTTATTTATTTAGTTACTATAAGATTGAAAAATCATATGATTGAATAGGTGGGAGGTTGTATGATATGATAATAAATCGGTTAACTGTACTGAATGATAAAGATAATAGTGATTGTTGAACAAATTAATTAATCGAATTTAACAGAAACATTTGTTATGTTAGGTGGATTTTTTTTAATTATTTGAAAGTTAATATTAACTTTGGAATTCGTATGAATTCTTATTAGATTTGATTAAATATTATTGATAATAAAAATTTGTATTAGATTTGATTAAATATTATTAAGAGTAAATTACTTTTTGAGTCCCTATGTTTTAGTGGTTTAACCACTTGAGTCCAAAATCAAAAAGTTTAACGCCCTGAGTCCCTAGTCAACTAGTTAAACTCAAATGGTTAAAGAAAATGCTTATAAGGACTCAGGTCGTTAAACTTTTTGCTTTTGGACTCAACTAGTTAAAATCACTAAAACACAGTGACTCAAAAACCAATTTACCCTAATAATAATAAGAATTTGTATTAATTTAGATTAAATATTATTATTATTAGTATTATTAATAATTTTAATCAATTAAATGTAATATATATTAAATACTGTTTTCAATAATTGTTGGATGACTAAGATTGAGCCGCTTTATAACTTTTTCCTAGAAAATCTTTTTTTGTTTGGTAAATCTTCGTAAAGGGGAAATTAACCAACCAGATTTAACTTTTCACATTTAATACGTAAAATTCGAAACTATAAAAAAATGTATATTAGATTTGGTTGAGGAGGTTGTATGACAGATTGACAAGTGGTTTCACTTAACGTTATTGTTATGTCAGTGCTAAACTCTCAAAATACTATAATAATAGTAGAGTGTAGCTAGTATTTTTGTGATTGTTTAGTAGATGTTTTCTTTTACGGTCCATATTTCGAATTTGGTTTATCTCTGTAGTAATCGGATGAATTGCTTTGTATATACGGTGGAAATTAAGTGTCGGATGGTATCGGTTCAGTTTATTACGAAATTATGATACTTGTATGATACTTGTACTCGGTATAAATTACTATATCAAATTTGAATATAATTTCATTTTTAATAAAATTTAATTAATATTATAACACATTTGTATTAAAAAAATATAAAAGTTATCAACTCAAGTTGGTGGATATAAATAAAACTAAATGGGTTAGAGCACTCATAATTAAATCTCCTACTTCATCTCTATAATTAAACTAAGGCTGGAGGATGTGATATAAAGTCATTAGAGGCTTTATCACGCCACATTAGTGTCATGTCACATAGGGGGCTTTAAAGCCCCTGTCTTTAACATACAGACAATGGTTTAAAGTCCCTTTAAAGCCCCTTATTAAACAAAATAAAAAAAAAACCCTTGTTAAACAAAATACAAAAATAAAATAAAATAAAGAGAAGATATTTGATTGGTTGAAAAGAACCTGCTTTCCCCTTTAACAAGCGTTACTGTAATGGAGCCCTCTCCATAGCCCCCCCCCCCTTTGGCGCCCAGGGGTGGCTATGGGACGCTATAGGGCATTAACGATGCTGATGTGGTAAGAGGGGCTTTATACCACACTCTCTGACCTAAAAACAATATTTTTTCTCTCTCTTTTTTAATTAAATAATATTTTTTATACTATTATGATATTATCATTACTTTTTCTCTCTCCTACACTCACAAACACTTTAAAAAAATATTAAAAAATTATAGAGGTGAACAATATCTCCTCCAAATTTACTGATAAACAGTAACTTTTTCTCATTTTCTCCCTACTTTACTCACAACAATTTACAACCACCCTCACAGATATAGAGGTTACACTCACATACATATAGAGGATCTATTGTGAATGTTCTTAGAGCATTCACATTACACCCTTCATCTCTATCTATATAATAACACTAAAAACACACATTTCTTTAAAAAAATATTACTCAAAAACCTCCCACATCTAATTCTCTATCCTACTCACACACTTATTTTATTAGTTTTTTCTCTCTCATACACACTCACAATAAACATATAGAGGGTTAAACGTGAGCATCTAAATATAGAGGTGCACTTTAGTTTCTATATATTTTTCTCTATTTTAGAGATTTCAGTGTAGTGGTGTTTTTGTTGTTTCCCCTCTTTATTATATAGAATGCATGTATATAAAGGCTTTGGTGGGGTGGTAGAAGCTTTGTGCCTCTTGGGTATATTAAAACAATCTAAGGAAACATCTAAGTGAACTGGGTGTACCAATACATCCACGAAAATACGTCTTTTGTCAACTTTATCTCATATTTATAATATTTTGAAAACCAAAAATTTCAATTTTTCTATCATTTTTCATTTATTTGCAAAAATTTTCCTACAACATTTTCTATTTCTTCTATTTTTTAGATTTTTAAATATTTTAATTAATGACTCAAACTAACCTAAAGAAAACGTAGTTCCCATCCCTACACTTAAATCACACATTCTCCTTAATTTGAATGGAAAACTAACTAAAAATAAAGAAGAAATAGAAATCTAAAAACGAAATGTACAAAGAGAGTTGGAAAAGACTTAACTGGTTAACATGAAAATCAAGTCCAGTTGTGCGAGTCTTTAATCCAACGGACAATCGTATAGCATTCCATTCGCGATCGTAGATTGGTAAATCGGGCTGCTCTTTACATCACGAAATAGGCTCGAAACTCCCGTCCAAATGAAGATTAAGTACTAACAAGATCAAAATCTGCATAAACAAAGCAAAGCAAAGCAAAAACCCGAGCAATACCGACTCTAAAGGAAAAACCTGACTCAAAATTACTAATTTAGACTCATGGTACATAAATATGACTCAAAATATAAGGAAACGCGTACCGTAAACTTTCCAGGTGTGAAGAACTGATCAAACCAGACGAACGGACAGACTGGTCCTAAAAATCACCCCGTCGTGCGGCGCGACGGGTATCTCTCCTGCTGTCGTGTGGTGCGACGACTTAACCGTGTACCTCTCGCGCTACGCGAGAGGCCGGTTTTTACATAAAGTTTCTTATTTTCTTTTGTTTTTAGAAACTTTTATTGATTCTAACCCAAATTCGTCCGGAACCCATTTTAAGCTTAACCATGTACGTGTCGCATTCTGAACAAGTATTTACTTTTCACATGTAAATTCACTGTTTCCAGAAACCGATCTAAAGATGCCTTTGTTTTCTGTTGTGAGACAATAATAAATTATTAAATAAGTTAATTAATACCACGAGTACTTAAAAACGAAATATTAAAACATTCAAACTTTCAAATCTTGGATCTCAATCCATTTGATTTGACCCACTTCTAATATTTTATTTTATTTAAATAATCCACTAGTTTACATATGAATCCTAAAACCACACTATTATGATGACACGAGGTTAGTGTAGCTTTTAACTCTAGTGATTTATAAATTTATTTAGAATCTTATAGACTTAGAAATTCAAAAAATCAATATATTTTATAAAATATTTAAGGGTAAATTACTTTTTGAGTTCCTGTGTTTTAGTGGTTTTAACTAGTTGAGTTCAAAAGCAAAAAGTTTAACGACTTGAGTCCCTATAAGCATTTTCATTAATCATTTGAGTCCTTTTGAGTCCAAATTTTAACCTTTTGAGTCCAATTTTTTGGACTCAAATCGTTATAAAATAAACAAAATTGGACTCAAAACGTTATAAAATAAATGACTAGGGACTCAGGGCGTTAACTTTTTTATTTTGGACTCAACTGATTAAAACCACTAAAACACAGGGACTCAAAAAGTAATTTACTCAATATTCAATATAAAATGCATGCACGAATATATAGAATGATTAATTAATGTGATTAGTAAAGAATGGCATGTAACGATGAACTTGAACGTAAGTGTTCCTTCTTATTTACATATTATAAATTACTAACATGTTGGTGTTTAGTATAGTTATACCTTAAGCTTTGGGGGTTTCCCCAAAAAAAAAATGTTAGTGTTTAGTAGAGTTGTATCTTAAGCTTGGTTTGTTTTTTTTTTTTTTTTTTTTTTTTTTTTTTTTTTTCAAAAATTATATATAACTTACAAAACACAACAAGTTGGTAACATTATAAATCTTATAAAAGTTATTTATATACTTTTATATACTATTAATTTGAAACATTTGTATGCATGTTTGGTTGTAAGTTGTGTTTAAATGGTTGTATCTTAATCAAATATTGGTTGTAAGTTGTGTTTAAGTGGTTGTACCTTAATCAAATAATAGTTCCATTACCTTACCAAATTCAATCTGTTTTGTATGCATGTATGGTTGTAAAATATGCTTAAGTGGTTGTACCATAATCAAATAATGGTATCATTATTCAATCGGTTTCATTATCTTACCAAGTTCAATCTGTTTTGTATGCATGTATGGTTATAAGTTGTACTTAAGTGGTTGTACCCTAATCAAATAATGTTTTCATTATCTTACCATATTCAATCGGTTTGATCCATTCAAAGTTGTGTTGTTTTATTTGTAAATTATTATTATTTATAATAATCTACTTAATTTGGTCTAAATCTTGTATAAATATAATTTGCAACATATTGATGCAATGGTTGTTGTAATGTATGCATTATGGTTTGTATATATAGATTACGATGAACCTGTCAAACAGGAAAAATAGACGCGGGTTCATCGTAACGCGCGAGTCCTAGATCAACTTAGTTATTTTATTCCATGTTTTACGTTTCGGTTTAATTTCTTCGCATAACACCGCAACTTCTGTGCCGATGGTCGTTGGCAGTAGTGTGGCATTAGTGCTCGCCCCGCCGCAACGCGGGGTTATTAATACTAGTTTATTTATTAACGAAGAAAATAGATCCTCCCAAAATTCACCTATTATTTAATTTATGAGACTCGAATACACATCATTTTGGTAAGAAGAAACACGTGTTACTAACTTACTACGACAAGTGGCCATTCGCAAAAAATAATATAATGATAATAAATTAAACCACAAAACTTCAGTTTATTATTTTGTTTCGGGCTGTTAGTGTCTTCCAAAAAGAGCTAATACAAAGTTTCCTACTCCAACACACCTGATTTCAAACATAATCAAAGTCTCATTCAGAGACTTGTTAGAGATTCACGAACATGTGGGATTGAAATGGATCGAAAAGGAGGCGTTTAAAGGGATCGTGAGGATCGATTGTTGAAGCATTTGAAGGGTAAGAAATTGGTCAAGTTTAACAATAAAGAGGCAAAGATTGAAAGATGTTATTAGTGAAATAAAGTCGGTGGGATTTTTAAGGTTTAAGAATAGATCTAAAGCAAAATCGATATGTTGACAAAACTAGTGTAAATTTGTAATTATGTAATGCTATTGTCTTAGGCCGCTTCGGCTCCTCGGTTTGGGGTTGGCTTGGTGTTAAGGGAAGTTTACTTTAAAAATAGAGTAAATTGCTAATATCGTCTCTAAGGTTTGGGCATATTTGTCATTTTCATCCAAAACAACTTTTTTGTACCATATAGTCTTTCATTTTTGAGATTTTTTGTCATTTTCATCCACACGTCTGACTTTTTTGCCAAAATCGTCCCTGACATTTGGGAGTTTTTGCCATTTTTATCCAAATGTTTGATAGAAAAAATAAATCAAATTAGATATTTGGATGAAAATGACAAAAAATCCCAAAAGTGAAAAACTATATTATACAAAAAAATTGTTTTGTATGAAAATGACAAAATGCCCAAACCTCAAGGACGATTTTGACAATTTACTCTTAAAAATATCTATACTATATAATAAAAGAAACCACTTTGTGGACACTTGTCATCATATTAGGCCATCCCTTATAGATAATTATAATTTTAATTTAATCTCTTATAATTAATTATAGATAACCCTCCTAATAAATATTTTACTTATACTTTTTTAATTTACATTGTACATATTATGTATTGATGGTAAATATATGGATTGTTGACATTGTTATTGTATATTCACGTCTCTCTCTCGTCAGATCAAAAGTAGTCGGTCGTCCACATAATATTTAATTATTTACATATTACTTATTAAGTAATTAAAAAAACAATTAACTCATGCGTGTTCATAAATAAATTTTATGTACTAAATAATAAAACAATATATCTATAAAAACATCCTTTATTGCACGGGTTGAATAAATATAATTTTATATATTAAATCTTAAAAAGTTATATCTATAAGAACCATATTGTACGGGTTGAATAAATGTAATTTTATATATCAAATAAAAATATATCTTTAAAACCACGTGTATTGCACGGGTTGAATAAATGTAATATTGTTTACCAAATAATAAAATAATACATCTTTAAAAAACCTCATTTATTATATGGTTGAATAAATGTAATTTTATATACCAAATAATAAAAAAATTACATCTTTAAAAATATGTGTATTACACGGTTTGAATAAATGTAATTTTCTGTACTAAATAATAAAAAAAATTACATATCCTTAAAAAACCTCATGTATTGTACGAATTGAATAAATCTCATTTTATATATCAAATAATACAAAGTTATATCTTAAAAACTTCATGTATTACATGGGTCGAGTAAATGTAATTTTGTATAGTGAAAATGAAAATATTTAATATATTAATACAAAAATATTAGTTAATCTTATTTTAAGTTTCGTAAAATTTATTTGATACGAAACTAAATAAAACCTTCAAATATATAGTTAATATCAAATTAAATAACTAAGTTTGAATTTGAAGTAAATAGATAACTATATTGTTTTATTATTTAGTATATAAAATTTATTTATTCAACCCGTGTAATACACGGGGTTATAACCTAGTAAATATATAATCAAAGACAAAGTCAACGAACCCCCTACTCTATAAAACCCACATCATGCCTACAATAAAAACCACTCTCATTTCCATACCACAACCCCCTAAACAACAATCCTTCACTTCAAAATGTCCTCATCAACTCAGTCCAAAATCGCTATGGCAAAAACAGTTGTGTCCACCATCGGATCCGTAGCTGCGGCTTCGATGGTTGCGCGCAGCGTGGCTCGCGAATACCTGCCTGCTGAATTCCAAGACTACCTCTATTTCGGCCTCCGCAACTTCATCAACAAGTTATCCAGACAGTTGACGATGGTGATCTACGAATTCGACGGGTTTCAAGAAAACGAGATATATAAGGCCACAGAACTCTACCTTGGCTCCATAATATCTCCTGATATCCACCGTTTGAAAATCACCAAAAACTCTAGCGAGAAAAACATTAATGTTGCTATGGAGATCAATGATGAGTTTATTGATGTATACAATGGTGTCAAGTTCAAGTGGTGTTTGGTTTCTAAGAAGTATCCAACAATAGAGTATCATAATTATGATGATATGAATGGAGGGTCTACTACCAGATCGGATCAACGATCGTTGGAGCTCACGTTTCATCGCAAACATAAAGATATGGCGTTGAACGAGTACTTGCCGTTTATACTTAATGATTCTAAAGCAAGGAAGCAAGAGGAGAAGACGGTGAAGATATTCACCCTTGATACGTACCAAAGATCGGTGTGGACGTCGGTGAATCTAGACCATCCGGCGACATTTGCCACTTTGGCGATGGAGACGGATGTGAAGGAGAAGGTGATGAAGGATTTGGATAGGTTTGTTAAGAGGAGAGAGTATTATCGGAAAGTCGGGAAGGCGTGGAAGAGAGGGTACTTGTTGTATGGCCCGCCAGGGACAGGGAAATCAAGCCTCATCGCGGCCATGGCGAATTACTTGAAATTTGATATATATGACTTGGAGTTGACTGATATTCGGTCAAATTGTGACTTGCGGAGGTTGTTGGTGGCAACGGCAAACCGGTCAATATTGGTGGTGGAGGACATTGATTGCTCGGTGGAGCTACATGATAGAGAGGATGCGGAAGCGCCTATGCCATTAGTTCAAGAAAACCACCCAAACTACCCGTATGGATCACGTGGTTACCACGTGGAACACGGGGTAACATTATCAGGATTTCTTAACTTTATTGACGGTTTATGGTCAAGTTGTGGTGATGAAAGAATCATCATATTTACCACAAACCGGAAAGAGAAACTTGACCCTGCACTGCTTCGACCTGGTCGTATGGACGTTCACATCCACATGTCATATTGCACTCCGAGTGGGTTCCAATTGCTAGCGTCAAACTATCTTGGTATCACACAACACAAACTTTTTGAAGAAATCGAGGTTTTGATTGGTGAGGTGGAGGTTACCCCGGCTGAGGTAGCAGAGCAACTACTCAAGGATGATGATCCAGACATTGCTCTTGGCGGACTCATTGAGTTTTTCCATTTGAAGAGGAAGGAGAATCAAGAGGCTGAAGAAAAAGCAAAAAAGAAACAACAAGCATTGGCTTCGAAAGAGAGTGAAAAGAAACAAGAAATAGAAACCAATGATGTTGTTTTGGAACAATCGTATGAGAATATTGGGTATTAACTATTTCGAAACACAAAATGGTTCAGTTCTAGAAACGCTTAATTGGTTCACATCAGTGTAAAGTCCATCACGTGAGAGATAAATCAAGTTAATCAAGCCGTATGTTACACTATGTGATTTCACCTTTACCGCCTTCAAGGCTTGAGAGCCGGTGTCTTCTATGTCGCCACCAGCCCACCAATTCTGCTGTCTCGAGTGTTATACAATGATTGATGTATTGTTGATTGATATAAAGTTCAATGCTTTTTAAATTGTAACTTCTCGATTTCATTTGTGAATTTTCTATCATGAATCAAAATGTGAGACTCTTAGTAATAAAAAATTTAAGTTGTTTGTGTATTGGACATGTTGTAAAGCAAATAAAGTTGGGCTGGGATTTAAACTTTTTGGACATTAATTACTAAATGATGATGAGTCATGGGCCCAATTGTTAATGAACCAAAATATGAAAAACCCAGCCCATCTAAGACCTGTGTAAAGATAAATAGTTTTAAGATCATGTGAAAACTCTAAAGAACAAATGGGAATTGGTATGTAGTTCTTCCAAGTAACATGAGTTACTTGTTCGATTGTTATGATATTAATAATGTCATAAAATTCAATTCATCAATAATGTGTGTGTTATGTATATTTTATTTTGTGAGTGTGTTAAAAGTTTACTTATAATAAAATATATACATTTATTTATTATAAATAGACATTCAAATTATAATAATACATACTTTAACAATTTACTTTACAAGGGGAATTATACAAGGTGCAACAAGAGTTTAGAGCATGAAGCAAAATATTATATTTCATAATATGATTGTACACGATCAATAAAATATTATGTGTTGTTAAACTATGAGGATGATGATGTAGAACCATCAAGTTACAAACATGGAGGGACAACAGATCGGTGATGATGTGGAAATGAATGGATGTTTAAAGATTGTAGAATCAGAGAGAAAACGTTTGTTCTTTAAAAGAAGCGTTAAAATATGATATGGTAACGGACGTGATGACTAACGTGTTTAAGATTATTTTCTGGTGTTTGACATTGGAGATGCTATTATCGGTAGACGTTGTTCATGCTAGGAGGTTATATATTTGGATTATTATTATTATAACTACCTATGCTTTTATTGACTTTTATATTAAAAATAAGTAAATCTAATTAAGTTTCTTACTAAAAAGTTAAAATTGTTTGTTTCACTCCAATTGGCCATGACTCAATGACTCCAAAATTAACAATTGTTTACTAGAAGTCTAGACGTCTAGTATGCGCGTTTAACGTGTAATGCAAGTCTATTTGTAACATATAGAAGATTTGAAGAAGTCCATACTTGAAAATCACGCATCTTTGTACCAACTTTTCCAAAATCAACGGAACACACACATGATTTGAACAGTAAACGTGTTCAGCACACATCATTTGAAAACGTATCCGAGCTGGTCCACACACCACCACACTATAAAACCAACTTCATTTACACAAACAAAACCACCCCTTATCTCCATTAATTTCCCTTCATTCTAAAAATGTCTTCATCAACTGAATCCAAAATGGCCATGGCAAAAACAGTTGTTTCCTCCATCGGCTCCGTTGTCGCGGCGTCAATGGTTGTTCGCAGCGTCGCTCGTGATTACTTGCCTTCTGAATTCCAAGACTACCTCTATTACGGCTTCCGTAATTTCATCAACAAGTTTTTCAGACAGTTAACCGTGGTCATCTACGAATTCGACGGCATTCAAGAAAACGACATTTATAACGCCGCAACACTCTACCTTGGCTCCCGAATATCTACCAAAACCCACCGTATCAAGATCAACAAAAACACTAGCGAGGAAAACATCAATATTGCCATGGAAATTAAAGACGAGTTTGTTGATATATTCAATGGAGTTAAATTCAAGTGGTCTTTGGTTTGTAAAGAGCAGCCAACGATAAAATATCATAATTACAATAACGGAGGATCTACCAGCAGATCAGATCAACGATCGTTGGAACTCACGTTTCATCGAAAACACAAAGATCTGGCGTTGAACGAGTACTTGTCGTTTATACTTAACGACGCCAAAACAAGAAAACGAGAAGATAAAACCGTGAAGATATTCACCACCCAATACGAAACAGAGTGGACGTCCGTGAATCTAGACCATCCGGCGAAATTTGCCACATTGGCAATGGATATTGATGTGAAGGAGAGAGTGATGAAGGATTTGGATAGGTTTGTAGAGAGGAGAGAGTATTATCGGAAAGTCGGAAAGGCGTGGAAGAGAGGTTACTTGTTGTCTGGTCCCCCGGGTACGGGGAAATCAAGCCTGGTCGCGGCTATGGCGAATTACTTGAACTTTGACATATATGACTTGGAGTTGACTGACATTCGGTCAAACTCGGATCTGCGGAGGTTGTTGGTGACAACGGCAAACCGGTCGATAGTAGTGGTGGAGGACATTGATTGCTCAGCGGAGTTGCACGATCGAGAGGATGCTAAGGAAGTGGTTCGAGAAAACGACCAATACCAAGAATACAGGGTTACATTATCTGGGTTCCTTAACTTCATCGATGGTTTATGGTCAAGTTGTGGTGATGAAAGGATCATCATATTTACCACTAACCGGAAAGACAAACTCGACCCTGCGCTGCTTCGACCTGGTCGAATGGACGTTCACATCAACATGTCGTATTGCACCCAGAGTGGGTTCCGACTGCTAGCGTCCAACTATCTTGGTATCACACAACACAGCCTTTTCGAACAAATCGAAGATTTGATTGGTGAAGCGGAGGTTACCCCCGCTGAAGTAGCAGAGCAACTACTCCAGGAAGATGATCCTGACATTGCTCTAGGTGGACTCATTGAGTTTTTTGATGTGAAGAGGAATGAGGCCAAAGAAAAAGCAAAAATGATACGAGAAGGAATGTTTTTAGAACCGGATCGTACGCCAAACCGGATGTCTTACCGGTCTTCTGGTCTGCGCGGTCGGGGCGGTCGAACTCGTCGTTGGTAAGCGATGACGTAATAAATAATGTAAATAATTTATACAGAGATTATTGGTAGACTTAATTATATAAAACTACTACTAGTTGTTTTTACTACTATTCTCATGCATTGACTTTTAGTTTACAGTTTGAATTGAATTTGAATTTTTGGTATTTGAAGAACTAGAAAACAAGAAAAAGAGGTTAGGGACCATTTGAAATATAGAAGGCTGTTCCATAAAAAAAAACTGTAATATGAACGAAAGTAGCAAGATACTAGCAACCCAACATAAGGGTGTAAGGTCACTCCTCTCTTAGGGAAGTGATCTTTCTTACACAGCCAATCAACACGCGTCACGTCAACTCCTCTCTTAACTCCCCCTACACCCTCAATTTGATGGCGGCACTTTTCTCTTGGGGGACTTGTTTTTTTTATTTTTTTAATTAAGAAAATATTTTTATAAAAAATAAAAACATAATTTCATAAAATAAAAAATTACATTTTTCATTTAATAAAATAAAAATTACATCGCAATACTACATAAAAATTTTAGAAATTGCACGGCCACCCGTACTTGTTAGCGATCTCGCGCTTTCGGGCGAGGATGAACGGCAACATTTCCGGCGGAGCATCGTCGTGCGGCTTGAGGAATGTTTTCATATCTCGATCGTGCGCGTAGTTTTTCATCGTCTCGCGTTGTTCCGTTATGAGATCGCGAGCCTCCGACTCTCTTTTCTTCCTCAATTCAATCGCCTCCATCTATCTTGAAAATCCTTTAAAGCGATTTTCATCACGTTGAGATCGCTACACCCGCTTTCTCGTGTGCGATCCTACATATTATAAAATAACAAGTGTTAAAAACATATGAACTTAGTAAACAAATTTAAAAAAATTAGATTTAGTTGGTTATTTTTAAAATACAACGGGGGTTGTGTAGTATATCCGAAAGGTGGTTGTAGTTGTGCACTTGCATCGCTCGAACCACCACGAGACGGTTGCGAGCCGCGTCCCTTAGTGTTAGAGCCGACGGACTTTTTCTTGGCTTCGCGGGGTTGGTTCTCCATTGCTCGGTTTGGCTTTGTGTTGTATTTGAAAGAATTTTAGAGTAAGATTGAGAATATGTGTGGTAAAAAATTAGATTTAGTTGGTTATTTTTATAGGTTAAAATTGATTTTTTTTATTGAATCCGACCGTTGCCCAACGTTCAAAACTTGAAAACTTGTGCGGTGAACACACACCGCTCCCCACTCCCCACTTACACTCCCCGAGGGGTCGGCAGCGGTGTTCCCGCTCGGGGACTTGCCTCACCGCACCCCTCCCCGCTAAGTGCCTCGGACACCCTAAGTATATCCCCTATTTACCGATAATTGAAATTATAGCATTCAAATCCTTTCCATTATTTTTACCCTATAATTTCAATAAAAATAATTACATTTTCTTTCTTCTTTCGATTAAATATATGCCCATGGCATTATAGCCTAGTGGCATCTTGGAGGGTGGGATAAGGCTTATGACCATTAGGTCATGGGTTCGATTCCCACAAGGGGTTTTTTCTCAGATTTATTGGGTTTCCTCCTTAATTGGTGTTTAGGCATTATTGCGTAGTGGGAATGGATATGGTCGGGTGGTTCCGCTGGTGGCACGATGATACTCCAGTGGTTCGTCAGTGATCCAAATTTGCCGTTCAAAAAAAAAAACTTAAAAAATATATTAAAAAAATTATAGAGAATGAACAGTATCACCTCAAATTTACAGATAAACAGTAATCTCTCCTCTACTCATAATATAAAAAGCTCACTCATAAAATTTGAAGGACGGGTTGTGAATGCTTTTAGACTGTGAGGTGTGGAGGAGCCCCATCCTTTGAGGATGACCCTCCACATCACCCGTCGCGACAACACCAAGGAAGATGCCCCTCCAAGGATGGACCAAAGGTATAGAGGATGGGCCTCCCTCTTTTTTTAATTTTTATTTTTTTTTCAAAAAATTCAACATTTTTTTAAACATTGCATAACTTATAAAATAAAATCATTACCTAACTTAAACAAAACATTACATAACTTAGAAAAAACCCTTAACTTAAAAAATAGTAGATTGCTAAAAATTAAAAATTCTAAGAATTCTATTTTTTTGGCGATCTTTTCTTTCATTTTACGCAAAATGTGACAGTTTTCTTCCGGATCCATCGTCGGATAGTAGCCGGGTACCGAGAAAATGTTTGGGTTCGGGTTCGGGTTGTTTTTTGTATGGATCCTTGGCTAAATTTTTTATAAAAGATGAAGAATTTTATAAAAAAGAGAGAGATATAGGGCTGGATTGGTTTGAAAATGGGGTGATTTGTGTTTATTTATAGATAAAGTAAATATTTTTTTCATTAGAAAAGTAGCCGTTGAACGGCATGATATTATATTATTATGAAAATTGGCCTGTCTTGGGCGTCGGAGGCAAGCCGGAGAGGACGGGACGGGCCTAGGGGACGGTGTGCAGGCCCGACGCCGCACCCAGCCGTCCCCACATTGCGTAGTCTTAGGAGATTACAACATAATTTCCCTTCTATCATATTACAATTTGCCCTCTTCTTAATTCAAAAGTATGCGTTAGTGTTGATCACCTCCAACACCGATTGAACAAAGCTTACCTTGTGATTAAAAATAATTCGGTTTCATGCTAACCAGATAAGTCATACCATAGCCATGTAAATCGCACGTGTAGTCTTAACAAGGGCCTGTGCCTTAATACAGCCTGCAAAGGTGTTGTTCCAAGTTCGCCAAATACACCATAAGGCAGTTAAGCCAACTAGGTGCACTGCCTTCTTCTTATCCGACTCATTCACATATTTTTGAACCTCTAATAAGTCTCTAATCTGGAAAGCATAGATGGATAGAACCCGACACTACCTGCCAAACCGACTAAGCAAAGCCACACGAACAAATGCTCAGCCGACTTGTGAAAAAAAACCGCACAACGAGCACAACAAGGACCCCACAATAAAGTTTCGACGAACCAGCGCACACAGCGTGGGGAGTGTTACAACCCTCACTAAACCAGGTATCCGTACGACTTAATTAATAATTGATTACTGCTTAATTACTGTGCTTGTTTGAAATTGTGAATAAACTGCTACTTGAAACACTGATACATGTACATACTTGCATCATACTCTTTTTGCTGTCACTCTACTATTACATACTGAACTCTAGTGACAACCTTGATGCACCAAAAGCACAGTAGCACAATGAACGGATAACCTATCAAACATGCTGATATAGCCAGCATCAGGCAGACACTGCCTCTAAGGCCTGTATGAGCCAGAGATAGTTACTACACTAGTAGTGAGTGTAGGGATATAAGGGTTGTAGAACTGCGTCTTTAGGAATAAGTTACAGTGACCGGATGTGCCTAAAATGTACTCTAGGTACAAAATCCAGCACTTTAATTAACAATTCAGCTTCTAGCTAACTAATAAAGTGCCAAAACATGAGAAAAATATTACTAGACACTTTCCAAAGTGTCGGGAATAAGTTGTGTCACTAAAATTAATAATAACGACACTTTAAAGCTTTGTTAAGCGCTTTAACGGATTACTATCCAACTGAACAACCGGACTTTACCCGACACATGAAAATATTGCCATTTACATTGTTTATCTTTTTCTGAGCCAGTTAGGATCCCTGAATACCCTAACACCCGCTTTAACGCATAACACATTAGTAACCGATTTAACCTTCACACTTAACTAACTAATGCTTAACTATTGGTTGGATTTGAACTAAGTTACCCCCCCCCTAACCAAACCGTCCCCAAGGGGGACACCTCTTGTCCTTCACTTGATTAAATTAATCATCTATGTTTAATATCTATTAGACATAGTGACCTATGGTTAATGATCATACAATTGTCTATAAGTTCAAGACTTGGCACACCATAACACACACTTAACAAACATCACAACACACACACTCTCTCCCTCTCCAAAGCTCTCGGCCGAACATCCCCTACATCATCCATCCATTTTTCGGTTTTGATATTCTTATTTCAAGAGCATACAAGTGTTACGGATCACATACGAGGAGGCTTGGTGCATTCGGAACTCGAAGGACCTCATCTCATTTCTTTTATCCACTCATTCTTCGACTAGATTCTTCCCTAGCCTCGAGCTAGTAGTAAGTTACTATAAACATACTCTCGATCTATTTTAAAGTGGTTAAAACGATATATGACGGTTAAAACTCGTAAACTTACAAGATGAAGTGTTAAAAGCTTACTAAAATGATGAAAATGTTGGTTAATAGCACAAGGGTTGTGTAAATCTTGTAAGATTTGTTTTGTGTAATTAGTTGGGGCCGATCTGTGTTGTGGTAGCTCGGATCATCATCTAACCCGGATTAGTCATGATCATGGATCATGACATAGAGTTTGTTTAAGTGTAAAAAGGGTTAAGTGATGAAACTCTACCACACACTAAACATGAACTTGTGTAAAATCGACTTTACTTATGAAATAGTGTTTAAAACTAGTAGATCTACGGATCTACAAGCAGTATTTTCAAAGGACCAAGTGTCAAAGAAATCTTATTTTCTAAAACCGGATCTTACCTAAACAAGAATGATTTTTAAAACACACAAGTGTGTAAACACTTGTGTAACACTAAGTTTCGACAAAGAACTAGTTTTGTCAAATTTTACAAGAAGTTGTAAAGATGGAATTTCTTTAAAAACGGGGCTTTTACAAAACCGGATTGATTTATACAAAGATCCACTAAAAGTAATAGGATTTACTTCATATTCCGGACAAACTACAAGTTCATGTAATTTATGCAATTTATATATATTTTGACTAGTTTGATGCTTTGGAAAATTGTTTTGGTTGAATGAGGAAATTGTTGAATTGGATTTTAAAAGAAAATGATACGCTTGAAAGCGCGGCCACCTCCAGTTACAGGGGAAACTCTGGCGAAATTTTTCTAAAAACCTAACACTTAAAAGTATTTTCATCACAAGTGTTACAAATGTATTTCTAACTTGTTTTCAAATATAGATTTCGCCATGACTTTATTTACAACATTTCTAAGTGTCGGAGGTGGGATTTTCACAAAATAAAACTTGCTAAATATATATTTGATATATATATATATTTTTCATAACAACACTTGTAAAATAATTATGATTATTTTGTGAACTATACAAATATTATTTTTAGGGTAAAAATAATATTACCGAATGCTAACAATTCCAAAATAATACGAACGCCTTTACGATAAATATTTAAGTTACAACGGTATAGTTAATACCACCCGACCTTTAAAACGTAACTTACGCATTTTAAAAAAATATGCATGAACGCGTATTTTGTCAAGGTATTATTTTGGGAAAAATAATTATATTTTGGAGTTAGAAATAAAATATATATTAAGTGAGACTTAATAATATATTTCGAAGTAATACGAACGCACATGTATTAAATCCCCCATCCTTGGGAAGGAAATAATTACCAAGTATTTACAAAATGTAAACACGAAATAGTTGTCTAACTATTTCCCAAAAACTTAAACTATGAAGCTAAGGCACGGCCGTCCGTCTAATAGAGTTAGTACGTGTAGGTCGTCGCACAGCTGCTTGATCAGGAAATATACTTGGTAGAGACGCACCACTGTGAGTTTATGTCCCCCTTTTCTCTTAACTGTTTTCAGTTTTCTAAACTGCGGGGGTGAAATACATGTTACTATATTTATGAGTACTTTATACATGGTATGGTTAACGTAAGGAGGTTTACTACTAGATCATGTGAGTGGGTAGGCGGAAACTTGAGGCCATTAATCCTCAGGGTAGGACCGAGGGACAGGAGCGGTAGATCTATCTGGGTGTAGCGAGCCCAGCCCCAGGCCCAGCATAACGGACCTCGGGGTGACTTTGTGCCCAACGCATAAATCCGCTAGGTTTGAGTCTTCCTACTTGCATTTCACACATATCAATGGCCTTGCAAACCATTGGTGATCTCTTTTTCCTTATTTGCTACATACCAGGATTTTTATACTTACAAAGGTTTTATTACTCACTTACACATGAACTCGCTCAACATTATTGTTGATTTTTTTCCAACTTACATGTATTTCAGGGAATTAAAGGATCTGGCGAGGTATGACACGTTTTCCCGCTGCACTAGTTACGAGGTCATCCGAGTTTAAGGGATGTGACTTTTTCCTGGACGAGTCACAGTTCTTAAACTGTGTTTATTTCATGTTGGTGTTGAGTCGTTTGAACACTGTTTATGTTTGTTAGGATGTAATATCCGTTAAGACAATATTGTGGTTTCTTTACTTTTCAAACTTATTTTAATGGATGATCTTCCATGGTTTTTATTTCATATAGCTTTGTTATGATTAAGCTATGGTATTAAGAAGTCACACCAAATTAACCACGCTTCCGCAAAGCCAGGGTGTGACAGGGAGCCTTTCTAGGTCTACTTGCAATGCCAAAATATGCACCTTATAGGGAACCTAGTGTCACACCCCAACCGATGACGGAAACATCGGGGCATGGCACTGAGCGAAACAGATTGTCAATAGAAATTCCATAACAACTAAATTACCGGATAGTTAAAATTATGTCGCATATCATAACCTACCAAGAAATTAAATTATTACAGACATAGATATCCTCAAAACAAAACATGTTTCGACAACTCAGATTTAATCAAATAAATTGTCTTTGTTTCTAGACTCTCCTACTCGGTTCCATGAAAGCAAGCAACATCCTAGCATCTCAAACACCTGTCACATACGTTAAAATAAAGTCAATACACATAGTGTAAAGGTGAGCATACAAGTTTATTAGTAATAATAAAGTTCGAAATCGTTTACGCATAACCAGCATGTAACATGTACAAAGTGAAGGCAAGTAGGTTATCGACAGAGAAATATTCACAGACGTGACTGCGAGTTGTAGAATGCGCAACACATATCCCCACTAGGACATGTGAAGTAAAGCCCTTAACAACCCCTGTCCACGACAGGTGCTGAATCCAAACTATAGTACTATCGTTGCTAAGGTGTCAGGCAACAATCACTGTGTTAACATAACATACAAGCATTCATCGAATAACACGTAGCATGCAATAATAGTCAGCGTATAAATAGTGTTTGCGTTGAGTGTCGATTGTGATTTAGAGTAAGTAACATATGTAACACCCAAAAGTGCGTAAAGCAAAAAGGGTTCGAGTATACTCACAGATAGCGTTTAACAAGTAAACACTCTCTTGGATTAAAGGGAGCGCTGAGAGATTAGCCTGAACAGTTAACGATAGCATAAGCGATGAACGACGCATAAAACGGTGAAATGAACTAAGTGTCGAGTGGCTATTCGATCGGATGGCTATCTGATCGGTTGACCAATCCGTTCGGATGGTCATCCGATCGGATGGCCATTTGATTGGATTGACATTCACTTGGTAAGGATGTGTTTGTGTATGATGGCTTTGAAGTTTTCGTTGTAGCATTTTGAAAATAGAGAAATATCTCTACCCTTCAGGTCGTCGATCGAATGGTCGTTCGATCGGAAAGCGATCCGATTGGCAGGTGATCGGAGAGTCGCGCTCCGGTCAAAGATAATATTTATATACCCTAATTACCCTTAACAAATAGCTAGTGGTAGCAAGGGGTCGAACCACGAAGAGTATGTGGTTTGCGAATGGACTATGAATGAAATGCAGAAAATGTCACGTTTATGAAGCTTGCTAAGATATGTTT
This sequence comes from Helianthus annuus, assembly GCF_002127325.2. Classification (NCBI taxonomy): domain Eukaryota; kingdom Viridiplantae; phylum Streptophyta; class Magnoliopsida; order Asterales; family Asteraceae; genus Helianthus; species Helianthus annuus. The sequence goes on from NC_035446.2 coordinate 110,448,250, forward strand.
TTGTATTTTTGTTTGATTGGAAGATATAAATTATAACTACTAAAAAAAAACGAGCAATTGCAATAATGTAAATAAAGGTTTTGACAAGATAGAGAAAACAAGGTTCACACCCGGTTCGGTTATTGCAATCCTAGGGTTCTTACACGTTTTAGATTTAATTCACTTGAATATGTTATTAACGGATTTCTATCATCGAAGCTTAGGTGCCAATTGTTATCAACGCATACACGGACTACAATGCACTTCGTTACTTCGGACAAATAAAACCTTTTGAATGACAAGGCATAATTACACAAACTTATTTCGCAAAGTCAAATTTCATAACTCACTCGACAATTCACAAATATAGTTCAAATGCAAGACAATTGTCAATCAATTCAAATACAAATCAAGTTGTCACAAAACCAAACTAAAATATTGTTCAAACCCTAGACTTACAATTAACCTACACCGGGGTGAAACCTCCGAGGAATTAGCCGCTCATGGTGTAAATGGCACGATCAACGGATGCACGGAACTTGAGTTGGATCATCTTGGGACTTGAAGATGGATGATGGAATGGTTAGGGTTTGGAATGGTTGGTGGTGATGAATGGGTTGAATGGTTGTAATCGTGATGAACTAGGGTTTTGATTCGGGTAAGAAATCGGGTTGTTGAGAGGATGGAATATGGAATAGAGATGAAGTGGTCATGAAAGATGGTGAATAATGGCTCCAAGAATGTCTTTCAAACTCAAAATTAAGTGTAACTCCCGCATTGAAGGAGCTAGGACCAATAGGAATCGAAATTAGACCCCCAAATGGCCACATTCGCGTTTTGAAAATCCCTCACCCGTCGCCGACGGGTCTGACCCCGTCGCCGACGGGTCCCCAAAATAGCAAATTTGGCCGACGGCCTAATCATCTGTATACGGGAATTTCAGCATACGGGGTTATCCAGGGGGCGTCGCCGACGGCCTGTACCCCGTCGCCGACGGCTCCCTAAAAACCAAATTTCCATTTTTAGCTCCTTGCACTTCCGGTTGATCCGTAACGCATCCCGGTGCTCCGGTTTTCGACCCGATGACCCGTAAAGCTCCCGAAAAGCTCCTTAAACTCCATCAAACCTGCAAAACACATTCTTGATTAAAAGTAGGCTATTCGAAACTAAAACTTACGTAAAAACGTTAAGTTAAACAATAACAAGCACCGGTTTTCAATCGCGTATCACATCCCCACACTTGTCTTTTGCTTGTCCCCAAGCAAATCTGTTTTTCACTTTCACGTGGGTCGAACAACGAACATACATCCCATTCCCGAGACAAAGGTTAAGGTCTAATGTCATACAAAAGTTCAAACTCTTTACAATATTCAATGTATTTAGCGGTGACGTGCTTTAGATACACAAATGGTTACCCAAGATTAACCCGCCCGTAAAACTAACAAATCATGCATATCCCTCACAATGTGCTCTCCACTCGGCTTAAAGTTTGCTAACATATGTAATGTATTAGCTTTTCAACAATTAATCGCTCAAAACCAAATAGAACACGTACCCGCATAGGCTTGCAACTCAATCATTCTCCACTATCGAACACAAATACTAAGCACAAGTCAAAAGGTCTTTGAGGGGTTGTAACGGGGCTAGGCGAAGGGTAGGAATAGGATATTTTTAAGTGGCTATGGTGATGAAAAATTCGAATTTTATTACAAAAGACTATCCTAAACAAAAGCAAACTATAAACATCCAAAATGGGCGAAAACTTCCGCCTTTTATTCAACAAACTACTAGCACATCTTTTTGTGTTTTTCTCACTGCTTGTTCATTCTTTTTCGCAACATTTTCTGATTTTTTTTTTTTATGAATCACAACTATACAAACTTAATTTCCTATAATCGAATTTTCATCACACGGGTTTTAAAAAGAAAAGGCTTATGATTATGGGCTAAGTGGGTGATCAAACGAAAGGTTTAGGCTTAAATTGGGCGACTAGGGGACTTGTTTGGGTAAGGATGGATAAATGGTTTAAAAGGAAAAGGTTTACCTAATGCCTTAATCATTCTCGTGCTTGTATTCGGTCTATAGTCTCGAATGTATCAAAAGTTGCAAGTTCTACAATACGCGACTAATGGCCCACTCAACAAAGAAACATGTAAATGTGAATCTATGATGTATAAAGGGCTCAAACCTCACGTATAAGGGTATGTTATGTGATATGCATACATTGCTAGTTCTTTAGGCGAATTATTCTCAAATAACCACCCACTAAATACCCGATATGCTTATTAATTTGAACTTGACCATGACAAAAGACCAAATGGTCTGTGACATCCCTCGTTGACTTGGTTACTTGTGCTTTTGAGATTGCTTTGAAAACAAGATATTTTTGAAAAATTTTCTTGAAATTTTCCCCCATCCCCACACTTGAGGTAAACATTGTCCTCAATGTGTAGTATTTAAATGAACGGGTCAAAATCGAAAATTTTTACTACTCCCCCATCCCCACACTTTAGGTACATATTGTCCTCAATGTGTAAGAACTAGAGTTTGTAAAGCACAAGGGATGTGACACGGCTAACTTCCCCAAAATTACACCCCGGAAAATAAAATACAAAATACAATCCACTTATTTGCTAACTAAAAATCAAAGGTAAAAAGAAACGTATGCACCTGGTTTTTCGCTAGTTCCTTGTGTGCTCTTCATCTTTTCAACTAAGCGGTCGTCTCACGAACATAGTGTACCTACAAATCTTAACCCTTGTGTAGAAGCATGCTTCTCACAACCATCAAAATTTGTTAATTACCTAGTTCTACCACTTTTATGAAATCATTACCAAGCCATACATTATTGTACCTTTGACTTTATGTGGAATTTTTTTTTTTTACAACAACAATAAACCTAACTCACTTTCGTAGGAATCACGGTTGCATTTAGCTTATGCAACAAGCCCTTTTAAACCTCCCGATAGCTCGGGAGGACGAGTAGGTCTCGTGAGGGTTATATAGGGAACACACCCACAAAGTTCATTTAACTAGGCAATAATTAAATAAAAACAAAAAAAAAATAACGGAAAATAATATACAACAACAACAACATAAAACATACCATACCTCTACCGCTGATATCGCTCGTTTGGATCCATGGGCGGGTTGGGTTGGTATGGATAACCAGTGAGGGCCTCGAACATTTCCCTATAGTTATCTAAGGGGCTTTGCTCCCCTTGGGGTGGTGGTTGGTACGGGATTGGAACGAAGCTAGACCCTACCGCTTCGGGCCAATGCGGAGTCGGGTCGGATGGGCCTTGAGGATAGGGAAGATCGGAGTAATTTGTCCACCCCGAGTGCTCGGCGTAGGGGAGGCCGGCTTGGTAGTCTCTATGGTGTCGCTCCTGATCATGCAACACTTTGGCGTTATTAAGCGCCATCTCTTGAGAGACATACATGGCACTCCAACGGCGGCGGTTCAATTCTTCTTCTTGTTGTCGACGCGCCGTTTCCGCTTCTTCCCATGCCCGCCTTCGGGCTGCTTCATCCTCCTGTTGCTTTGCTAACTGTTCCATGTGTGATCTTTGCATGGCTTGGAACAGTTCTTGCTCTTCCATGAACTTATTCATTCTTTCACGTTGGGCTCCTTGAGCGTCCCAGTATTCTTGCATTGAAGCTCCGTAAGACCCTTGCCAAGCTTCTCTCCTTTGATTGTATTCCCGACCTTCTCCTATACACGAGGAGACATTATCATATATCTCCTGTTGCCCCCTGTCAAAGTTTTTGTAGGAGGGTACCCGTCGTCGGGTCACAAAACCTGCCACCTCAGCGTTTATCTCCCTATGTGGCCGCATATAACGTTGCCTTGGCCTTCGTGCCTCGGAGGGTTCAGCTTCCTCCTCTTCTTCCTCTTCTTCCTCCATCTCCACATCTTCTTCCTGCACGGGTGGTGCCCCGGAAGTACGAACCTCAAACTTGTTCCCCAAATCATCGGTCACCACATACCTATTTCCCGAAAACTTGACCTCTATCCTCCAATTTTTCTTCATGTAACCCCAAGTAAATTCCTCCACTGGCTTAGAGACCCATAGTGCTTCCGAGGGCAAGCAATTCTGCTGCACAAGCATGGCACTAATGAGGCGTGCATACGGAATAAACCGCCTCTGAGACGACTCCCTGGTAGCCCATGTGTTCATCATGACTATGTGCCTCCACGACAGTGTCGGGGTCCCATACAATAAGGCATGCACCACCCTGCAATCACTTACTCTCACACCCCCACGATCACCAAATCTTGCTAAAATGTTCTCAACCGAGATCCCTTGAAGGATCTTTCCCTCGAGCGACATATGCTTCCGTTTCATGTCACCCCCTGGGTGGGTTGGCAAAATAACGTCTATCAATTGATCTATATCGTTGGTGTTCAAATGATTATCCAAAAAATTCTCAATGGATGGGTAATCATAGGCTTGTACCCCCAAAGAGTCAAACCCAGCAATACGATTCATAGTTTCGAAAGACATCGTCATGTTTCCTCGAGATGTCTTCCCCACTAACTTCCATTGCGAAGGGGATTCATTCTTGTTTACAAGCTTCAAAGTAGACAACCACTCACATACTTCCGACAAGTAAATCCGGTGAGTATTGTCTTCACACCAATCCAAAACGCTCTCCCATCCCAACCTCTCAAACATTTGTACAATCCCGATGTTCCGGAATTCTTCTACATTCACGGTCCGTTCACATATCACTCTTGTTGGAACCGACGTGTTCACCCCGCTTGTCATCTTCCATTTCCACAACTTAGCTTCCAACTTTCTATCTTGGTAGCTCGACAACTGTTTGTTCTTCTCGTCATCCCAAATTCTGGCATTTTGACTATCCCTGAACTTTGCCCATTCCCAATCTTGTCGGTATAATCTTGGATCATTTTCTGCAACAGTGCTCGGTTGTTCCCATTTCTTCGGTATTAAACCGGAAGAAGACCCAATCCCGGATGATGAAGCTTGACCCGTAGTCTTTTGTCTCTTGCTTCCTGCCATGACTACAATCACCAACAAGCAAAACATCAATATAGATTCAACCTGCATTAACTCCCAAACTTTGAACATGAAGCATGATGTTGACAATTTAATTAACAAGTATACGCAAAGTCGCCTCTTTAAACTTCCAAAGTCGCTCACTTTATCATAACTTATTAATCTTTTGTCAATCTTACAATATCTTATAATTTTAACAAAGGTCAACATCATCTTCATGTTCAATCATGTTCATAACAGTGTAATCACTTCACTATGGTTATGACATGCTCAAATTCCATTCAAAACAACTAATCTTGCTCAAAATCATGCTATCATAACATACATTGTCTAAACAACCTACTCTTAAACCAAAAAGTTTAAAATTTCGGAAGAAAAACACTAATATATAATTATCAAGCATAAATTTAAGAAGAATCCATACCTTTGGTGTTGTTAGACAAGAAGAACTAAGAAAAGATGACAAACAAGCAATTTGATGAACACCCTTTCAAAACCCTAAAGAACACGCCCATAAATCTTGCACAATAGCAAGAATTGATGAAAACCGTGTTAGGGGTTTTGTTCGTCTTGAAAAATTACTCAAGATGGACCCAAGAATCAGTGGATTTGGTGGAGAATTGAGAGAGTTATGGTAAGTTGAAGGTTTAGGGTTCTTAGGGAGGAAGGTGGAGAAGATGAAGGGAATAGGTGATGTTAGGAGAGAGAAGGCAGAGAATTTGTGAGGTAAGGAATGATGTAAGAGAATGGTGGACCGAATTTGTGGTGAAAAATGTGTTTGGGTGGTGTTTGGTTAAGTGAAAAGATGTTTCAATTCGTTTTTTACTAGCTTGGAACGTACCTGCGTCGGAACAGAATTGAGAAGCCGTCGCCGACGGGTCCCACCCCGTCGCCGACGGCCTTTGGATTTGAGGTGTGGGGGCGACGGGCTAAGAGTCTGCCGACGGTCAAAATGGTGTCTACGGGCATTTTTGGAAGCCGTCGCCGACGGCCACCACCCCGTCGCCGACGGGTTTTTAAATTTTTTTTTTTTTTTTTTTTGAAAAATAAGAGGAAATTTATGAAGTTTTACCAAAAGGATTATGTACATTAAAAATTCCTAAAAATTACTAAAAACTATTTTTGTGATTTTTATAAGTTAAAAATTTTTAAACAAATAACCGTTGACGGCCCTACCACCCCCCAAAAAGTCGTGTATTGTCCTCAATACACCAAATCAAGTCTAAAACATACCTTGTATCTTCACGACCTGTTTGGAATGCCCGAACTTCACACAATCAAGAAAGGTTAGTATGAACCGGAAACGAGTCACATCCAATTACGCAAACAATTGAATAAGTATACATAACTTTACAAAAGCGTGTTACCGGTCTTTTTAATTCACCTCATATGTCGGTACGCTTCCCAAAAAACATACCAACTCCACATTTGCATCCTTTTTCTCTTCATTACCATCAAGGAATGGTTTAAGGCGGTGATCGTTAACCGTTTGCTTCGACCCGTCCTTCGGGTCCTTGATTGTAACATCGCCAAGTTTCCCGACCCGTGTAATCACATACGGGCCCATCCACTTGCTCTTGAGCTTTCCGGGGAAGTATTTAAGCCTTGAATTGTAGAGCCAAACCTTTTGACCCACTTCAAACTCCTTTGGCTTCAACTTCGCGTCATGTGCTCTCTTCATGTCATCCTTGTACTTTGAAGCACACTCGTACGCTTCTTCCCTAAGCTCCTCCAACTCACAAAGCTTCAACTTTCGCTCCTTTCCTGCATCGTCATATTTCATGTTAACCTCTTTTATAGCCCACCAAGCACGATGCACAAGTTCAACCGGTAAGTGACAATTTCGCCCATAAACTAAGCGATAAGGAGTGGTTCCAATAGGTGTTTTATGAGCCGTTCTATAAGCCCATAAAGCATCATTCAACTTCGTTGACCAATCCTTTCGGTCGGGTCGAACGGTCTTTTGCAAAATTTCTTTTATTTGCCTATTGGAAACCTCAACTTGACCGCTTGTTTGTGGGTGGTAGGGAGTAGCAATTCGATGGTCAACACCATACCGTTTCAAGAGTTTGCCAAAATTAAAATTCTTGAAATGAGATCCCCCATCACTAATGATCACTCGGGGAACCCCAAATCTAGAAATTATATTTGTTTGAACAAAATTGCAAACAACGGTGTGGTCATTCGTTTTAGTGGCAATCGCTTCGACCCATTTGGATACATAATCGACCGCCACCAAAATGTATAAGTTGCCATGCGAATTAGGGAATGGGCCCATGAAATCGATCCCCCATACATCAAAAATATCTACAATAAGGATCGGTTGCATGGGCATTTCATCCCTTTTTGATATACTCCCTAACTTTTGACACTCAACACAATTTTTAGCGAAATTAAAAGCATCCTTAAAAATAGTCGGCCAATAAAGGCCGCTATTGAGCACTTTGTGTCCAGTTTTGTGACCACTAAAATGGCCCCCACAAGCAAATGAATGCAAGTGCATCAAGACGCTAGGAATCTCCTCGTCGGGTATGCATCTTCGAACGACTTGATCCGGACAAATCTTGAATAAGTCCGGTTCTTCCAACGTGTAATACTTGATTTGAGACAGGAAGTGCAACCTCTTCCTTCTATCCCAATGAGCCGGCAAGTCACCTGTAACCAAATAGTTGACAATATTAGCATACCATGGTAATATTCCAACTTTTAAGATTTGCTCATCTGGAAAAGTCTCATTAATTTCTTCACGGGAAGAATCCTCTACACTCAATCGAGACAAATGGTCCGCGACCACATTCTCGCTCCCTTTCTTATCTCGAATCTCTAGGTCAAACTCTTGTAGCAAGAGAACCCATCGGATTAGCCTCGGCTTCGCATCCTTCTTGTCCATGAGATACCTAACTGCAGAATGGTCAGAATAAACAATGACCTTAGTACCCCATATATAAGCACGAAACTTATCCAACGCATATACCACCGCAAGTAGCTCTTTCTCGGTAGTTGTGTAATTCAATTGTGCATCCGAGAGAGTCTTACTTGCGTAGTAAATAGCAACCGGTTTCTTGTCTACCCTTTGACCCAACACGGCCCCCACCGCATAATCACTTGCATCACACATGATTTCGAATGGTAATGACCAATTCGGTGATTGCAAAATTGGGGCCTCAACCAACTTTTGTTTCAACACATTAAAGGCATTTTGACATTCTTGGTTAAATTCAAATGGTTGGTCTTTTAGCAATAACTTACATAGGGGTTTGGTTATATCACTAAACCCTTTTATAAATCTTCTATAAAACCCTGCGTGACCCAAGAACGATCTAATACCCTTAACATTCGTGGGATAAGGTAAGGTAGAAATAACTTGCACCTTTGCACGATCAACCTCTATCCCACGACTCGACACTACATGCCCCAACACAATTCCTTCTTGAACCATGAAATGACTCTTTTCCCAACTCAAAACAAGATTTTTCTCAACACATCTTTTCAAAACTTTTTCGAGTTGGTCAAGGCATGTATCAAATGATGACCCAAATATTGAGAAATCATCCATGAAGATTTCCAAAGACTCCCCCACCATATCTGAAAAGATACTCATCATACACCTTTGAAAGGTGGCGGGGGCATTACAAAGTCCAAATGGCATCCGCCTAAATGCGAAAGTACCATATGGACAAGTAAAAGTAGTCTTTGCTTGGTCTTCCGGATGTATAGCAATTTGATTGTATCCGGAATAACCATCCAGAAAACAATAAAATTTTTGTCCGGCCAATTTCTCAACTATTTGGTCAATAAACGGCAAAGGGAAATGGTCTTTGGAAGTTGCGGCATTCAACTTCCTATAGTCAATACAAATACGCCACCCGGTTACCGGCCGAGTGGCGACCTCTTCACCTGCGTCGTTTGTGACGACTTGAATACCCGCCTTTTTTGGAACTGTTTGTGTCGGGCTCACCCATTGGCTATCCGAGATAGGGTATACAATACCCGCATCTAGCCACTTCAAAACTTCCTTCTTCACTACTTCTCGCATATTCGGATTTAGTCTTCTTTGTGTGTCACGAGAAGGGTTCATTCCATCTTCCGTGATGATCTTGTGCATCACCACCGAGGGACTAATTCCCTTCAAATCTGCAATGGTCCACCCGATAGCGGCTCTATGGGTGACCAATACCTTCATCAACCTCTCTTCTTGCTCCCCGGTTAAATTGGATGCAATAATGACCGGGAGCGTGCTACCTTCACCCACATAAGCATACTTAAGATGCTTGGGTAGCACCTTCAACTCTAATGCCGGAGGTTCTTCCAATGACGGCTTCAGCTTCGTGTCTATGCTTTCCGGAAGACTTTCCACTTGATGTGTCCAAGTGGGCCTTCCTTCTTTTGCCGCCATAACCTCCAACTCTTTCATCTCTTCATCCATACTCCGATTTGTTTCTCCTTGTAACCTGTCAAACATGAAACACTCCTCTATTGTGTTTTCCTCTTCGACACTAGTGTCACATAGAGGTATACACTCGTCAACGATGTCCGCCATATAACATTCATCGCCAACTAGAGGATCCGTTAATCCTGAAAAGACATTTAACCGCAACCGACGGTTACCAAAAGTCATGTCGACCGTGCCCGATTTACAATTAATTTGGGCATTCGATGTTGCCAAAAATGGTCGACCAAGGATCACCGTTGGTTGCTTGGTTCGGTCCAAAGAAACATAATCTAACACAAGAAAGTCCACCGGATAGTAAAAGTCCTCGACCTTGACTATTACATCCGTGACTATCCCACGGGGTAGTTTAGGGGTCAAGTCGGCCAACACCACGGTGGTGTTCGACACTTGAAGTGGACCAAAATCATATTGGTCATATAAACTACCCGGCAAGATACTCACACTCGCCCCAAGATCCAAAAGTGCCCGTGTCATTTTGAATTCACCCACTTGTATTGAAATAATGGGCGCCCCCGGATCTTGGAGTTTTGGTGGAAGTGCACCCGAAAGAATTGAACTCACATTTTCGGTTAAATCAAGTTTTTTAGGAAATTTGTGAGTTCTCTTTTGGGTACATAAATCTTTCAAGTATTTCGCATATGAAGGAATTTGTTTGATAGCATCTAAAAGTGGTAAGTTAATTTTAACTTGTTTAAAAATTTCCCACATCTCTTCTTGATGTGGGCCTCTTTTGTTTACCACTTTCTTAGATAGTCCCAAAAGAGCTTCGGGAAAAGGGGCGGTATTACCCTCCACACCCTTGTCCTTAGCCTTTGGGATGGGAACGGTCGCAACGTGTGTATCTTTGTTAATTTTTAATTCATTTTTATTTTGACCCGTTCGACCGTTATTCTCTTCATCATCACTCGCATCTTCCACCACCCCTTCAACAAACTTGGGTGGTGGTGGCTCAACACCGTTATCTATCACTCGACCACTACGTAAAGAAATTTTGTTTATTGGTACCTCACGTGTGTTTTTCGAGCTCGACCCTTGATGCTTAGGGTTCACCGTGGTGTCACTTGGAAGTCCTCCTCCACTTCCGCGAATTTGAGCCATCTCTTGAGCAAGTTGCCCCACTTGCTTCTCCAATGCCTTTTGAGATTTATCCCTCACTTCAAACTCTTTCTTCACTTCAGCTTTGAACTCATGGTGTGAATTGGTAAGAGTACTCACAGCATTCATGATAGCATCAAATTTCGAACTAATCGAATCATCACCTTGGGAGTTAGAAGCATTACCCCCATTTCCGCCTTGGTTGTAACCACGTTGATAATTACCTTCACGGTTTTGATACCCTTGGTTACCCCCTTGATTGTAATTCCTTTGGTAACCCCCTTGGTTACCACCTTGACGATTGTTGTATGAAGACCCACCTTGACTACCTTGATTACCCGATTGGAAATTCGGATTCATTTGATTTGAGGCGTTACCATACCGGAAATTAGGGTGATTTCTCAAACCCGGATGGTAAGTGTTGGAATTCATGTCGTATTGCTTCCGATCCCCATACACTTGATTTACCTCTTCGGTGTAGTCACTCGATCCCGTTGGGCATTGCTTGGTACTATGCCCAATATCACCACAATCTTCACACACTTCAAATTGAACCGCATTCACCTCCTTCTTTTTCTTCAATTGGGCTATTTCTCGCTCTAAGGTGGAAATCCTATCCTTGGAATCGAGATCGGGAAGTGATCGGGAAACCGGATGCCTTTTTGCTCTATCGGCCGATTCTTTTTGTTTGGACCGTTTGCTCATCCTCTCCAAAAATTCCCAATCGTCATCCTCATGATTGCTCAAGAGTGTACCATTGCTTGTCGTCTCGAGCCGATTCCAAGTCGCATCATCCAAACCCCGTACGAAACATTTCACCAATTCCCATTTTTCTATTTGGTGATGTGGGCATCTCCTCATGAGTTCTTTGAATCGGGTGAACGCTTCATGTAAAGGCTCACTTGAAAGTTGACGAAATGACCGAATTTCATCTCTAGCATCGTCGGTCTTGGCCATGGAATAGTATTCGTCCAAAAATGCTTGTTGCATTTGTTCCCAAGTTCGAATACTATTGGCCGGAAGTGTAAAGAACCACTGCTTTGCTTTATCTTTCAATGAAAATTGAAATAGGCGAAGCTTCACTTCCTCTAATGCGAAATTATGCCCTCCAATAGTATCACAAATAGACGAGAACTCCGTCAAATGGGTGTACGGCTCGTCATTGGACCTCCCGTTGAAATGAGGAAGGATGTTGATGTAATGCGGCTTACAATCGAACATCCTCCTTTCGCATACTATTGGAGAGTTGTTCTCGGTCACTATTGGTCGGAAACGGTCGTTTACTCCCCGTGGAAGTTGTTGACGACGTTGTGGCCCATTAACTTCTTGATCGACCGGTCTTCGATTATCCCGTCTTTCATCCCGTCGCTCCTCTCTTCGATTATCTCTCGGGTTACCACCTCCCACAAAACGAGGAATCCGGTTAGGGTTTACATTGTTGTTGTTATTGTTGTTGTTGTAAAACCCTTCATTCCGGTTCCGTTGGTTGTTATTTTGTGGTTGACGGTTGTTCCCATACCCATTGTTTCTTCCACCCCCGTAGCCATATTCCTCTTCCCCAACATAGTTGGCGTTTTGAGACCCAAACTCCTCATCGTCGTACCTTCGAGCATTGTATACGTTTCCCCTATTCAAGTAACCCCAATCTTCATCATCATTGGCTCGATCATCATAATAACCCCCATCGTCCGAATTTTCCGTATGAATGCTCACGTGTTCCGGCGATTGATAACCGGGAACACTATACGGTTCGTCATCGGGAATTGCATTCCTTAAATCGTCGATGTTGAAAAACGGGTCTTCGTTCACGGGATTGCCGTGATCACGGTTACCTCTTCGATCGGAGTTGACATTCCGATCGTCAAGGTTAATAGGTAACGATGCTTGTCGGTGAAGAGGTTGTTGTTGAGGTGTTCGTTGGGTGTTGTTGGTGTTTTGGTTTCGGAAAGGTGGAGTGGGTGGTCTTGCATTTGTGTTACCACCCGGTTGCTCTTGAGCAGGATAAAAGACTCCTCGAGATTGGAATTGATTTGGGTGGAAGTTTTGGTTTGGGTTAAATTCTTGGTTGGAATTGTGGTTTGCCATTGAATCGGTTTCAATGGTTGGTGTGAATGGTGGTGTTTGGTTGGTTTGATTAGAAGCAAGAGTTGCTTCTAACCGGCTTGCTAAGTTTCTTCTTGCGAGTCTTTCAATTTCCGGTTCGTAGACTAGAGGTGAAGTCCTCCCGGAATTTCGTGTACGCATGCACTACCTGTAACCTGCACAAGTAACACACCCAGCGTAACAAGGAAAAAGACAATACAAAAAGAAAGCAAAACAAATTAAACAGTTAATCACACAATTTCAAACAATATCCAAACACAAAGCGCACGCACTCCCCGGCAGCGGCGCCAAAATTTGATCGGAGAGTCGCGCTCCGGTCAAAGATAATATTTATATACCCTAATTACCCTTAACAAATAGCTAGTGGTAGCAAGGGGTCGAACCACGAAGAGTATGTGGTTTGCGAATGGACTTTGAATGAAATGCAGAAAATGTCACGTTTATGAAGCTTGCTAAGATATGTTTTTGTATTTTTGTTTGATTGGAAGATATAAATTATAACTACTAAAAAAAACGAGCAATTGCAATAATGTAAATAAAGGTTTTGACAAGATAGAGAAAACAAGGTTCACACCCGGTTCGGTTATTGCAATCCTAGGGTTCTTACACGTTTTAGATTTAATTCACTTGAATATGTTATTAACGGATTTCTATCATCGAAGCTTAGGTGCCAATTGTTATCAACGCATACACGGACTACAATGCACTTCGTTACTTCGGACAAATAAAACCTTTTGAATGACAAGGCATAATTACACAAACTTATTTCGCAAAGTCAAATTTCATAACTCACTCGACAATTCACAAATATAGTTCAAATGCAAGACAATTGTCAATCAATTCAAATACAAATCAAGTTGTCACAAAACCAAACTAAAATATTGTTCAAACCCTAGACTTACAATTAACCTACACCGGGGTGAAACCTCCGAGGAATTAGCCGCTCATGGTGTAAATGGCACGATCAACGGATGCACGGAACTTGAGTTGGATCATCTTGGGACTTGAAGATGGATGATGGAATGGTTAGGGTTTGGAATGGTTAGTGGTGATGAATGGGTTGAATGGTTGTAATCGTGATGAACTAGGGTTTTGATTCGGGTAAGAAATCGGGTTGTTGAGAGGATGGAATATGGAATAGAGATGAAGTGGTCATGAAAGATGGTGAATAATGGCTCCAAGAATGTCTTTCAAACTCAAAATTAAGTGTAACTCCCGCATTGAAGGAGCTAGGACCAATAGGAATCGAATTTAGACCCCCAAATGGCCACATTCGCGTTTTGAAAATCCCTCACCCGTCGCCGACGGGTCTGACCCCGTCGCCGACGGGTCCCCAAAATAGCAAATTTGGCCGACGGCCTAATCATCTGTATACGGGAATTTCAGCATACGGGGTTATCCAGGGGGCGTCGCCGACGGCCTGTACCCCGTCGCCGACGGCTCCCTAAAAACCAAATTTCCATTTTTAGCTCCTTGCACTTCCGGTTGATCCGTAACGCATCCCGGTGCTCCGGTTTTCGACCCGATGACCCGTAAAGCTCCCGAAAAGCTCCTTAAACTCCATCAAACCTGCAAAACACATTCTTGATTAAAAGTAGGCTATTCGAAACTAAAACTTACGTAAAAACGTTAAGTTAAACAATAACAAGCACCGGTTTTCAACCGCGTATCAGCAGGACACTTAGTGAGAACAAGTTCACAGCAGGATTGTCACTCGATCGGATAGCAATCCGATCGGGTGGCAATCGGTTAGTTACTGATGATCTTTGAAAATTATGAAAATGATTAAGTGTAGAAGTTCCAAATGTCACATGGTCGGATGGTCATTCGATCGGATGGCTATCCGATCGGACGGCAATCCGTTCGACGTTCAGACCTTTTGAAAGTTTGAGAAAAAAAAAGTTTAAGTGTGAATCAAAGTGCAATCCAATCGGATTGCGGTTCGATCGGATGGCGATCCGATCGGATGGCGATCCGATCGGACGGCGATCCGTCCCGCGATCTGATCTTTTGCAAACTTGAATGTTGTTATGTTTTGAAGGTTTTGCGGTTTGATCGAGACAGTGTGACAACGTGCTAGACAACAGAAACCCCATCATGACCCAAGTTATCTGACCGAACAGGAATCACCCAAATCCGATTAGTTTACTGGTTCATGACGGTTGTTCATGTTTAACCCGAAATCGGTTGTCTCTTTGATAGAAACCAGATCTTGAACCAACACATCACTAAGAAAGAGTAGAAGGTCTGTACAAGCTCCGATTCTATCGGTTTTGAGTGCATTGAGTGTAAAAGAGTTGAAAGAAAGTTAGTAACCATCTTTCAATCCTTTTAACCATGAATATGCGTAGATCTATGCGAAAACATTGTTTAATCATGTGGAAATCCTTCAGATCTGAGTTGTTCTTGGTGGAATGATGCCAAAACTTGAAGTTCATACGAACTCCATGATGACATCATCCTAGAACATCTCAAATCCACTGATTTCAAGGTTAAAAGTTAAGATCCAAAAGAGAAAATGATGAAGAAGTGTGTGTAGATCATAGAAGTACAAGATTTGAGTTAAAGACTTACAAGAATCGCGAGAAATCGAGAAAGAGAAGGTCTGGAACGCTGCTGGTCGAGTGAGGGAGCTGTCACATCAAGTGATGTGACAGGAGGGGTATTTATAGGTTGCCAAAAAGGGAAAGTGCAAAGGTGTCGGATAGGCCACTGATCAGATGGCGTTCGATCGGATGGCGATCCGATCGGATGGCATTCCGATCGGTTGGCCATTCGATCGATCGGCCATTCGACCGTGGTGGTCCGAGGAGTTGAGTTTTGGCGTTTCGTTTCGCGTGTTGGGTTTTGCGATGCGATAGATTGATAATAACCACACAAATACTATATCTTACATACAACCACTATAATTAACTTGTGTTTAGCGTTTGCGATTAAATTGCGTTGCGATAGAGTTGCGATTGCGTTTCGATTAATCACCACAAACATAAAGTAAACATGCACAAGTAACACATAAGTAACACACACACGTAAAACAATATTCAGAATCTACCAATAAAGGTGCGAGCGCGATTGCGATGCGATTATCGATAAAGAGATAAACATCGATTAAATCTCGATTATTAATAGATACTCCACATAATACAACTGAAGCAATAAAATAAAAGATTCGATTACAAGTCAAAGAAGTCAAAACAGTAATTAAGCAAGGAGTGACAGATCGCAATTAGCAATTAGCAATCTTTTCTTTTTTTGACTTCAATCTTGACTTTGACTTTGACTTTCGTAACACGGGGTGTTACAGCCTCCCCTTCTTAAGGGAATTTCGTCCCGAAATTAGGCTGAAGCCGTAACAAACAACTGTGGGTACTTCGCCTTCATGTCACTTTCGAGTTACCAGGTGAACTCTGCGCCTCGTTTGCCTTCCCAGCTAACCTTCACAATGGGAATGCGTGAGCGTCTGAGCTTCTTGATTTCTCGATCCATGATCTCGACAGACTTTTCCACGAAGTGTAATGTTTCGTCCACTTGTAGATCCTCTAGTGGAACTTGTAAATCCTGCTCGGCTAGGCACTTTCTGAGGTTCGATACATGGAAAGTTGGGTGGACGTTGCTAAGTTCTTCCGGTAGTTCGAGTCTGTAGGCCACTTTTCCGATCCTTTCCAGAATCTTAAAGGGTCCAACATATCGAGGCGCGAGCTTTCCTTTCTTGCTGAATCTGATCACACCCTTCCAAGGTGATACCTTTAGGAGTACGTGATCGCCAACGTCAAATTCAAGGGGCTTGCGTCGTCTATCGGCGTAACTTTTCTGACGACTCCGAGCTTTCAGTAGATTGTCTTGAATTTGGAGGATCTTGTCAGTCGTTTCGTGCAGTAGCTCGGGACCGATTAGTTGCGCATCTCCGATCTCATGCCACACAATCGGCGATCGACATTTTCTTCCATATAATGCCTCAAATGGTGCCATTTGTATGCTAGAATGATAACTGTTATTGTACGAGAATTCTACTAAAGGTAAGTGAGCGTCCCAATTACCACCGAAATCTATGACACACGAGCGAAGCATGTCTTCAAGAGTACGAATCGTTCTCCCAGTCTGACCGTCGGTTTGGGGATGGAAAGCGGTACTTAGATTAAGTGTAGTACCGAGAGCAGATTGAAACGTTTCCCAAAGACGCGAGGTAAACCAACCATCACGGTCAGAGATATTGTCACGAGGTGTACCATGTCGACAGATAACTTCGTTGGTGTAGATTCGGGCTAATTTTTCTACCTTGAAGTCTTCTCGTATCGGCAGGAAATGAGCAGATTTAGTCAAACGATCAACGATAACCCAGATGCTATCGTGACCTGAGGTGGTACGCAGGAGTTTCGTGATAAAGTCCATGGCTATGCTTTCCCATTTCCACATCGGGATTTCAGGTTGAACAAGCAAGCCAGAGGGTCTTTGTTGTTCGGCCTTGACTTTCGAGCAAGTCAGGCACTTCGAAACATAGTTTGCGATATCCTTCTTCATTCCAGGCCACCAGTATCGTGGATGAAGGTCATGATACATCTTGTTGGCACCAGGATGAATAGAATATCGAGACTTATGGGCTTCATCCAACAGGATTTGTCGCAAGTTAGTACGTTTGGGAATCCAAATTCGGTCCAAATAATGGAATATCCCATTCGATTTATTCACTAACTGTTCGCCGTTA
This sequence comes from Helianthus annuus, assembly GCF_002127325.2. Classification (NCBI taxonomy): domain Eukaryota; kingdom Viridiplantae; phylum Streptophyta; class Magnoliopsida; order Asterales; family Asteraceae; genus Helianthus; species Helianthus annuus. Next base: position 110,465,606 of record NC_035446.2, read on the forward strand.
TGGTAAATCCTTTCCTTCTTCAAGGTGCGCTCGGTAAAGCAGGCATGCTGAGCGTCACGGATGAGGGTTTCGAGATAATGTTGGGCGTGAACATTTCGAACGCTATGTAAATAGCTTCGTCTGCTGAGGGCGTCGGCAACGACATTTGCTTTGCCAGGATGATAACGGATCTCACAGTCGTAATCGTTGAGAAGTTCTACCCATCAGCGTTGACACATATTCAGTTCTTTTTGGCTGAAGATGTGTTGTAGGCTCCTATGGTCGGTGAAGACCGTACACTTGGTACCATAAAGGTAGTGTCGCCAGATCTTCAACGCAAAAACAACTGCGCCTAGCTCGAAGTCGTGGGTTGTATAGTTCTTCTCGTGGATCTTGAGCTGACGAGATGCGTAAGCGATAACCTTGTCTCGTTGCATGAGAACACAACCGAGACCAAGGTTCGAGGCATCACAATAGACAATGAAGTCATCGTTTCCGTCGGGTAAAGCGAGAACGGGAGCATTGCAGAGCATATGCTTGAGAGTTTGAAAGGCAGTCTCTTGTTCAGTTCCCCAAACAAAAGGCTTGTCTTTACGCGTTAAGGAAGTAAGCGGGACAGGGATTTTCGAGAAGTCAACGATGAATTGACGGTAATAGCCCACCAATCGGAGGAACGAACGTACATCGGATGGTGATTTTGGAATAACCCAACTCTTAACAGCTTCGATCTTCGCGGGGTCGATCTGAATACCTTGACTATTGACGATGTGACCGAGGAATTGAACCTCCTCTAGCCAGAATTCACACTTAGAGAACTTGGCGTAGAGTCGATTCCCCTGGAGTAGCTCGAGAACCAAACCTAGATGCTGCGCGTGTTCGGTTTTCGACTTCGAATAGATAAGGATATCATCGATGAATACGATGACGAAACGGTCAAGAAATGGTTTGCACACACCGTTCATCAAATCCATGAAAACCACGGGTGCATTTGGTTAAACCAAAGGGCATTACGACGAATTCATAAGGGCCATAGCAGGTTCGGAATGCGGTTTTCAGAATATCTTCCTCCTGAATGCGTAACTAGTGATAACCTGAGCGTAAATCGATCTTCGAGAAACATGTAGCACATTGCAATTGATCAAACAAATCATCGATTCAGGGCAGGGGATAACGGTTCTTGATTGTCAGCTTATTCAACTCCCTATAGTCGATGCGCATTCGGAACGACCCATCCTTCTTTTTGACGAAAAGGACCGGTGCGCCCCAAGGAGAGGTGCTAGGGCGAATAAAGCCTTTGTCAAGTAATTCCTGGAGTTGGCTAGAGAATTCACGCATTTCGGACGGAGCTAGACGATAAGGAGATTTAGCAACAGGGTTGGCTCTAGGAATGAGGTCGATACGAAAATCAATATCACGACTCGGGGGTAAACCAGGTAGATCATCGGGAAAGACATTCGGAAAATCACGAACAACAGGCACCTTATCGATTGCCTTAACTTCCTTTTTCTCCGCTACTAATACGTGAGCCAAGAAAGCTTGGTATTCCTTGCGGAGATACTTGCTAGCTTGGACACACGACATGAGTTGGAGTTTCTTCGACGCGACTTCACCTTAGACACACGATAGATAACCATTAGCGAGCGAGAAGCGAATCATCTTATCGAAACAAACAACTTCAGCACGATTCTCACGAAGAAAATCCATGCCTACTATGATGTCAAAACTACCGAGCTGCATCGGAATAAGGTCGATAGGAAAGATGTGATTGTTGAGTTCGAGGGTACAATCACGGAGAACAGAATTGACAGCGACGGTTCTTCCGGTGGCAACTTCAACATCGAATGACGAGGGGAGATGGGCGCGCTTACGATTAAGGAGCTTTTCGAATTCTAACGACACAAAACAGTTATCGGCTCCAGTATCAAATAAACACGAAGCATATATACCATTCACAAGGAACGTACCATTGACTACGTTGTTATCGGCATGACCACTCGATTCGGGCACATGTTTGCGAAGTGGTTGGGATCACCACTCGCAAAGCAAGCTCTAATGTGGATCGCGGGTGCAGGAGCTGCTGGTTGGCCTGGAGGAGCAGGAAGTAGAGCTTGTTGAGCAGGAGCTTGACTTTGAGCTGGAGCTGGAGCTTGACGTGGACCTGTATGGCAGTTGGCGGTGAAATGGCCATACATGTTGCATGCACACAGTATCTGCAAGCGATTCCCACTGGGTGGTGATAGGTACAAGTAGGGCAAGCCGGGTGAGGACCAGTGTATGCACGCTTGGCCAGCGGTGCATGGGTAACCGGTGCCGCAACTTGGCGGTGTTGAGGCTGCGGTTGAGCAGGAACGGATTGAAGTGAAGCAGCGGCTGTAACAGCGCAATTCTTGTTACTATTGTTGTTGTTCTTCCTCTTGCGACGAGAGGACTTTGAAGACTGCGGAGCGGAGGCGGTTTCAGCGGTTGAAGCAGCGGTGACTTGGTGGAGATTCTTGGAGGCTTTATCCCAATAACCAGCGTTGACTCGCTTGTCGTTGATCTTAGCAACGAGTAAGAAAGTTTTCTCAATGGTTGACGTCTTTGCAGCTTGAACGAAATCAGCCACGCAATTCGGAAGAGCACAGATATACTTCTTGATGGTGATTTCAGGCGTAAAGACTTGACCTGGACAGATTATGCTTAGCTGCTTGAAGCGAGCAGTCAAACCAGCGTTGTCGCCATCCTTTTGCTTGAGATGCCGAAACTCATCTTCCAACTTTTGAAGCTCATGAGGAGGGCAGAACTCTTTCATCATCAAGTCCTTCAACTCGTCCCACGTTAACTCGTAAGCTGCATCATTTCCGCGCTTATTTCTCTCGGCGGTCAACCAGTCCAACGCCCTAGACTGGAAAACGCCGGTAGCGTTAACAGTGCGGAGATTGTCAGGACAGTTGCTTTGGCGCAGGGTAACTTCAATAGAATCAAACCATTGAAACATGGCAGTAGGACCATCTTCACTGGTAAATTCTTTAGGACCGCAAGCCTTGAACTGCTTGAAGCTAAAAGCAGACTTAGGTGAATCAGTCCTGGATTCTTCTGAAGATTTGCTAGCGTTTTCATCAGCTCTCTAACAATTTGCGGGATAACTTTCGCCATTTGCTTTGCGACGAGGGCGGCGATGCGTTTGTCATCATGATTGCGGTAAGCTGAACGGGAATGGAATGATCCGAATGACGACATTGTCTGCAATAGACACTGACAGCGTCATAGGATTCAAAACACTATATAATCGAATCTCACTTCACACGTACTACTACTAAAGCTCAGGAACACATTCAACCATACAAACACATAGGCACAATAATCACAGAAACACATAAGCACATAGAACACAAAACACGTAAGCCACAGAATCCACAGAATCTACACTACATTTTGCACGTATTCACCTATTATTCAAAGTCCGCGAGTTGGAGAATAGCGATTGCGATTAGCGAGCACATCGCGAGTAACATAGCATGCGATTAATCCACAAATAGCGATTTGTTAGCGTGTTGAGATAGATGTGTAGTGCGTGTTGTGTATGTCGATCAAGCGAAAAGAGAAAAGCGTAATAAATCACCAAAATCAAAACATGCAAACATGTAAACAGGTAAACCACGTAAACACACATAAAACCCACATAAAACGATAAATATCAGAGTCAACAGTTGTGGGCTCAGAATCGAAATACATAAAAATCAGCGATTGCGAGCTTGAAATCGAAAATAGATTATCTAAGGCTTGATAGACATTGACTACCCAAAGTGATTCGACTATTCTCAATGACTACAAGTATACATTTTGGCCTAATAGACTGTGCTCTATCACCGACATATGGTGAATGGCACGCATCCTTTCGGTTATTCACGCAACTCGAGTCGCTGGAATCCATCGGGAATTTGGTGAGAGTTTTGCTAAACCAAAATACTCTCTTGGATTGAAGGGAGCCCTGAGAGATTAGCCTGAATAGTTAACGATAGCATAAGCGACGAACGACGCGTAAAACGGTGAAATGAACTAAGTGTCGAGTGGCAATCCGATCGGATGGCTATCCGATCGGTTGACCATTCGATCGGATGTCAATTCGTTCGAATGGTCATCAGATCGGATGGCCATTCGATTGGATTGACATTCGCTTGGTAAGGATGTGTTTTTGTATGATGGCTTTGAAGTTTTCATTGTAGCATTTTGAAAACAGAGAAGTATCTCTACCCTTCAAGTCGTCGATCGAACCGTCGTTCGATCGGATAGCGATCCGATTGGCAGGGCACTTAGTGAGAACAAGTTCACAGCAGGATTGTCACTCGATTGGATAGCAATCCGATCGGGTGGCAATCCGTTAGTTACTGATGATCTTTGAAAATTATGAAAATGATTAAGTGTCGAAGTTCCAAATGTCACATGGTCGGATGGCTATCCGATCGGACGTCAATCCGATCGGACAACAGAAACCCCATCATGACCCAAGTTATCCGATCGAACAGGAATCACCCAAATCCGATTATTATACTAGTTCGTGACAGTTGTTCATTTTTAACCCGGAATCGGTTGTCTCTTTGATAGAAACCAGATCTTGAACCAACACATCACTAAGAAAGAGTAGAAGGTCTGTACAAGCTCCGATTCTATCGGTTTTGAGTGCATTGAGTGTAAAAGAGTTGAAAGAAAGTTAGTAAACCATCTTTCAATCCTTTTAACCATGAATATGTGTAGATCTATGCGAAAACATTGTTTAATCATGTGGAAATCCTTCAGGTCTAAGTTGTTCTTGGTGGAATGATGCCAAAACTTGAAGTTCTTACGAACTCCATGATGACATCATCCTAGAACACCTCAAATCCACTAATTTCACGGTTAAAAGTTAAGATTTAAAAGAGAAAATGATGAAGAAGTGTGTGTAGATCATAGAAGTACAAGATTTGAGTTGAAAACTTACAAGAATCGCGGGAAATCGAGAGAGAGAAGGTCTGGAACGCTGCTGGTCGAGTGAGGGAGCTGTCACATCAAGTGATGTGACAGGAGGGGTATTTATAGTGTAACAACCGTCTAATTACTACTCGGATATTATTGAAAATAAGCGTGACTTTATAAAAAAAGATACTTTACTTCATCATAAGTGCAAAATTTGAAGTTCTAAGGTAACTACATACCGGTTAATTACTAAACTAATTTAAACATTTAAAAACACGTTTAGTAAATTGTTTACATCACAACATTGTCTAACAAAGTTAAATTAACGCGGAAGCTTCAAAAGTGCGTGTTTGGTTCTTCAAAACACGCTTGATCGCCATCCGGAAAGACCCCATCATTACCTAGAGTCAACACTACTTAAAAAGTTAGTTTTGACATTGATATAATGTATATAAACAAATTCAAGTATCGAATCATCAAAAATAAAATAAAATTTCAGTTTTGGTCCTGTCGCGTGTCGCGCCAGAACTCCCTCGACTTGTCGCGTGTCGCGAGGACTCTCGCGTGTCGTGCCAGATCCAAAGGATCCTGTCGCGTGGCGCGGGGGAAACCATTTTCTAGCAAGTGCAGGTTTTTGACCTGCATTTCCTGCCAGCTCCGAAATTCACCAATTTTAACTTCAAATGCCTATAACTTTTGATCCGTAGGTCCGTTTTTGGTGATTCTTTTTCCTATACTTCTGTAATTTAATTACCGACGTGTCTATTACAATTATAATACCAAAAATTTGGTTTACGGGCTGAAAGACTATAAATCCCTAATATATTTGTTCGACCCGTCTAGTTTTGCACTAAAACTATCATCAATATTTTTATGACCACGAGGCTTATTTTACCCATCTTCCGGGGCTTACGATCATTGGCGTTTCAATACCAATTCCATGGTTTACGCTCTTATGATCTACAATCGCCAAGGGATCTTTCAATAATTTCATAGTATCGATTAAACACACATTTATTTGATCCATTTGGCCGATTTATGGAGTTCACCATTTCAACAATAACCAAACGTTTTCTAATCTAGTTTTGACCGTCAATTAAGTAGTGATCATCACCACTTTAACTAATACAAATCCTTATTCTAAAACCCAACTTTGAATAACTACAATATCAAATTATTATAATGTAACGAAACAAGTTACATACTTACATAATTCATCAACATTGGTTTCTAACCATAATTACCCATTCCCGGGCTTGTCAATCTTAGCGTATCACGTCCATTCCATGGTTTACGCTTTTATAACTCAACTTTAATGAGTGACGTTTAAGTCACTTCGAACACTACCATTTCGACCATTATTTTAACTTGTTTCTTTATCTAGTGAGTTACATCACTTTATTTACATTCCATACATGACTAATTAAACAATATTATCAACCAACATTTCTAGTTAACTATTTTGACCCGTTTGGTTTGACGAGTTAACTTCGTCACTTCTATGACATACCAAACTCGCAATTGACACTACAATTTCATTAACATTTCTAAGACTATTGTTTACGCATAATGTGACGAAACCGAAGTTACGTACCTTTAGTGCTTTTCCTTCAAGCGCGCATCAACTCCGGCTCGTCCGCTTGAAGATTCAATTTCTTTGCCTATAGAGTTCAATCAATGACTTGTTTAGAACTCGTATTATTTCATATAACGCATAATTCACCATAACATTCAAAATGCGTTTTTACTCAAAATTTCAACATCTAGTTTTCTTTTAGGCATTTCAACAAACACCTAAAGGGCATAGTTTTGCTAAATCAATAACCAAGTTTCATAACTAGTCATTTAGCCAATTTTGATCATTTTTCACAAATTCAAATGTCTAGTTCTATATCAACACGTAGACTTATTTCATGGAGCTCAAATAATACTAGATTAATAATCATAATTCTAGTGTTCATCATCTTTTTACAAAACCCATTTAACACATAAATGGGTAAACATGAATATTCATAGTTTGAGCACTAATTTCACAAATTATTAGCTAGGGTTTACATCTAAACTTGTTTTTATTACAAGTTTCATCTAAACATCCCTAATCAAGCTCCAATTTTCGATTTTTATAATATACTTGGAATCTGAGTTGAATCAAAACAACATAATTTAGCATACCTTATGATCCCTTCAACGAGGTGATCACGAATTTGTGCTTGAAAATTGATTTAGAGATGATTAGAACCTTCAATTTGAGGGAAAGCTGCATGAACTAGGGTTTGTGGGGAACCCTTATGTCGCCCCTGGGTTTGGATCGACCAGACACACTCCTTTTTGTGTGTTTGGTGTGATTTATTTTGTTTTATTGTTTTAAGTTTATAATTTAACAAGTTTAGTCCCTCAACAATCACTTGGTTCTTATTTTAGGTATTTTAACCCACTTACATGTTATCACAAGACTCATAACTAACTGGGTTATTTATTTCCTAGTTAGCTTATTCTTGTTTATTTTATACTTTATAATTCTAATATAAAGTTTATATTTTCGGGGCGTTACAAGTCTACCCCCTTAAAGAGGTTTCGTCCCCGAAACCTTCGTTAAGTAGTTCTTTGGTTTGGACCAAACTACTTTAGTTCCATTTTTTTATGCCTTATTTCTTTCAGTCAAAAGTTGTCATTTGCCTTCACGCATGCATTTTCCGCATGAAAGTCATCATGGACTTTATTTTGTGTCTTGTGTTTCTTATTTTATCACCTATTTGTCCCAATTGTCATTTGACCACCCAATAGTATGAGCTTGCCCACATGTTTACTTTATACTAACTCTATATTGACAAGGGTTTTGCATATATCCCACCACTAGTCTGACTTCGAACGGGCCCATCAGCTAGACTGATTTGTCACCGTCACTTAATGTCTTGTTAATTTCGGGTCTACTCCTCTTTCCCATAGTCGAACTTAAGTAAGTTTATGATCTTCAATCCCATAACTCATGTTACGACATGACTATATTCTATATCAATTTTCTTAATCGTGATCGTATCACGTCGTGTTTAAGTTTTGATAATCTTTTCGTTATCAATATCTTCTTCCTAATATATCGTCTTACACCCATCGGTGTTAAGACCTATGTCCTTTATTATTAACTGTTTTCTAATTTGTCTCATAGCATTCATTTTTGTTAAACTTTGTTCCTCGCTAACACTGAATTTCTGTTTAACGTTTATCTCATTTTACTTATGTCAATTATCCATATCCGAGAATTGACGACAAGAATTTATTCTTATCCGCTATTTTATTACGCGGGGAGTCGTATCCATCCCTCTTACTATACCCCGAGTGTCCCGAAGGTTCTTTTGCTTAGCCTCGTAGGTTATTTCTTAGGCTTTCATCCCTTTTTGGTTCATTTCCTTCTATTGCTGATGCCAGATTTATTTAGTCCTTTAAACCCTTACTCTGTTTATAATTCCAAAGGTTATGACGATCCCGCAGATCATCTTTGTTTGTGAAATTTTCATATACTTAGAAATACATTTCTGGTGTCATGGCACCCTTCTCAAGCCTAAAATTGATTTATTTTCGAATTTTATTGATTCGACCGTAGTCCAAGGCTACACCCACTTTCTTTCGGATTATCTTTCCAACTCTATGACTTCTTATGTCCCTTTCGCGTCGGTTTGTTTCGCTCATACGGTCATTCGATTTACGCCCCTATTCCTTTCAACCCGTTACCCGGGTTCTTTATCTTAATGTTTTTAACACTACGGTTTTATTGGTTTGCATTTTCCTTTCCATACTTTTTTACGACCTATCACACAGATTCAGTAATATTTCGCACTTCCATTATTCGTTTGCGCTTACTTGAAATATTAGGTATTATACTTCATTCAGTCCGTCCGGCATTGCAAAAGTTGAACATAACTATCGAAATTTCTATTTTGCGAAATTTCATCGTCTTTTAGTCATAGCTCTTAATCCGAGTCTTTTGACTTTTAATATGCATCACCGTCTCTTGGTTTACGCATATATCCATATTCCTACCCATCTATCAGTTATTTTACCGAAGTCATTATTAGAGTCATCATTCCGAAAAGCATTAAGATTTCGTTTTGATTTATTCGGTGGTATTAGCGTAACCCGTCGCCTTTATTTCACCAATTCCTTAATTCTTCCGTTTATTTTGTTTGACTTGTTCTGATGAACTTTATTACTTATAATAGTCAAACTTTATCCTTGTGCCTTAACATTCTTGTTTGTTAGTTTATAATTTTAATTACCTTGATTCTTATCCCTTCCCTTGGGCTCATTACCTTAATGTAATACGCTCCCGTTATCCGGCTTCCGTTTACCTTTATTATCACGCATTTTACTTATTTGATCCGAACACCGCCTTTCTTTTGTTAGCGACCCTTGGGTCTATTTCTTTTGCTAATGTCCCGAAGGCCCATTTCTCAAGTCTTATTTGGTAAAACTACTGCTATTGTTATTCGGCTTTTGGGGTTTACCCGTCCTTATTCTAATACTTTCATAACGTTTATTTTACTAATCTTTTATATAATCACATCCATCGCTGTGATCATCATCCTTCCTCATAAAGGTTTGATTAATAATGTGTTATTTGGATGGTTACCCATACCCAAGTTTCCAAATTTTCATTTATTGATACTTTATTATTCATAGTAGCGAATAACACGTATCATTCATTTGACTTCTTTCTCGAGGATATGTTTGGTCCGAGTCGTAATTTCTCATCTTTAACCTTAATCCTATTGTAACCATAACAGAATCAATTCGTTTCGTTTTATTATTCCATATCATTATATGAAATTTATCCACATCGTTTATTTATATAACGAAGTTTCTGCATATTTTATTTGGTTTAGCCAAGTCTATAACCTTGTCCTTGTCATCTATTTTTATTGCAAATTTCTGGGTTCGAGTGTTATTACACTCCTTCCCAATACGTCAGTTATTCACTTTATTAAGTTCCCGGGTTCGAGTGTTCGCGCACTCCTTCCTACAACAATATTGACCATGATTACTTTTGCCTTGGTTTCACATGCTTACCAATGTTTATTTTCTTATGCATATATATTTCTTTCACATAATTCGCCCGTTTCATTACTCATGTATGCCCCTATGCAACTATTGTTCACACTAGTATTGAATAAAATTTATAGTGAAATTAAATTTGTAATAAGTATACCATTCATTTTACAACTATAAAAAAAGTGATTCATACATATTAGTATACTTACTATTATCTTTAAAATGCCGTAACGGTTTACTGTTAAAAAAGATTCACCACACATGTTCTCGACGAAACAATCCATTTGCATATTTTTATCTTCGATTATCCTTAAGCGCAATAACGTCTGCTTTGTCAACTGAAGATCCCTTACCACATTACGCCATCCGTCAGTGATAACAGATTCCTCACTTACACTTCTCAAAGAAACCGGCCAACTTCTTTGACTTTCATGATGTATCATTAATTTTGTTCTTTGCCAATAATCACCATATACGGTCTTAACAAAGTCAGTTGGCAGCACCTGTGTTTAAATTTATGTCTTAGATCGTATGTAACACAATTTATATATACTTTTTTCTAACATTTGTAGCATACCAGTTTTAACGAGGAATCATCATCTAACACAGCTACGCATGATGAACTCATTTTTATATACCTGTAACATAGCAACAACTGTTATAAACATTTAGTATTCAACTTGAATTCATACATATAAGTTTATATGAATAACAAAATTACATCTTAAGCAATACTAGATAGACACGTTTTTATAAATATGCCTTTATTATTCTTATATTTCTAAAATGTATACTGATATAATCTAACCAATATTTTCATTATTCCTAATCCTAATTCATAATCTATATAAAATCTGTCTATGTAGATTTTCAATAATACAATATACAATATACATATAAACAATAACAAAGGAACTGTTATCGGATCAATGTATTTGATTACAACTAAATAAATACTCTATTTAGTCGATCAATTTATAACAAAATACCTCTTTTTTTTAGTGTATTTCATATATAATGAAAAATAAAAGTATATGACATCAATGTAATCCTATTTCAATATAAGTAAAAAAAAAATATTCTCAATATTAAATTTTATGTGATCCTGATAAACTATTCAATCATCCAAATAACAATGTTAACAAAAAAAAAAAAAACATAACTTTTTTCACAAGAAGATCCACAAAATATATCAACCAAATAACTTTATTAACCTAAATTCTATACTTTGAAAGACATACAATACAATCTAATCCCTCTTAGATACACATAACATACACAACATTCAATTTTATAAAAACCTAAAACCAGATTTCACGTCTAAATTTTAAATAGCCGCAAACAAACACCTTTTGAGTCAAGAAAAAATATTTCAATCTTAAATTTTATGTTATAACCTATTCAATCATCCAAATAACAATGTTAATCAAGAAATTTTAATTTTCACAACAAGATCCACAAAATATATCAACCAAATCATCTAATTAACCGAAATTCTATAGTTTGAAACACATGCAATCGAATCTAATCTATTTTAGATACACAACATTTAATTTGATAAAAAACTAAAACCTGATTTCACGTGTAATTTTTCAATAATCGCCGGAAACAAGTCGGTAAAGTAACTCAAAGCGAAAATTGGCGTTCAAGTGATTGGATAATAAGTGTGTAAATCAAAGCGAAGATTGCCATTAAAATGATCGGAAAATAAGTCGGTAAAGTAACTTTACCAATTTCTTCTTCAACCGTCGTTTGTAAGTTTCTTGAGCTTTGTGATTTTTGATTGAAGATGATATGAGTGGAGATTTGAGTTGATATGTGATGATTGTATTAGGTATTTTAATTTTAATATTTAAGTATTGATATTTTTATTTTGTATATATCCGGTTCTTTCATAATATTACATTAACGTTTGATTTTTTTTGCCCATTATTTATTTGAATATTATACATAAATAGATATTGGCTTTTTACTACCAAGATTTTATAAATCGGTTAAATTTTTATTACTAGCAAGATTTTAGAAATCGGTTAAATTTTTATTACACATTTACATTAATTTGTATATTTTTTTCCCAATATTCAGTTGAATAATAATTTACATAAATAGTTATAACAACTTTTGATTCTATTGTATTTTTAATTATAATTTGGCAATTTTCTCTTATAAATACATACTCATAATTTTTTCTTTCATTCTATGTGTTGCCAGTACTATTCGATTGTTAGTCTTCTTTCTGACCTTCGTGTTTGGGTTAACATGTATCGTCATGGTCCGTATTTTATCATAACTATAATTGATCCGCTATCACTTCAACAGGTACATAACTTTCATTATTATTTTTTTTAAACTAATGATTCGTATTGTTTTATCTTTTATTCGAAAGAAATTTTGCGTTTCTTTTTTGGTTTTCAGGCTATACCTATATGTATGAGTAGATTTATATGGATGAATAAGTTAGAATCCTCAATTGTTAGTCTTAAATTTGATGAAACGCATTCATGGTGTGTTGTTATCAAATTAATAGAAGATGTACTCTACTTTACGGATGGATGGTCTGAGGTTTTAAACTACTTTGGCCATGGATCTTTCTTCATTATTTTCAACTATCTTGGTGATCATACTTTCAAGTTCAAGCTCTTCTGTCATGATCCAAATAAAGAGTTTGGAAAACCGTTTTGTAAAATTATTCAAAATCCTTTACAAATCCAATGGTACGTAATTTTATTATAGATTTTAATTTTTTTTCGATTTATTAAAAAACAAAATACGCATAAATTTGTAATAATTGATTTTTTTACAGGTTATACCAGATACTTTTCTTTCAAAAAATTATGATTATCCTTTACCGGATAACATGGTTATACTTAACGTATCCGAGAATCATAAATGGGAAGTCCGTATTAGAAAGATTGGTCCAAATTATTGTGTTGCTGATGGTTGGTTTAAATTTATTGAAGATCTAAGGTTAAATCCTGGGGATATTCTGTGTTTTAAAATAAACGACGTGAAACATTTTAATATTACCATATTCAATAAACACGGTCGTCAAGTTTTGTTAAACAACACTCCTTTGACTGAGCAACAATATGAACATATTAGCAATGTGGAAGGTTATCGACAAGTTAGTGACGATCCTAACTATCCTTTTTTCGCAATGACAGTAACTAATGAATTGGTATTATAATATGTTGTTTTATGTTTATTTTTTTTTGTTTATTTTTAGTGTTTTTCATTTAATAACATTTACATATTTTTAATGTTCTTACAAAATGTAGATCCTTCCCAAATTGATTACTGACTTAAGTGGTTTAAATGAGTTTTCTGAACTAAAGATCAAAGTTCTTAAAGGAAATACTTGGGTTAAGAATCTTCGTACACACAATATTGATGGTCAAAGAAGGTTTGTCAATCAATTTATTATCTTATTTATTATTTATCTTTTACCCTATTTGTACATGTATTACTAACAATTTTTTTCATATTTTATCTACCATAGGTACGATGTTGTTGGATGGCATGATATACTTGAAGCTGAACATATTTCGTTAAGTGACGATTGTTTTTTCAACTGGTCTAAAACGAATTCCAAGTTATTGGTTACGAAACTCCAGCAAGCAGAAGCGCTACAGTAATAGACTTTCAGTTTTTATTTAAAATTCGAAAAAACATATATCTTATATTTACTTTTCGATCTCCTTTTATTTACGTTTGTGGTACAATGCGTTTGTTTTTTTTTAGTATTTTAAAATCAGATTGCCATTATAATGTTATCCGTACAGTCCATTTATGATAACTAACATAAATCATTTATAACAGAAGTATAAACATGTCATTTTTCAACACCGCGAAATTCGCGGGATTAGCACTAGTCTTTTATATAATCACATCCATCGCTGTGATCATCATCCTTCCTCATAAAGGTTTGATTAATAATGTGTTATTTGGATGGTTACCCATACCCAAGTTTCCAAATTTTCATTTATTGATACTTTATTATTCATAGTAGCGAATAACACGTATCATTCATTTGACTTCTTTCTCGAGGATATGTTTGGTCCGAGTCGTAATTTCTCATCTTTAACCTTAATCCTATTGTAACCATAACATAATCAATTCGTTTCGTTTTATTATTCCATATCATTGTATGAAATTTATCCACATCGTTTATTTATATAACGAAGTTTCTGCATATTTTATTTGGTTTAGCCAAGTCTATAACCTTGTCCTTGTCATCTATTTTTATTGCAAATTTCCGGGTTCGGGTGTTATTACCCTCCTTCCCAATACGTCAGTTATTCACTTTTTTAAGTTCCCGGGTTCGAGTGTTCGCGCACTCCTTCCTACGACAATATTGACCATGATTACTTTTGCCTTGGTTTCACATGCTTACCATTGTTTATTTTCTTATGCATATATATTTCTTTCACATAATTCGCCTGTTTCATTACTCATGTATGCCCCTATGCAACTATTGTTCACACTAGTATTGAATAAAATTTATAGTGAAATTATATTTGTAATAAGTATACCTGGAACAACATCAGGTTCAGCTTTAGCCTCCGCGGCTATCGTGTGGGAAGACCTTGTCTTCTCTTTCGGGGTATCAGGCTTTAATTTCTTTACGGGTCTTGGGTCCATATCCGACTCACTCCCGTCATCTTTTTCTTGTGAGAGACTATCTTTTAATTCAGTTATCATATCCTCTACTGCTAGCAAAATTGTGGTTTGAAGTCTCTCCGCGAACTGCGGTAGACTGGCTTCTATTGCCTTTCCGACTTCCTCAGAAATTTTAGCTTCCATCTCTTCAGTTAATTGAGATGCTAATTCGCTCTCGGTTACACCGGACATTTCTTTCATCTGTTTGGTGACCTTCGGCACCGTATCATTATCGTTGCCTTCATCAGTCATCTTGAATCTAGATGTTTATATTAATTGTTAAACATTTCATTTTGTATCATTTGCATCTTTCGCTTTGGTTTAGCCAAGTTCACTACTTGCTTAGACCATTCATGTTTGGTGCACTTTCCGGGTTTGAGTGTATTACGTGCTCTTCCCATGCACATCTAATCTTATTTGTTTTTCTATATTTACTAAGTCTACTAAAAACAATTAGCTCTTACCGGATGCTTGATCAAGCTTGAACCGAACACTTTGTTGACAACCTTGGGCTCTGATTACCAACTTATAACAACCGTCTAATTACTACTCGGATATTATTAAAAATAAACGTGACTTTATAAAAAAAAGATACTTTATTTCATCATAAGTGCAAAATTTGAAGTTTTAAGGTAACTACATACCGGTTAATTACTAAACTAGTTTAAACATTTAAAAACACGTTAAGTAAATTGTTTACATCACAACATTGTCTAACAAAGTTAAATTAACGCGGAAGCTTCAAAAGTGTGTGTTCGGTTCTTCAAAACATGCTTGATCGCCATCCGGAAAGACCCCATCATTACCTAGAGTCAAAACCACTTAAAAAGTTAGTTTTGACATTGATATAATGCATATAAACAAATTCTAGTATCGAATCATCAAAAATAAAATAAAATTTTAGTTTTGGTCCTGTCGCATGTCGCGCCAGAACTCACTCGACTTGTCGCGTGTCGCGAGGACTCTCGCGTGTCGTGTCAGATCCAAAGGATCCTGTCGCGTGGCGCGGGGGAAACCATTTTCTAGCAAGTGCAGGTTTTTGACCTGCATTTCCTGCCAGCTCCGAAATTCACCAATTTTAACTTCAAATGCCCATAACTTTTGATCCGTAGGTGCGTTTTAGGTGATTCTTTTTCCTATATGTCTGTAATTTAATTACCGACGTGTCTGTTACAATTATTATACCGAAAATTTGGTTTACAGGCTGAAAGTCTATAAATCCCTAATATATTTGTTCGACTCGTCTAGTTTTGCACTAAAACTATCATCAATATTTTTATGACCACGAGGCTTATTTTACCCATCTTCCGGGGCTTACGATTATTGGCGTTTCATTACCAATTCCATGGTTTACGCTCTTATGATCTACAATCGCCAAGGGATCTTTCAATAATTTCATAGTATCGATTAAACACACATTTATTTGACCCGTTTGGCCGATTTATGGAGTTCACCATTTCAACAATAACCAAACGTTTTCTAATCTAGTTTTGACCGTCAATTAAGTAGTGATCATCACCACTTTAACTAATACAAATCCTTATTCTAAAACCCAACTTTGAATAACTACAATATCAAATTATCATAATGTAACGAAACAAGTTACATACTTACATAATTCATCAACATTGGTTTCTAACCATAATTACCCATTCCCGGGCTTGTCAATCTTAGCGTATCATGTCCATTCCATGGTTTACGCTTTTATAACTCAACTTTAATGAGTGACGTTTAAGTCACTTCGAACACTACCATTTCGACCATTATTTTAACTTGTTTCTTTATCTAGTGAGTTACATCACTTTATTTACATTCCATACATGACTAATTAAACAATATTATCAACCAACATTTCTAGTTAACTATTTTGACCTGTTTGGTTTGACGAGTTAACTTCGTCACTTCTATGACATACCAAACTCGCAATTGACACTACAATTTCATTAACATTTCTAAGACTATTGTTTACGCATAATGTGACGAAACCGAAGTTACGTACCTTTAGTGCTTTTCCTTCAAGCGCGCATCAACTCCGGCTCTTCCGCTTGAAGATTCAATTCCTTTGCCTATAGAGTTCAATCAATGACTTGTTTAGAACTCGTATTATTTCATATAACGCATAATTCACCATAACATTCAAAATGCGTTTTTACTCAAAATTTCAACATCTAGTTTTCTTTTAGGCATTTCAACAAACACTTAAAGGGCATAGTTTTGCTAAATCAATAACCAGGTTTCATACTAGTCATTTAGCCAATTTTAAGCATTTTTCACAAATTCAAATGTCTAGTTCTATATCAACACCTAGACTTATTTCATGGAGCTCAAGTAATACTAGATTAATAATCATAATTCTAGTGTTCATCATCTTTTTACAAAACCTATTTAACATATAAATGGGTAAACATGAATATTCATAGTTTGAGCACCAATTTCACAAATTATTAGCTAGGGTTTACATCTAAACTTGTTTTTATTATAAGTTTCATCTAAACATCCCTAATCAAGCTCCAATTTTCGATTTTTATAATATACTTGGAATCTGAGTTGAATCAAAACAACATAATTTAGCATACCTTATGATCCCTTCAACGAGGTGATCATGAATTTGTGCTTGAAAATTGATTTAGAGATGATTAGAACCTTCAATTTGAGGGAAAGCTGCATGAACTAGGGTTTGTGGGGAACCCTTATGTCGCCCCTGGGTTTGGATCGACCAGACACACTCCTTTTTGTGTGTTTGGTGTGATTTATTTTGTTTTATTGTTTTAAGTTTTTAATTTAACAAGTTTAGTCCCTCAACAATCACTTGGTTCTTATTTTAGGTATTTTAACCCATTTACATGTTATCACAAGACTCATAACTAACTGGGTTATTTATTTCCTAGTTAGCTTATTCTTGTTTATTTTATACTTTATAATTCTAATATAAAGTTTATATTTTTGGGGCGTTACATATAGGTTGCCAAAAAGGGAAAGTGCAAAGGTGTCGGATAGGCCACCGATCGGATGGCGTTCGATTGGATGGCGATCCAATCAGTTGGCCATTCGATCGTTCGGCCATTCGACCGTGGTGGTCCGACGAGTTGAATTTTGGCGTTTCGTTTCGCGTGTTGGGTTTTGCGATGCGATAGATTGATAATAACCACACAAATACTATATCTAACATACAATCACTATAATTAACTTGCATTTAGCGTTTGCGATTAAATTGCGTTGCGATAGAGTTGCGATTGCGTTTCGATTAATCACCACAAACATAAAGTAAACATGCACAAGTAACACATAAGTAACACATACACGTAAAACAATATTCAGAATCTACCAATCAAGGTGCGAGCGCGATTGCGATGTGTTTAGCGATAAAGCGATAAACATCGATTAAATCTCGATTATTAATAGATACTCCACATAATACAACTAAAGCAATAAAATAAAAGATTCGATTACAAGTCAAAGAAGTCAAAACAGTAATTAAGCAAGGAGTGACAGATCGCAATTAGCAATCTTTTCTTCCTTTGACTTCAATCTTGACTTTGACTTTGACTTTCGTAACACGGGGTGTTACACCTAGTTATTCAAACATGGGGCGCTCAAAGAAGGACCATATTTTAGCTCCTGGAGGCTGCCCTTAATGCTTCTGACTAAAAAAGACCCCAACCCATAAAGAACACAGGCCCAATGATCAAGCCTATTTGACAACCTAACTTCCCCAATCAATATCAAGAGCTTATCGAACTGCATAGTTTCTGGCCCATTCATAACCGATGATCTCCAATCCCAAACTCCACCCGACCCGTTCAAGCCCAACCTATCCGCAACAGAAACCATATTTCTTCTTTCCAGCTGAAAGAGATCAAGGAATTTCAACGCCAAAGGATTCTCCAGCAGCTATTTGTTTAACCAAAACATAACGTTTGAGCCGTCACCCACTATCCATTTGAAGACCTTAGGAACGTCCACTCCAACCCTTTTAACAACATCCATGACTTTTGCAATTTGTTTCCAAGGCCTTGGGATAAACAGTTTAACTGGTATATAATTCCATCCCCGCGAGGAGTGATAAAGAGCCCACACAACCCTTCTCCATAGCCTATTTTCACCTTAAAAGATCCACCACAACTTCGATAGTAACGCAATATTGGCATCTCTTAGAGAGCCCAACCCGACCCGACCATACTCAACCGGTGCAATTACCTTTTGCAAACGCCCCAATTAAGTCTAGCTTTCTCATCCGAACCGCCCCAATAAAATACCTTCCTCAATCTATCCAAAGCCTCAATCACATTACCGGGGGCCTGACACAAGGAGAAATAATTGGTGAGGAGTGAATTGAGGACACGCTTGGTTAACGTAACCCGACCACCACTCGATAGGTTCTTGGTCATCCACAATGAGAGACAGTTCTTGTATGTTTCTGTAACGGGCTCCCAATTTTTTTACGGTTAATGTTGGCCCCAACTTTCGAGCCACGGTAGGAGAATGGAAAAGACCCCTTTTTGCAATTCAAAAGATTTGCAATTTCTTCCACCTCCCTGCTTTCACCCCACCCCTAAATACACTACACTTCATCATGTTAACTCTAAGGTCGATACCAAGTAGAAACACCGCATAATTCTCCGAAGGTTTCTCCTATTAAAGGTTGACCAATCCCCAAGAAATATCACATCGTCCGCACACATAAAATAAGAGAATACCGAACCATCATACCCACATAGAAACCCATGGTATATCCCAGCCGAGCACCCTTGCTTCATAAAGCCGGTTAAGGCTTCCATAGCAATCACAAAAAGAAGGGGGAGATTGGATCCCCTTGTCTTAGCTTGCGAAAGCATGGGAATTCATGAGCTGGAGAACCGTTTACCAAGACCGAGGCCCTTGCCGATGATACCAAAGCCATTATCCACTCCCGCCAGCAAACCGGAAAGTTCATTTGATCCAAGATCTTGCCCAAGAATACCTAATTAATTAAGTCATAAGCCTTTTCTATATCCACCTTAGAAATCATAACTTTCTATTTCACCTGTTTCATCTATTTGACAAGTTCATTACATACTTACATTTAGTTAGTATATTTTTTTATCATTGAAGTTAAAAGTCTCGTACTTGAAGCTATATATTATTTAGTGACAACAGTTTTATAGAACTTCTTTAAATTATCGGCTTTTACATGTGGGCTCCAAGTCTGGGATTTTAACTATTTGGGCTGATTAAACTTTACTGGGCTTCATATTAATTATCACATGAACTATAAATTAATGTAATTGGGTTGTAACTCATGGATCGAAGAGGAACATATGGATTGTGATGCAATTCTAGTTGGGCTGCATATAAAAGAGACCAACAATAAAACAAAATCTCATAAGGAGCAGGCTGCAGGCTAAATAGCGTACAACAAAATTGTTGTGTAGCCCACGAAAATTTCACTGTGGTAGGATTAAAAGAAACACAACACGCAGTCACGCACTGTTTACGAAGGAAGCCGCTAGGGGCGTTGTAGACGATGGCGGAGCCAAGAATTTTTTTTATGATGTCAAGTTTTTTCAATACTCATAACTATAACTCGCAATCAAAATTTTCGAGTCGGGTCGTATCACATATCATATAAGTATAAAAACAAAAAACAAAATTTTTACTCTTTTTAAAAAACAAAAAAAAAAAACACTTTTATTAATGTAAAACACCTTTTTAGCTTATTGAACGCTGGAATTCTCAAACTTGAAAAGTTAAAGTTCGCTTGCAAGAAACAAACTCTCCATAAACCAAAATTGTTTCGTTAATCACCCATAAACTAAATCATTCATGCTAACTTATTTTTTCTTTCTAGAGATTTTAGAAATAGTTTCTGTGTTGACTTAATGACAAACTAGTAAAGTAGTAAACAGTTTTAACTTGTAACGCAAGTCTATTTGAAGGGGTCCATATTTGGAAATTACGAATCCTTCTACCATACTTGATTTCAACACGCAAACAAGTTTCAACGCACACCTCATTTGAAAGGTAAAGGTAGTCAAAAGACCACCACACTATCCCATAAAACTATAAAATTACACAAACAAAACCACCCCTCATCACCATTTCCCTTCATTCTAAAAATGTCATCAACTGAATCAAAAATCGCCATGGCCAAAACAGTTGTTTCCACCATCGGTTCCATCGCCGCAGCGTCCATGGTTGCCCGCAGCGTAGCTCGTGATTACTTGCCTCCTGAATTCCAAGACTACCTCTATTTCGGCCTCCGTAACTTCATCAACAAGTTATTTAGACAATTAACCATAGTGATCTACGAATTCGATGGCATTCGAGAAAACGAGATTTATAACGCCGCAACACTCTACCTTGGCTCCCGAATATCTCCCGAAACCAACCGTCTAAAGATCACCAAACACCCAAGCGAGAAAAGCATCAATGTTGCTATGGAGATTAATAATGAGTTTATTGATGTATACAATGGAGTCAAATTCAAGTGGTCTTTGGTTTCTAAGGAGCTGCCAACCGTAGAGTTTCAAGAATACGAGGACGATGGCAGATACTACACCAGATCGGATAAACGATTGTTAGAACTCACGTTTCATCGAAAACACAAAGATCTAGCGTTGAACGAGTACTTACCGTTTATACTTAACGACGCCAAAACTAGAGAGTTAGAAGATAAAACTGTGAAGATATTCACTGTAGATATGGACCGAAGAACCGCGTGGACGTCAGTGAATCTAGACCATCCGGCGACATTTGCCACGTTGGCAATGGATACCGATGTGAAGGAGAAGGTGATGAAGGATTTGGATAGGTTTGTAGAGAGGAGAGAGTATTATCGAAAAGTCGGAAAGGCGTGGAAGAGAGGGTACTTGTTGTATGGTCCCCCGGGTACGGGGAAATCAAGCCTGGTCGCGGCTATGGCGAATTACTTGAACTTTGACATATATGACTTGGAGTTGACTGACATTCGGTCAAACGCGGAGCTAAGGAGGTTGTTGGTGACAACAGCAAACCGGTCCATACTGGTGGTGGAGGACATTGATTGCTCAGCCGAGTTACATGATCGAGAGGAAGTGGTTCGAGACAACGGGAAGCAGGAAGAATATAGAGTAACATTATCAGGGTTCCTTAACTTTATTGACGGTTTATGGTCAAGTTGTGGCGATGAGAGAATCATCGTATTTACCACAAATAGGAAAGAGAAACTTGACCCTGCACTGCTTCGGGCTGGTCGTATGGATGTTCACATCAACATGTCATATTGTACCCCGAGTGGGTTCCGATTGCTAGCGTCCAACTATCTTGGCATCACACAACACGATCTTTTTGAAGAAATCGAGGATTTGATTGGTGAGGCGGAGGTTACCCCGGCTGAAGTAGCCGAGCAATTACTCCAGGAAGATGATCCTGACATTGCTCTGGGTGGACTCATTGAGTTTTTTGATGTGAAGAGGAAGCAGAATGAAGAAACGAAAGCAAAAGCGAAAGATTTGGCTGCCAAAGAGATTGAAAAGAGTGAAATAGTTCGGGAATCAGTGTAATGACAATTTTTATTGATATAATAGTTCAAATTAGGCTAAATTTTTCATCAAGTTAATGATTAAAATTATGAATGTATTTCCCCAATTCATCACTAGTTTTACTTCAGTTCTTAAGTTTCTGAGCGTTATTCAATGTTAAATCCTACAAAAAACTATGACAATAGTTGTAACTATAATCAAATATTAACATATAAATTAGGAACATGTATATGCATAATGAGTTGTAACCTATGGTTTGGACGTTTATCAAAAAAAAGTTGATTTTCTACTTCTCACCCAAAGGTTTATATCTTTTACAATTTTAACCTTACATAGTTTGGTTTTATAACTTTAACCCAAAACTTTTCTTTATTTGCAATTTAACTTCACAACTTTTTTCACTTATAGTTTTCATCTTTTGCAAATTTTCGTTTTACGTATAGTTCTAAATTTTTCGAGTTAATACGACGCAACGTACATGTGTGGTTCAACGTTTTTACCTCTATTTTTCCACGTTTGAAAGGTTCGTCGCAACACACATATCCTAGGTCGAGTCAGTGTTGGTGATCGATGACGGTTGTGTGACATTAGTACTATTTGACACCGTTTTACGCCCCGCCGCAACACGAGGTGTGCTTTGAGGGTTTTCTAAAAAAAATGGTTATGCATATTGTTGTCGTAACGTTGGCTTTGGGGGTTTTCCAAAAAAAACTGATTTTTTTTACTTTTCACCAAAAAGCATGTCATAATTTACTTTTAACCCAAAACTATTTATTTTTTTTTACTTTTAACCCAAAATTTTTGATGTTTTGCAATCTATCCTCAAAACCTTTTTTACTTTCAACTTCGGCCTTTTATAGTTTTCATTTTCCGCAAATTTTTCGCTTTATTCTTGGTTCTAAATTTTGTAACTTAACACATTGCAACATGCGTCTTTGGTTTAACGTTTTTACGTTTCGTTCTAAATTTTGCGAGTTAACACGACGCAACGTGCGTGTGTGGGTGAACGTTTTTACATCGTCTATTTTTCTCCGTTTGACACGTTTAATATAACGTGCGGATCCTAGATCCACTTTGTTATAACTAAAGAATACCCGCCGCATTGCGGCGGGTCGCAATCCTAGTTAAATATAAAATAGTAGCCGTCAACGATAAGTGATGGTAAAATAATGTTAAAACAGGTTTACTTCACGTTTGTCAACTTCTGAATGGTTAACTGTTTAACCAGTAAAAGGTTTAAACCATTAAGTGCTGAATCAGTAAGATATCTAAACCATTAAGAGCCAGTATAATGTTTAACCATTCAGAGGCAAATGTCTAACCATTCAGATTAGAGGTCTTAACCATTCAGACCCGGTATAATACTTAATCATTCAGAGGCAAATGTCTGAACCATTCAGACATTTGTTTATGAAACAAACAGTCTGAACCATTAAATGCTTAACCAGCAAGAGGTCTGAACCATTAAGAGCTCCATTAAGAGGTAAACAAACAATTACTTCAAAGTTTTTATATCACTCTAAACTAAGATTGCTCGGCGTGGGGACGTGCACGGGCCGGCCTAGTTACTAAATAATTTAGACTGTGAGAGATGTTATTCAATGTAACTTTTGATCATAAAAGTTTGAATATGATTGAAAATATTTGAACATGGTAAAACTAAAAGCTTTCATTTATTTAGAAAATTTTGATCCATTTATCTGTGTCTTTGAATAAAAAAGACGGTTGTTATATTTTTGATGACATACCGTATACGAAATTGGTTAAGTTGTAACCAATTAGACAAGTTATAAATCATGTCGATCGCAAAATAATGATTAGTAAATTGTCTATTGGATATAGAACACCAATGTGGCTGTAGTTTAGTGGTAAGAATTCCACGTTGTGGCCGTGGAGACCTGGGCTCGAATCCCAGCAGCCACACATTTTGCTTTTTTAAATCCCAAATTTCGCTGGTGGATTCATGTTAGATGACCAGTTTCCAAGTTAACCAGATTAGTTTAATACCTTTTTAAGAAACTGATTTACATCGTAGTTTAAACGAAACGGTTGTTCTCTTTCAATATTAGAAAAAAAATGAATACATATTTCTATACGAATTTTTACTTTTGTTGTAATTATTTAAGAGCATTAACATGTAAAAAGTAATTATCCTTTTATGGGTAAAACATGTTATCTTTTTTTTACCCACTAAACCGTGAACACAATCCATTTTAAACGTTCACTTTAAATTACTTACCTTTTTCGTAAGACAAAACTGATGGTAGTTAGGATTTTGATCTTAAGAGTTAATTAATATTGTTGAGATATGGGCCCTAACCATGACTAATAGAGTTGGGCTCATATCACTAAAAGGGTTACAAATGCCAATTTACGCTCAATGGGGAAGAAAACCCCAAAAGTGGCACGATAACGGTCCACCAATAGAAAGGGAGACGTCAACATCAGGTGGTTATAACCTAGAAGGGACCACACCCCTGATGAAAGCGACAGGTAACCGATTCTAGTACACCTTGCATCCTCCATACTCTCTCTTTTACTTAATCACATTTCATTGGAAAACATATACTTATTCTCACCTCAGATGGTAGTCACGGGTAGAAACTCCTTCCTGTGACGAGACTAATGACCTTTCTGTTTTGTAGATCCAGTCCTTGAAGTATTCCTTTGGTAATAAGATCAGAACCCAGCTGATCAGACATTGTTTCTTCAAATATCCTGTGACATTATGATCATGTTAAGTAGCATTGTATCCAATTTTTGTGAATTAATGATTCCATAAAAAGCAGTAAATGAATTAACCTTTAAGTATACTTGAATGGATTCCCTAAAAAAGAGTAAATGGATTAACCTTTAAAAAAGAGTAATCTGCTAAAATGTCACATAAGAGTAAGTTTCATCAAGTCATTACACTAATCTCACTTCAATAGCTTAAACATCTAAAATTTGAACCCATGATAACCTCGTTTTGTAGTTTAAATCAATACGAGCATAACCCTATAACTATAATGTTTAAACATTATATCTTTAATTTTATAATTAATGAACTTACAATATTTGGTCTTTTACTATAAAAGGTAGCATTTTGTAATTCCAACTTTATCTACGAAATAAAACTGAAATAAATGTTATAGGATTTGACAGCTTTACAATAAACTATTAACTATTTATATTTTTTAACGGCTAATTTCTTTAATCAACTAATGTCTGTGGGACTTAAACCTAAGACCCTCCTCATCCCAATCTAGATGTTTTAAAGATTTTGCCTTTGACAATGGACCACCGCCCTATTAGTTATTAACTACTTATTACAAACCCAATTTCATTCTTAATCATTCCATTCACATATATATTTGTGGACATAAATAAATTCATATAAATGAAATCTCATGACACTCATTATTTGTTTCAAACTTTTTGACTTTTATGTTTTACCTTGCCTTTCACTCATAATTTTTTGAACATAAGTGCTACAACTTGCCGGACCAAAAAAACAAAAGAGCTACAACCGTCTTTTTTATCTTCCTTTCACACGATAATATATATGATGTGTATTTGCATTTTGAACTACTAAGTTAAAGCCAATGACTAGATGCTAGCCTAAAATCTTATAGTTTATATTTAATAAATACGGTCAGGTAACAGATTAAAATAGATTTTTAACTAAATGAGCCGATTCCTCTTACAATTTAAGGGATTTAGTTTAATATATCACACATTAAGTACCCTTACACTGTGTTCCAGAGTTTACTAATGGAAAGAAAAGAAAAGAAACAAAAAGAAAGTAAAAATATTTTGTGTTCTAGAGTTTCATTTATGGAAGGAAAAGAAAGAAAAAGAAAGAAAAAGAAAGGAAAAATAAAACATGACGTCGTGTTCCCGAGTTTCATTTAAGAAAGGAAATGAAAGGAAAACTAGGCTAAATTCTTTAGTTTTTCTTTCAGGAAATGGTGGGAAAGACATCTTTTTTTTTTCCTTTCTCGTCCTTTCCTTTCTCATTTTTACTTTCTTTTCTTTTCTTTTCCCTCGTTAAGTTAACTCGGGAACAGAGTGTTAGACTAAAAGAGTGACTGTATTCAATGTTTTTGTAATCAACCAAGCACTAGCATGTCTAAAAGTCGGCAATTAGGTAAAAGTAATGCCAAGGCAAAAAGGGTTGCCAAACTAGAAATCACTTTTAGAAAAAAAAATCATAATTTCCATCAAGTAGACATGTGAAAATAGGGTGAGAAATTGAGAATATATTCATGTTACATGACACATGACTTGTGCATGAGCTTCATGCAAATCCTCCCTTGAGAGAAATAGAGTTTGCATGAGGCCCCCTTGAAACAGAAAGATGCTTGGCTATAAATAGGATGTTGACAAGCCCTAATTAGAAATTGCAATCTCAAGTGGGAAATGAAGAGGGGTCTTACATGAAGGGAAGAACGTTGTTAAGTAGCCAAGGATGACTTGCCTGTTACTCTCTTTCAAAATGTTTGGTTATATTGAGACTTTTGTTAGGTTGGTTATCAGGCAGTCTTCTTGGCTAACTTGACAACTTCTTCCTTTCATGCTAGCCCTCCTTTTCTAACCTTGATTTCTTGTGTTTTGGTGGTGCGTCGTGGTTCTTTGTTGAAATAGATAAGAGGATGAATTGGTATGGTTTGCAATGTTTTTTTTGTTTATTTTCTAGTTTCACGTTTCTTGCTACCCTCTTTTTCGAACCTTGTAAAATTTTAAAGAAAAATAGTAGTACCAACATGCACATAATGTTGGTTAAAGAGCTAACAGACTCACTAACACCTCTCGATAACCAATGTGGCTATTATTTTTGTCCATCATCTTTTGCAAGAGCAACAATGTCGTATATGAGAAGCTTCGGAAGTAGAAAAGGAAACCAATGTGTGAAGAATCTTTTTAGTTACCGGAACAAACACATGACTTATAATGTAAAGATCAATGAAAATTCACTTTGTACATTGAGGAAATACTATACATAAGTGACAAAAAGTATGTTAACGCAAGGGAGAAGGAACATAAAAGAGTGCTCGCTCTCTCTTAGTAAGTCAATTTTAAGAGTGTGCGTGGGAGTGTGGTTTGCGGGAGATTGTTGGATTTTGACGTCTTCAAAACACGAATAATCAAAAAAAGTGTTTGACTAACCATATGAAATAGTGCTAGTCTATGTTTTTTTTCTTATAAGAAACCACAATTTAAGTCTTAACTAAGAAGATAAGGAGAAGTAGTGACGAATTCTATGAGAGTCATTAGTCATTATTCCATACATGTGTCTCGTTGAATATACTCACTATATATAGATATATTGTTGTGTATGTACGTATGCATATTATATTTTGGTTTATGTTGAGGGTAAAGTGTTGAAAGTAAATATTCAATACACAAAGCAGAATATATATTTGGTTTAAAATTTCTAAGATAGTTTTTATGTTTTGAGTGAAAATAAATAATTTTCTAAAGTTGGCGGATTAAAGTTGTTTAAAGGGGAAGTTTGTTGTACATGATGGATGGTTTTAAAAGCTAAAGGACTTTATTGGAAATGTTTTAGGTATGTAAGCCGAATTTAATGTTTTTCGGGGTATGATGGTTTTCTTCCTTCAACATTTGGTGTGTTTTCATGCATAATCAATCTCTAAGGTTTGTATCTTGGTTTTGATCTTAGAGCTTTTTAGTATTTTGATCGTGTAATTCATCATATCGTTGAATCGTCATTGTTTAGAAATAGTATTCTAAAAGACGTTTTTGATGTATATATTTCTTTAAGAAAAGAGTTGTATATAATATGAAACCATACAGGGGATGTGATGTACTTTTTTATATATTTGGTTCTGGTTTGTGTTAATAACTTAATATATACAATTAACTAAATTATTAAATTATTTTACGTAATATCAATTTGAACTTGTTATCCTCCTGAACCTATCACCAAAAGTTATTACAAGAACATACACCGTTACAAAAATGATGAAATCGCGTATTATCCCTAACAATAATCTCCCTACCACTAATCTTCGACGCTCCACACATAACCACATGACAATCTTCACATATTCTTACATTCTTCATGATCCTGATAATCCCACAATCAACCAACAGACCATACGCCAACGCTAGCTTTTCGCTATGCCCCAATAATATCCTCTTTTTCTCGTCATCACTCACATCATACGGCACACAACTCAAAACAGGGGTGTACCCGTCTAACATCAACTTATAAACAAGATCCTCCAACTCTCGCTTGATCTCAGAAGTCCTCGGATGATTCATATCGCCAGCAAAAAACTCGTGAATCACCCCTTTTTCCCCTTCTACCCAACTACTTGCAGGGTTCTTTTTAAGACCCTTTGATCTAAATAATGCTCGAATTCTTGAAACCTCGTTCCATTTTCGAGCAGATGCATATGTGTTTGAGAGTAGTATGTAGTTTCCTATAGCATTTGGTTCGAGTTCAAACAAATAACTAGCAGCGATTTCAGCAATATCGGGGTTTCCATGTATTCGACAAGCACCAAGCAAGGCGCCCCAAACACCAGCATGTGGTGGCATTGGCATGGTTTTGATGATATCGTAGGCGTCGTTAATGAGTCCAGCCCTTCCAAGAAGGTCAACCATGCACGTATAGTGGTCAACGGTTCGGGTTACACCATATTCTTTCTCCATCTCTGCGAAAAAGTTTTGACCTTGTTGTACCAAACCAGCATGGCAACAAGCACCAAGAACTCCCAAGAATGTAACTTTATTCGGTTTTATATCCGTTTTCAACATCTTTTCAAACAAGCTGATTGCTTCTTGTGCACAACCGTGCATTGCGAGTCCAAGAATCAACGAACTGTAGGAGTAAACATTCTTGTTCTTCATTTTATCAAACACGTTGCGTGCTTCTTCAATGCATCCACATTTTGCGTACATGTTAATTAACGCAGACCCAATGACGATATTGTCCGTAGCTCCTAACCCCGCCCTGTCAGCAACATCTTGAACCCATTTTGCATACTTAGTAGCACCCAACTGAGCACAAGCGGAAATAACACTAGCTAATGTGACCTCATCCGTTTCAACCCGCGCCTCAAGCATTCTATCGAAACACTCCAAAGCCTCCCTTGGCTTACCATTCTGCGAAAACCCCATCACCATCGTCGTCCATGCCACCATATCTTTCACAGGCATTCCATCAAACAACTCACCCGCTTCTTCCATACTCCCCTGCCTCGCATACGCAACAATCAACGACGTCCACGAAATCGCATCTCTTTCAGGCATTTCATCAAACACCTTATGCGCACTACCCAACAACTCACATCTCACATACATATCAATCAAAGTATTACCCACATACAAATCAGACTCAAACCCACCAAACTTCACAACCTGCCCATGAATCTGCACACCCAACCCACCCCCACCACCACCACCACACCCTTTCAACAACCCGGTAAACGTAAACGAAATCGGACCAATCCCGTGTCGTCTCATCAAACTATACATTCCCACAGACTCCATTAACGACCCTTGCATCACATAACCACGTATCAAAGCCGTAAACAGAAACAGGTTGGGTCGTTTCACCTGTTGAAACAACCGAATCGGGTACGGGTCAACAGGGACATTGAATTTAGCAGTTAAAACGCGAATAAGTTTTGTAATTACGTAGCAGCATTGATCAAGGCCCTTACGGATGATGTGAGCGTGAATTAGTTTGGCTTGGTTGAGGTTGTCGGAAGTGTCGAGTAAGGAGACTAGTTTCGATTCCAAGATTTTTGTTTGGTGGGAGTTTGAGATTGGATTTGAAGGGTTTAGGGTTTGTTGGGATTTTTGATTGTTGTATTGAAGAGGTTGAAGTTTGTGGGTTTTGGTGGGGGTTAATGTTCGAGAGATTGATGCCATTGTACTTGAGAACTCGAACAACGAACTTGATTTAGCGCTGGTATTTGCTTGTGTCAAATTCAGATTACCACCCTCCCACTTGAACTTTTTTTTTTGAACGGCAAGGAACGACGTTTTAACCACCGTGACACCAGGCGTTGTAGCTAAGATTGACTATTCGACCGTCGTCTGCCCCTTGGCTCTCCCAGATGTGCGGAAACCCAACCTTCACCCGCCCGAAGTCATGAGACTATCTCCATTGGTGACCAAACTCAACCCAACTTTTTATTAAAAAATTAATATCTCTTTCTTCCACCTACACAACCAAACCTTACTCAATTTTTAACACACATTCACAACCCATTCCAACCTAAAAAATATGTTTTCTTAACGAACACGGTTTCTAATAAAATTTATATCAGGATGTTCACAAAAAGAAAATAAGAAATACCATGTATTTAGTTTTTTTTTAAATGTTTGAATATTATAAGTTATTTAAGTAATTAAACTAATAGGGGAATTAGTTTGGGTTGCAACCAAGGTTGCTCCACCAACTTGGTTGCCAATTTTAATTTCATTTTTGATTTTATTAATTACTCAAAGTTTTGTCTTATTGGTGACCAACCCAACTTGAGTCACCAATGTACATAGCCTGACAGTGGAATAATCGGTAAAACCTCGCCTCCCATCCAAAACGAAACGGCGCCACCCGTATTCGCCCTCCATCTGGATGCCGCAGAAAATAATGGGAGAGTGGGAGTCGAACCTGGGTCACAAAGAACACTAAGTTTTTCCCCAACCACTCCACCACTACCTCATTGGTCCTCCAACTCACGGACGGTATCCTTGCTTACCAACGAAACACGACTTTCCCGGTGCCACGTCATCATTTCTATTGGAACCTACAGACACTGACGACAGTTTTTCCAATCATGTACAACACCTGTCTCTCTATTCGCACACAAACGTGTGCGCTCTCTCTCTCATATCATTTCTTCGATAACTAGTCCTCGATTTTGCTACCCGAAATAGCAGTGTTGGTTTGATGACACTACCTGATTATGGGTTACCGAATAAACCCGTGTACCTTAGTTAAAAGTAATATTTGAAGATTTTAAAAAAGTAATTTCATCTTAGTTTAGCTTATTTTGAAGTTATTATCTTAGTATTTTGAAAATTAATGAAGACGTGCATTTTAAAAAAAAGTTTAGAGGCTTTTAATATATAACAATTAGTTTTTTTTTAACAACAAAGTAGGAAGAAATATATTAGCGGAAAAAAGTTATCAGAAGCCAGATTCATACAAAAAGACAAAATTCAAGTGGAAAAACAAAATACAATCAACGCAATAACAGAACACCGGCCATTACAATCACATCAACTAACATCCGAAACACCTTAAAAATAATATATCAGATGGCCAATCAATTTCATCCAACATAACATATCCACATTTGATTTAAGATGAATCAACCATTAAATGTGTGATTTGATCTCATCCATTATCTTGAGATGAGAGGCCAACGTTTTAATGCATGTGAGCATCTTAGTTAGGGCCAGGGGAGCCCTGGCCTCTCCCCTATTTTTTTCGTTTCGAATCGTAGTTTCACCCAAATTTTTATATGTTTTGACCCCCCCCCCCCCCCCCTAATGAAAGCACTAGCATTCCCCACTTTTCATATGAACTAAAACGATCCAACAATGAACAACATACATTGATCCATAGATATATTGTTATCATATACCTTGCCACTTCATCTCAAAACCTCTCTCAAACTCCTTCCGCAACTAAACACAAGAACATATGACCGACGTCTGCTTCCTCTAAACAAAGATAACAACTATCCCATTGAAGAACAACAAATTGGACAAGATCCTATTTTGACTCTCCAAACAAAATAATTCACCTTATTTGAAATCCAAGAAAATTTCCTTTTCTCATTCATATCAGTGGCGTGGCTTATTGGGAACCGGGGGGTGCAACCCCCCCCCCCCCCCCACCCACCCCTTAATGTTCGGTTAGAAGTTCAAAATTTCCAATTTTTCGTTCAAAAATTTTTAAACTATATAAGATTATCCCCCCTTCCAAGCTCTCACCCAAACTTTTGGTCAAGCTCCGTCACTCATTCATATCATAATACACTTCATCCATCAAGGTCTCAAACATGTACATAGTGAAATGCCCATTATGATCTCCCCCCTTATAGAATTTGAACTCTCCAGTAATGCAATATAAATGCTAGGTTTTTGAAAAAGAAAATATACTTTTTACAAAAGTTAAAATTAAATTAAAGTACTTTAATATTTCTAAACTGAATTTTGAGAGATTTTTGTATAAAAAATAAGAAACTAAGAAAGTATAATAGTTTTTTATGATATTAACCCTATATTTTATTTATACAAGTCTACTTTTTTTAGCAAAATGATTATTTGAATTAGTTTAAGTATTTATAAAAACTAGAATTCCTCTACATAAACCAACGCGCCTCCTTTTTTTTTTCTTCAATTTCACTCATTTAATCTTAGCCATTGATTAAATCAATTGATTGTCAAGATTACTTCCTAGCCTTCCTAGCAAAAAAAACTTCATATTATATATTATATCCTGACCCTATTTTTATAATTGTTTTACTTACATATAAAGGATGACAAACTCAAACAATTTATGAGGAACGTATTATTTTTATAATTGTTTTGCTAAACAAATTTTGATATATTTTTTTAACCGATCCCAACCAAACCAACTGAAACACACTTTTTCACTAGTTTTTTCCTCTTGATTCCGATTAGTACGACTCTTTGCGATGGCGCTTTGCGATGGCGTTATTGCGTACATGTAGTCGGGAATTCAAATTTGTTATTGTATGTTTTGTGATCTTAAATATTATGTGATATTATATATGTATAGTTATTTTATTTTTTAGCAAACACTGAATATGACTGAGTCTCTGAGGACTAAAAAGTGACGCGCTGAAAAACCGAATATGACTAACCTATCGAATGTGAATTACCGAATGTGATTATGTGAACTATCAAAGGTGACTAACCTGCCATATGAACTACCGAATGTGGCCACCCAACGTGTCATGATGTTTTATGATATAAGTGACACGTCAGCCCTAAACGGGTTGGAGTTTTACACCCTTAGTTCAAATATATATTTAATGTATATTTGTAATGTAATGATAATGATATTTTTGAATTTAACCTTACTAAAAACATATTTCTATGAAATTTTAAAAACTCAGATAGTTTTTTTATTACACAAATAAACGAATATATACATTTTTTTCTTATTGTGGGGAAGCTTTTATCATGATGAACGTGAACTTATAAAATATTAATCATTAAATCATATATAAACATAATTATTTATACACAAACTACTAAAAACAATCAACCTGCCTTTCTTTGCAGTTTGTTCTTCATTTAAAACAAATCTATCTATTATACTAAATGAATTCTCTTAAGCCACAAGGTTTAATCTTAGCCAATCATTTTGATGATGTGGCATTGCTCAAAAGGCTGATAATTCAGCCAAAGGCGGGCTATTCATTTTCCTTTCATATGCGCTCTTTATATAAAACATATTCATTCTATTCAATGCCATTCATTACCCAAAACCTACCACCGCCTTCTCTCTTCAATTCTCTGTAATCATATCGTTCCATAAATCAATCGATTTTCGCAATCAAGTTCATGTAAAGATTGGTCTTCTGCATCCTCTTCATCTCCGTCTGTCTTTTCATCCATCTATTTCGGGGTTTTTTTTTTTTCGTTAATCCATATCGACATCTGTAAGTCTTGGTTGTTAAAATTTTGGTGTAATCGGACTTTAATTATAGATCTGTTGTTTATGTTTAATGACTGTATGTTTTAGGTATAGGTTTTGTTTGTGATTGTTAATCATAGCCCTAAATCGATTGTAATTTCTCTGTTCTAGAAACCCTAATCCTATTGTCAGCATCGATCTGTTGTTTATATTTATTTGTTGCAAGTTTTTTTGTATATTTTTTGATTGTTGCTCATGGACTTAAACCGATTGTAAAGTATAAGTATTTTTCTGTTCTAAAAACCCTAAATCTGATTTGCATCCAATATCTGTTGTTTATGTTTACTTAATGTCTTCTTTTGTTATACAATTTTATTGTTACTCATAGTCCTAAACTGATTTTAATTTTTATGTTTTACAAACCCTAAATCCGATTGTCAATGTAGATATGTTCTTTATATTTATTTATGTAGTTTTTTATTATAGATTTTGATTGTTACTCATATCCCTTAACCGATTGTTAGGTATAAATATGAAATATGTGATTTATTTAGTAAAAACCCTAAATCCTATTATCATTCTATAACTGCTGTTTATGTTTATTTTCTGTATTTCTTTGTTATAGATTTTGATTCTTACTCATAGACCTAAACCGATACATCACTTTTAATTTTCTTCCTTATGTTAATTTTTTCCTACTTGAATGCAGGTTTACAATATGCCTGGGTCATCTTCATCTTCATTAAGGTATATATATAATTGTATTGTTTGTTTATTTTTCTTTCATTCTGTATCATTTGTTTCGAACAATAACATATAAAAATGTTTACTAACATTCTAATTTTAAAATCAGTATCAGAGAACCCTGTTTCTGTAGGCATATGAAAAAAGCAGATGAGATAATTCTGGTAATTAATATTTCATATTTTCTGTTGTTATTATTAAACTAAATTTGTTATACTTTTTTATATTATTTTTTTATAATTTTTTTCTCTAATTATATTTCATCTTCCACTGTTTGGTTTGTTAGTCTATTCCTTCTGATGCTGCTTGCAAGCTGTGGGGTGTTGATATGGGCCCTACAAATGTGGACATACATACTGATGATGGCCGCATTTTTAATGTTTGTTTAAGCTACTCTAAAGGAAATTTGTTCCTTTTCCATGGATGGTCCAATGTAACACAACATTTGGGACTATCCGAAGGATGTTTTATAGTATTCAATCCCCTCGATTGTACTACGTTTAAATTAACGCATTTCATTGATGGTGTTAGCGGTAGCTCTTTTTGGACATATCTGCTACGTACATCATCACATTTTTATGTAAGTTATTATTTACTTTTATGCATCTTAAATTATTTGTGTTTATCTTTATTGATATTAAAAATAGTTATCTTATTTCTTTTAATTATCGTTTTTATAGGTAATACCTGAAGTTCTCCGACCGGAAACCTTTTCTACATCCATTGATTTAATATCCACTATAATGATAAACAACAATCCGTTTCATGTTAGGATTGAAACGGATGGCGGTAAATTCGGATTTACCGTTGGTATTGACGTTATTGTTAGTTTTTTACATTTAGAGCCTGGTTGTTTTTTGATATTTACAAAGTATTTTGGTAATGATTTTAACTTAAAAGTATTTGGAAAAAATTGTGTTGAAAAGAACTTTCTTGATGTAGACGTTGATGTGGTAAGGTTACATTTTGTTATTATATGTTATTTATACATTTGTTAATTTAATAATGTAATAAATTGTATTAAATGTGTTATTTAATTTGCAGCCTTTAGTTCCTCCTATTGATGCTGTGAATGAAATTTATGAAGAACCACATATTCGTGTGTATCGGTTTTCCCGTACCGTTGGTACCGATTTTGTAAGTTCTAATAATATATTATCTAATATACAATAATTTCATTATTTATAATCCGTATTTTTTATTATTAAATATTCTTTGTTAACAATACAGATGCTTCCCGATCGTGTTTCTGAAATGGCCAAACTTAATATTTGTTTGAAAGATATAACCGTCAGACTTTTGAATCTGGAACCTCCAGTTCAGTTTACCAATGGTACAAGACGTGAAAGGACACATAATGGTTTTCGATATACGTTAAGGCGATGGTCTAAGTTCATGAAAACTGCTGGAATTAAGGTCCGTGACACCGTTGACTATTGTTTTGACGAAAATGATCAAGTGCTAAGTGTTGAAAAGGTTGTACCTTACGTTAGTGGTCGTAATTAGTTATTTGACACTTTCGCTGTTGTTTTTTCCTTTATCATTAGTTTATATATTTACTTTTTACGGGTTTTTTGGTTTTTAACATTGTTATGGTTTTCAATATCAAGATAGTACATGTTGGTTTACGTTATGTTTGATTTTATCCAATAAAAATGAATTGTATATGGTAATATTAAATTATTAAAACCCTATGTGTACAATGTTATCATCAAATTTTTGATAAAATACCTATTTCTAATTTTAATAACTATTCATTACTTTTTATTTAAATTTCTTGAATATATGTTACATTATGTAGTATGTATAAGTTACACCTTTACGATAGGTTACAAATGCTTATTGCTTATAGGTATTATTATTGAACTTCAAACAAATAACTAAACGAAATTTGTATTCCTGGGTTGTTTTCGTATCATTTATAAGTCAATAAATAGAATGAATTTAGTTACTCGATTGCTATTTCTGTTACAATTTCACTAAATTTATTGTTTTATATCATTTCAAGTATTAAATTTTATATAATTGTTTCACGTTTTTTGTAGTAAGATGCTTAATTTTACAAAATACATTTCTAATTTTATTACCTTTTCTAAACACCTATTAATGGAGGTTTCAGGATGTTGTCGATGATGTAAATGACATGCTTTTAGCTATTAAGGAAGAGAGCTATACACAAAGGATATGTCAAATACGGTTTAGATGATACATGTTCAAGGTAATAAGAAGAAACCCTCTGTCGAATTAGCAACCATTTTTAGAGTTTTGCTTAAAAGATGGATGTGTCGGTGATGTTGTCGAGGAGTGTCCGGAAATGCTTAGTGCTAGCATTTTCTTATACTCCTCGACAATGTCACCGACCCCTCTTAAAAACTCCATCAAAACTCTCACACCGGTTGCTTCTTCAACAGAGGTTTTTTTTTTTTGTTACCTGAACCTGTATCATCTCAACTTTTTTTGACTGACTGTTTATTGTTATTACATCAACATTCAATTAAGATTAATTTCTTAATTAAAGTTGATCGGAATAACTTTTCATCACCACATATCATCTCATTTTTATGTAAGTCATTTATTTAATTTATCTATCTTAAAGTCTTTCTGTTGCTCTTTATTTATATTAAAACTAAAGTTATAATTTGTTTTCTTATTTATTTTATAGGTCATTCGTTAATTTATCAACGCCGGAAACCTTTGATATTGACGTTACAATCATTGATCTAATATACACGATATCGATATCGATATCCAACAAAACGTTTGACGTTAGGATTGAAATGGCTAACGGTAAATGTTTTTTTACCTTTGATATTTACGTTATTAGCTACTAAATGTGTTATCCGCTGTTATACATGGTGTTTGTTGTAATCGGTCTTTATTTTTATTGCTTATATAGGTATTATATATGTAGTATAATTATTAAAATTATTATTGGTAGTATAGGTAGTTTAGGTACTATAGTTTGTATTTCCAGCTGTTAATTCGTATGTATGAATTTTGGATGTCATCATTTGTTTTTATGTAGTCACACACTATTTTATATAATTTTGGAAAATGTTCAATCATATATGTTTATTTTAAAAATAAAATACGTCTTTCCTTTTAATGATATTCAGAATTAAGGAAACTGGTCAACCATAACTCTTTATTTTACGCGTTTTTTTGTAATTTAGTAAAGGTTGCCTATTTTTAATTATAATTAAAAAATACGTTTCCAAAAGTATTTTGTATCTTTGGTTATAAATAAGTATAATTACTTATGTTTGATACACAACCCAGCTACGGAGTTGGTATAATTCGAGTGCATTACTTCTTGTAAGACTCTTCAGAGTTTCAATACATTTCACATGTTTATTGTTTTTTTATTTAACACATTATGTTCTTTACAGACATCTCTTAATTGATATATGTATTATAATATTAAAGTTTCTAATGTGATGTTTTTTTTTTTTTGATTTCAGAGATGGAACAGGCTGCTATCACGCTTCTAAATAATGTCGATCTTAATGTTGATGATTACACTATCAGAATCCGTATTGTTCGGCTATGGACAAGACCTTCTTTCAACAATCCTAGGAAGGTTTATTGCTACGACATGATATTCATGGACCAAGAGGTTTTCTTAGTGGCAATTCATATTATTTTTTATTATGTTTCTAACGTGTTATTATGTTTTATGATTTTTTCTTTATACAATGTCGTGGTGTAGGGCACCAAAATGCAGGCTTTCGTTTTACAAAAAAACACTACTGCTTACGAGCATTTGCTGAAAGAAAATCAGTGTTTAACTATTCGTAATCCTTCTCTTGGAGAAAACCGTCAGAAAGTGAAATACGTTCATAGTTCGTTCAAGATAAATCTAAATGAGACCACCATTGTCGAGCAATCTGCCGAACCTGTTGGTGCTGAATGGGGATTTGATTTTTCTCCATTTGAGTCTGTTGTTGAAGACCCTGATAATGACGGCAAGTCATTCAAAAGCCCTATTGGTATGTTTTAACAAAATGTTTTATGCATAATTAATATTAAGTTTTTTTTAAATTTGATGTTTTTTTAATTATAGTTCTGTTTGTACATTATGTAGACGTTATCGGTTTTGTGGTTAAGTGTCTTCCGTCAGAGGAGAAGACTGAAAATAATAACGGGAAAGATGAGAAGAAGGCTACCTTTATTCTGGAGGATTTGCAGTACCGTCTACTACATACATAAATTTAATTCGGTTTATTAGATTTTATTTTTTGTTTACACCTTCTAACCAAACTTTATAAACTGTTTGTTGTAGACACCAGCAGATTTACGTTACTCTATGGGGGGTTTATGCTGATCAGATTATTGAATTTCAAAGAAAACATAAGGATGAAAAAAATGTTGTTGTGGTTGTTCAGTTTGGCAAGTACCGTTTTTGGGGAGGTACATTTTTATAGTGATTGTCAATTTAAAAACAACTTCATATTAAATGTTTGAACTATATATTTTTTTTATACTTTCCTATAACTATACAGGAAATTTGTTTGTATCCAATTTGTATACTGTAACTCGAGTGTTCATAAACACTGAAATTCCCGAGATTTTGGAATTTAAAAGAAGGTACGTAATCTTATTACGTTTTTGTTTTATAGTATACTTTTTGTACATATTAGTCTCAAAAATGCCATTATTTCTGTACAGTTTCCTTGCTCAGCTGAATACGTCAACGTCTTCCGGTTACTCTGGTTTGAGTTCCCCTGTTATGAAGTCAATGGCTGAGGAGTTTCTTTCTGATATTTCCTTTAGTACAATTGGAGCATTAAGCGGAATATCAGAAGTAATATTACGTTTAATAGTATTTTATTGTTATACCCTTTATTTTTTTAAATTACTATAATGCAATTAAATACAAATATGTATACAGGAAAAGTTTGTTATTATACTGGGAACAATTAAAAGCTTTGCTTCAGAAGACTCATGGTTTTACAATGCATGTAAAACTTGCAACAAAAAGGTTTTCACCAACACTATTTCCAAGGCGAAGGAAGATGGTAGCGAAGGATATGATGAAGTAACTGTCTTGGAATGCCAAACTGATCGTTGCAATAAAAGGACTGTTGTCTCTGTTCCCAGGTGAAATTACTTGATTCAATTGTTGCTATATTATAAAACATACTGATTATTAACACCATCTTTTTTTGTTAATTTTTTAGGATAAAACTTCCTATTTGTGTTCAGGATTGTACCGGGATTGTTACTTTGACGTTGTTTGAACGTGAAGTTGTTAAACTCCTAAATGTTAACGCAAACCAACTTTTGGATAATAACATGGAGGTAACTTATAGTATCCAAATATAAGTTTTCTTAATTGCTTTATACGTATATATTTTGTTATTTTCCATTATGTATCTAACTTATATATGAACTTCATATGTAACAGTTAGCAAGCGAAGGCAACTTTCCGAGTGAGCTGAAGGCATTGATAAACAAGAGGTTTGCGTTTAAGATAGCCATAGGTTCGTTTAATATACAAAAGAAATCAGATGGCTACTCTGTTTCCAAGTTGACTGAAAATCCTTCTATCATCAAAGATCTTGATACTCATTTTGATGTTTACCAGGTTCTATATGTACCCTACACGTTAACTTAAAATTTTTAGTTATAGAAATCTTATATACCATTTATGAATACTTATTGTAGTTTATGAAATACATACAGGCTGCTGATGAAGAACCTTTAGATCCTGTTGCTTCTGATCCAAATCCAATTGTTAACGTTAACATCCGGGTTTGTTAAGCAACTTTTTTATTTCATTAAACCTGTATTATTTTTTTGTATTCAACTTTTATGTCCATTTATATTTTTTACTTTTTTAATTTTGTTGTACAGGATTCTGTTTCCCGTGTCGTTGATGAAGACACTCCCATGTCCAATTTGAACAACAGCATCTTTACTACACCATCTGGCGCTCATAATAGTTGTTCTTCAAAGATGCTGGACAATGAGCTGAAGCGAAATTTGGAGGCGGTTTATGATGTGGATCTTTGTTCTTCTCAGTCTTCAACTAAACCGCGTCAGGGTGATTGTGAGAACAATGAAGGTTTGAAGATGAAAGCAAAGCTGGAAAATTAGTATTAACATTTAACAGTCATTTCAGTTTCTTCGAACAATTTGACATGTTTTATTTTGGTTTGTTTATTTCGTAACATTTATTTCAGTACTTGATGTTTGGTTTCATATGGATATTTCGTTTATTATCGTGGTATTAAAAGATGATTTGATTGCTTTAATTTTTTTTTAAATTTCCTCTTCTTTATTGCATCAATTCAAACCTTTTTATTTTGTTACATGTATATTGAATAGTTATATGGATTAAATTATTTTACATAACGTGAATAATTAATTTATTTTTGTTACATAACATTTAAGTTTACACAATTATTTGTTTAAAACTATTTAATATAATTTACAATAAACATTTTGAGATCAACGAATTTGACTAACATCATTTTTTCGTCTAAAATTCCGAAATCACATCTTATTGTTTTTAATATTCGATCATCTATTCCATGCGATTGTATTACAAAATGACCCATTCATTGTTTTATGTTACATGGCATTAATTTACTTATTTTTATATACTTTTTTAAAGCTTCAATGAAATCATAAACTGCAAATGTTATTTGATGTTATTATTTACATATTTTTAATCTACATCTACATTGGATAGTTATGATATTAATTGTTCGATATATTTGAACTGTAATAGACTTTTACAAAATTAAGAAAGATTATTTCCTTCCCTCCTTTTTTTTTAAAGAATAATCTTTTACAATTTATAATACACGTATGTAACATATTAAACTTTGTTTGTAAAAAAACATGTTACTCGAAATGTAATATTGATGATATAATATTTATCCGTTATTTGATTAATGTAATTGATTAAATAACAAAAAATCAAAAAAATAGTTTAAAATATATGTGCTTTTAAATTTCGAAACACTAATTAACCATAAGTCAAGATGATCTACATAAATCTTTCATAAGTTTTGCATTATTTGATAAAATCATATATTAAAAAATTAAGGTTTCCAAAATAGATATTCACTATATGATGAAAGTCCTATAAATACCCATATTTCGTGTAATTCTTGCTCATTCAAAAATTCGTATACATAACACCTCCACTTACACGGTTAGTTACTTTGAACTGTATTATAATTGTTTAATCTTCCATTGATAATTATCAATTTTTTATACAATAACTTTGTATACAATCGTTTTTTTTTATTTATTTTTTCAGATTATTAGTTATCATGGAACTTATTGGGGATGACATGATATTTGAAGAGATCTTAACGAGACTACCCGCAAAGGTAGTTTGTCGTTTCAAATGTGTTTCTAAACAATGGTGTTATGAATTATCCACACCAAAGTTTGTTTTCATCCATACTCGCCGAGTTGGAAATTCAACAAAAAAGAAGCTGCTCTCCTTGAAAGAAAATTCCATAGTCGTTGACGACATAGTATCTGGCGACTTAGAAGTCGATACTATCAAAACCGTAAATTTTCCTTTGGATATTCATCCATCCTTTTTAAGCATTATATGTTCGTTTAATGGTCTGATTTTAGTTTGCATTAAAAGGAATCACAATGAGCATAATGAGCTGGTCCTTTGGAATCCAACGACGAGACGTTTTAAGTTGATATCGGACGACTACTTTATTCGTTATTTTGGTCGACATAACGATACGGGTGGAATGTACTTAGACGAGGACAACGACCTAAAAGTGCTTCATATTAATTGTTACTGGGACGTAGTTACTGCTCG
Source organism: Helianthus annuus (assembly GCF_002127325.2). Taxonomy (NCBI): domain Eukaryota; kingdom Viridiplantae; phylum Streptophyta; class Magnoliopsida; order Asterales; family Asteraceae; genus Helianthus; species Helianthus annuus. The sequence goes on from NC_035446.2 coordinate 110,507,901, forward strand.
TGTATATTCACCACGTCATGACTCATGGAGAAAATTAAACTTCTTGAACGGAACTCAATTAGCTTCAAACTTTTATTCATGGTCTTCTGGAATTTATTCCGGCAAAACAATATATTTCATTGTTTCCAATTACTGGATTCCACCTGGTGAAAGGAACATAGTTGCTTTCGATGTTATCTCTGAATCTTTCAGTTTACTTCGTTTTCCGGAGCGTATTGAAGTCAATCCTTGCCAAGTACATTTTCTAACAATTTCGAACAAGCTCCATGTCATTGTCGTTCAATATGCTGGTGAACTAATTGCAGATTTGGTCAAATTTGAACATGATCACTGGATCAAGGTCTTTTCTTTCAATAAGGCTCGCATAGTTCAACATTTGGACCCTCAGCAAAGGACAAATGTAATTCAAGACAACAAGTGGTTGATAACCAGTATTTGTGGAGATACTGTTGAAGTTCTACTTTGCAATGAGTCTTTTAACTACATCCAACATGTTGATAGCTACAACGGACCTAAAGGCGCATTATTTTTGGAGACAATCGTTTCGCCTTCCGATTAAAAATTAGGAATTAATTTGATACTATTTCATCTTTTGTTTCTCGAACTATCTAATTTGTTTCAAGTATCTGAAATTTTATCCTTTCGTTACTTTAATAATAAAAGAGTTTTGTATTATGTTTCACATTTTCTTATATCCAATTAACGTGTACCGTAAATTACGTATTTTAACATTCATTGTCGTGACGGTATTCTTTATTAACAAATACCATCATCGATTAAGATCCATCCTAATAAAATTACAAATCTTATAATTAAAAAAAGAATATCGTTGATGTTTATTAATATAGATAATAGATTGTAACACCACCATAAGCATTATCAATAAATATGGAAATTTTTTTAAAAAAAATTCATATATTTTGATTATACACAATATACACAATAAGATATGTAGTTCAATAGTTTACAAATTATATATATATTTCAATACAAAATATGCTGATCATAATTTCCATAATCAACTTTTATTATATACAGTTTCTAAAGGTGTTTCTAAACATATATAGTAATCAATTATAGGAAGTATTACATATTGTTGTTTACTGAATTTATGTTTTCATATGAATAACTAATTAAAAACATACACAATTTATTTTTAATTTTAATTTTTTAATGTCCTTTAAATTCTCAGTAAATTATCTATACATTATTATTTTTTTAATTCGAACTAACCATTTACCAAATATTCAATTTTTATTCTTTTTACATTTAATATTATAATTTAATTTTTAAGTTATCAGATTAATGTTTTGAATCTAATTATAGAAAAATGTATTTTTTGTATATAAACAGTCTAACGAATTTTTTTTTAATTTACGAAATTATAATTATAAGTCCGTTTCTTTATTTAGTCACTGTTTCTACGATTATGTTGATGTTATAATCGAAAAATTATTTACTTACTATATTTTCAGTTATGGTTCCAATCATCTTTTCAACTTCACTCCAATCGTCTTCCAATAAAACACTCGGTTTCCATATAACAATTCATTACTTCAATGGATCTACATATATACATGGTTTTACATTCCTAACCGTGTTCATCTACATTTTCTTTTTATTTAATTGAGTTCTGAATTTCACATATCGCTCTACAAATCTGTAAGTTGTTTTTTGTTAAATTCCATCTGTATTCATGTGTTTTTTATTTTATTGAAATTCTTTAAACTATCTTTATGTTTACTTAATCCTAAATCTGTTAGTTTTTCTAAGAGTTCTTAATTTTTTTGTTTTAATAATATGTTGTTGTTAAATTATATGTTGTTTATGCAAATCCCTAAATCCGATAACCATTCATATATTATTTTTTTATTTTTATTTTTTTTTGTAATGTTTATTTATTGACTGTAGTTTTTATGAAAATCTTAATCCGTTTGGTATAAATATATTTATTAAGTTTTTTTACAGTTGCTGTTATATAATTTTTAATTCATTCGTATTGTTATTAAATTTTTATCAAATTGTATCTGTATTTCATAACCGTAGAATATTATTGTATATTTTAAAGAGTGTTAAAATTTGTTAACTGTTAGTGTAAATAAATTTGTTTGATGATTTTTTTTTCGATGTATTATAATGTTATATCATATGTTTCCTTTTTTTTATGAATTATGTTATAAACATGACGTATCATGAAGAAACTATTACATATCTATTTTATATTATAAGATGTTGTTCACATATTATTTATGTTGTAGTAATATCTTTTTTAATGACTCATTAGTTGCGGTTTGTTTATGTAACGTCCTGTTGTAGGTATTTCTTATGGCTGAAGGGTCATCAAGGTATTTATTTTTAATTTTGTTACTTTATGTAACATCTAATTTGTAGTATCTTTGTTTATTTTTTCAAATTTTTTTATTCTTCTCACACTAACCTTTACTTATTACTCTTTATTAATGTTGTAATTTTAAAATCAGTTTCAGAGGATACTGGTTCTGTAGGCTAATGAATGTAGCTGACGAAGTTATTTTGGTATTTTGATAACTTACTTTATAATTTATATTTATTATTTTGTTTTTTATCATTATTAAATACACTTTAATATTATTGTACTGTTTATATATTCTTATTATACTAATAATTAATTTTGTATCTGTTTGTTTTTTTAGTCTATTCCGGACGACGCTGCGTGCAAACTATGGGGTGTAGACCAAGTCCCTACAAATGTCATGATACACACTGAAGATGGCCGATTATTTAATGTTTCTTTAAGCGCTGCTAAAGGAAAGTTATTCTTTTTTCACGGTTGGTCCAAAGTTGTAGAACATCTACGACTAACCAGAGGCTGTTTGGTAGTATTTAATCCTTTAGAATCTACTACCTTTAAATTAATATATTTCGTTGATGGGGTTAGTCGTGGCTCTTTCTGGACGTATATGCTCCCTCCATCATCTCATTTTTACGTAAGATAAAGTATTTCTTTATTTTTTGATGTATATTGATCTATTACGTCACTATTATTAAATACAAATATTTTTTCCTTTTTTTATCATTCCCACAGGTTATTCCTGAATGTATCTTGCCAAAAGTTTATGATTATTCTTCAAATGATGTAATATCTACGGTAATAGTAGACAACAAAACTTATGGCGTTGCCATTGAAACGTCTGACGGTAAAGTCAGGTTTACAGTTGGTTTTGATGTAATTGTTAGTCAGTTACAGTTGAAGGATGACTGTCTTTTGTTATTTACGAAAGGGTTTGGTAATTTTTTCTATTTAAAAATATTTGGAAAAAACGGTGTTGAAATGAAGTTTCCTGATGTGGATGTCGACGAAGTAAGTTACATTTTATTACTTAATTGCATGTTTTATATATGTTAATGTAATACATTTTATATATTTAATTTTAAGGCTGATGTTGTACCTATCGATGCTGAAAATGAAGTCGAAGAACAAATACATGGGGGTGTTCGTCGTTTTATTCGTATGGCTGGTGATCGTTATTTTGTAAGTTCTAATATTATTTTGTTAAACTGCTAAAATACAGGTCTTACTGTTTGTTGTTACTTAATAAACATTGTTGGTTTAGGTTCATATGTATTAATAATTTTATTTTTACGACAATACAGAGGATTCCTGATCCTGTTTCACGGATGGCTAGACTTGATGAAGGTTTAAAAGATATCACCGTTAGGCTTATGCATTTGGATCCGCCACAGCAAATTACCAACGGTACCAGACGTGAAAGAAAATCCGACGGAGGTTGGCGATACGCATTTACCAGTTGGAAGAAGTTTATGAAAGCTGCTAGAATTAATGTCCGTGACAGGGTTCACTATTCTTTTGATGAAAACGAGCAGGTGTTGAGTGTTGATCTGGTTGTACCCTTCGTCAAGAGTAGTCACTAGATATGAAAGCTGTTACAGTTTATGACATATACTTCAAGTTATCTCCCTTTCATATGTTAGATATTAAATTTATATATATATATATATATATATATATATATATATATATATTTTACATCCGGTATGGTTTTGACATTTGTTGGCTGTTTATTTACGTTATTAATTTCATCAAAAAGCATTGTAAACACAATTTTATTTTAATCATTTAAACTTTTAACATGATTTAAAAAAAAGTGTGTAATTATAATAATTGTTATTTATAGTAGTTAATAACTAAGAAACTTTTATTATATATAGTTTATAAAATTGTTAATTTAATTGGTTTTTAAATTAATTGTCCGAATTCATTAATTAGCACAACTTACCTTTCGAATATTCTTTTGTTTTATTATAATTGTTACATTTTCATATTACTTAAAATATGTTGATAAAAAATAATGTTATATATCATTCCATTTATAATTCTATTTTCAAGTAATTCACTATCTTAATATAGTAACTACTAATTACGATATTTTGTTAAATTATAAAGAGATATACAATTCTATGTATTATTATTTTTAAATTTATGGAAAGTTTCTTAAATTAAAAGATATAATTTATATGTAGATTGCACAAACACATAGTATTAGTTACAATTATTTTCTGATTGTGTAATATAAAGTTACAATTAGCCATTTTAAAAATAAGACATTTTAATTATTTAAATATACACTGAAAGTATAGTTAGAGATATTATTATTATATGTATTAATTTTTAATTATTGGTTACATTTACAAAAGTATTCGATTACAATAATATAAACCCAATCAGGTTTACTAAAGTTGATTTAAATTTACCTTAATAATATAACTTTCTATTTATAAAATCATTCTATATGAATATAAATTACAACATACATATGTATTATATATGCAGTTTTAAGCTATTCATTTGTTTCTTCAACCAGGTATTATGCAAAATTTTTAATTAATACAAAATATATTTTCATGTGGAAGATACAAACTAATGTAATATATGTTTTATTATACGTTTTTATTTTTCTAGGTATTCCATATAATGGAACAAATTCCATTTGATGTTGTCATGATGGAAATTTTTGTTAGGCTTCCTATGAAATCAATATGTCGGTTTAGAAGCGTATGCAAAAAATGGTATGAAGATCTTTCAAGTTTTGAGTTTTTACAGAGACACACCAATCGCGTTAGTAATAGAGTGGTAAGATAATAAATTTGTTATATAATTTCAATGATTACAATATTAATATTTCGTTAACATTGTTCATATTTATTGTTAAATTTTTTTATCATATATGTTTTAGGATGAACTATTGGAACAAGGCATGTTTCCAGATCCTTTTGACGTTTGAGAACCTGCATGGGTGTACATTGTCTTTATATGTTTTGAATTTTTCTATTATTGACCATTTTTAAGGATTAATGAATAATTTATCAATCGTAATATTTGTTTCATTTATTCAAGCACAATGTTTATTTTTTTTTTTGTTTTGCAATCTTATTTATTGTTATTATATATATTTTGTATTATTTGTATTTATTATTATCAATCAAAACCCATTGACTTGCATACCACAATTTTCTTTTTAATCCATTAAAAATTAAAACTGTTAATATTATTCAAACATAGGAAACACTTATTATAACGAACAAACAAGCCAGAACAATAATGTTCCAAAATACTAATTCTTTTTTTCCCCAATCGTTTTATCTTCTTCAATTGCCTCATATTCTTCTATTTTGTTGTGTTTCGATTCAGAAGTAAAAAAATCTTTATAATGTTCTTTATATAACGATAGGCAATCCTCCCAAAAAACTTTCCTATGTGCATAATTAGCAAATAAATTTCAATTAAAAAACCAACAATTTTCATACATTTTATTTAAATTTTGAAAATTATAAAAAAACAACTATAATATAATACCAGACATTCGTTAGCATAGTTGACGTGTAACCATTCAAACGGCCATGATGTTAGCCCTTCATTCCACTGTTTGCACACACATTTGTTTTGACAAATGTATCTTACATTCAGCCTAATCAAGATTTCAAAGAGTATAATATCGAAAGGAATATAAACCATTGTTTATAAACTTCAATACATATAAGTGAATATGCAAAGTATATCCTTTATATAATACGTTAGGTTTTGCATTATAAAAAAAAATACGATTTGTATTTAAAAAAGGCAAGTCGATATTTGGAATCACAAATTTGAATATGCTAATGTTTTTAAGTATAATTCAAATTTATTATACATCTATCTAAGTCAAGTTCATATTTTTGGCGGAATTTTATTTGTAATTAACAACCATATTTATTTAAGTAAACCTAAATATCTAACTTTAGAATGGTAATTAGATTTTATTTTTACTAATTCATTTGTTAGTTAATGATTTTTTAACCAATAAAACCGTTAATATTTATATACATAATTGTAACATACAAAGATAAAAACATGTTGTTGTAAGTTAAATTGAAATCCATTATATTATCGTAATTTTTAAAAGTTTGTGGGTTGTTTATGTAAAATATTAAATGACGGTTCTTTGAAATATAGTCCATCATCATTACATAGCAACCTATACCATTATAGCATGTCTCAAATTCTCACTACCAGTCACTTCATCGGCGACGGAAACTAGGGCTCCGATAATATCCATTTTCACCGATCTTAAGCTTGCCGTCGGAGTTTTCTTAGATGGATTCCTCATCTAAAGGTAATAACATTCCACTTCATTGAGATTTTTCTTTTATTTTGTTACTTAATCGTTTGAATCGTTGATTGATGATATATAATTTTAGATATTTTAGATCTAAACCGGTTTTAGTGTTGTTTTTTTAGGGTTGAATCTTTAATTGTTTGGAATTTATTGTTCGTAGTTGTGATTTGTTATGATTTCTTCATTATATACATTCACTTATAATTTCATAGATACAGTTATTAGAACATTAGATTTCAAAATCATTATAGGTACTTATAAGATTGATTGTAATGGTTTATTCGATATTTGTTTAAGGATATTATTAGTTATTATAATGGTCAATAACGAAAATCTAAACCGTTTATAGTTTTGTCTTTGTAAGATTCACTCTTTATTTGTCCGAAATTAAGTGATTGTAGTTATCTTTTGTTCAAATTTTGTTTACATACCAACCGTAATTTAGACATAATGACATTGATTATTTGATTTTTAGTCATTAATTAGAATCTCATAGAACCTTTATTAGGAACAATAAATTTCTGATTCTTACAAATTAGTTATCGGATTGAATGTAATAAGAAAGAAATTGTATTTTTCTTAACCTTATACATTTTGTTTTTTCATGAATTCAAGTTGATATGTTAAGATGTAACAAAAAATATATATATATCTTCAAAATTCAGGTGAATTCATGAATGTTTCGTTTGTCAAGATCCTAGAAGATCCAAACTCTTTAAAGCTGGTATGATTATTTACATTTTACTGAATAATATGATGTTTATTACCCAAATTCATATAATATTTATTTAACTTCATTATATATACTTAATAGTAATATCTTTGTGTTCAGGAGTTACCTCTCAGTTATGTTTATAAACATTGGGGTCATCCATGGCCACGTATTCATCTCAAGATAGTTCATGAATCTGGTAAGTCTTGGACCGTAACTATGAAAACATTAGAGTCTAGACCGGCTTTGGCTGATGGTTGGGCAACAGTTGTTAAAGGCCTTCAATTGCCAAAGGATTCACTCTTGGTTTTCAAGTCGATCCTACATGATGTTTTTGAACTGAAGTTTTTTATTGACGGTGTATGCGGTCAATCGTATTTCACATATCAGCGATACACACAATTGGGCTTGACTGTATGTATCTTTATTTCCTTTTGCACATTATTAATCTAACTGTATACATGTTATTTAGTATATATTTATGTTACATTATATTATTAGTTATGTTTACTATAATGAATCAACATTCGCGGGAAGTTATTTATTTTATTTTCATTTAATACAGGTAATTCCAGATGCTTTTATTAAAAAGTTTTTTCAAAAACAAAATCTAAACGGCACTTATGAAATACTAGCTGCTGGTAATCGATGGACTGTTGTCACACCCCTAATTTCCACGTGTCACCGGTGGGCCCGGTGGGGGATTACGTGACGTAGTTGATATCATCATATGTCAAACAACACAAATTATAATGTACAACGGAAGCAAATGAAAATAGATTTATTTCAACTATTAATTGTAATATCAAGTATCACAACCAGTCAAAATAGATCCACAGGCGGATCGAAGAAAAAGAAAGAAATTGTTCAACAGATATATGCATCCCAAAAGCTTGCGAGACTCTACGATGCTAAGGAGAAACCAGCCTATTGCGTATAGCACCTGCACTTAATCTTTTTGGGGAAAATACGTCAGTTTGCACTGGTAAATACAATTTAACTGACTCATTTTGAAAATATTTATAAATTGATTTTAAATGCACAAGGCACAAAACATTTTATAACTTGGGAATAATTAATCAGAGTTAAACTTGTAAAAGATTTACATGTTTGTTAACCGTTCAGTCGCCCGAGTCGTATCGGGTTTAAGGTTAAATGACACACCACATGGTATAAGTCCGCGGCGGGAAGCCAACGTTAATACCTTAAAAATAATGGACATAATACCGGGTGTACGCCTACACCCGGGTGTCAAGGTCGTGGCCAAAAAATGATGCCAAGGATATCCGGGACATGGTCATTAAGCTCCCAAAGGCATAAAAACAAACAACACCAAGTTTTTAAACGGGTCCCATTGATAATACCCAACTACTAATGAGATGGGGTCAATCGCCCGACCAAGCGGTATTTTATATACCGTACCCCCAAGCCCGTATAAGGGAAAATAAGTTAAAAGTATTTACCTGAGCAAGTATAACCACAAATTCAAAAATGCACGTGTCTTTTACTGGGCTCCTATTCTGGAACGAAGGTTATAATAACCTATTAGAATCCTAACGGGTCTTTTAACATAGCCTAAGCTTAGACCGGTTAGTTAGAAGAATAAATATGGTTTAATCGCGAGGAATGCGAAAACCGGGAAGGAATGTGATTTAGACCCTACAAGCTTGGGTACTTGTATAATATGGGTAAACTAAACACATTCTGAATTTTGAGACTTAGATGATATGGTTTGACCCGTTTCGGCTAATATGCGCGAACTAGTCACATAAGCCGATCCGAACGCGAAAGTGCGTAACGAGTAACCATATAAGTCATATGCAAGTTTTCCTGAGATTATATGCACCAAATATATTGTAATATCAGTAAGGTATGTCCAAATACGCCCCAAATGTTTTTAAACGCCATTTACGCCTCATAAGGGCATTTTGGTAATTTTACATAGGCTAAAAGGGTAAAAACGGAAAATCTGAGTTTCCAACTTTAGTCTACTGTTATAATATATATTTTTATAAAATATATCAGTAGGTATTAGACCTTTTATATATAAACTCGTTCTGACATATACTATGTCGTAAAAATGCCTAAAAAGGCGATTTGGAGCCATTTCCGGGTTTTAAAAGGAAAGCTGATATTTTTATATTTCCAGAAGGCTCAAAATATCATATTTAATATAACAAATCAGTAGGAAAAGGTTTGGGGTCAAAAGGTTATGCAAAACTCATTTTATGACCGTAAAGGGTAAAACCGGCATAAATCGAAATAAGCTTAGAACCTCTAGTTATGCTCAGCCTAAAAATAGATAAAAATCTTTAAAATTCCCAAAATATTATTATATAACAGTGGGTATAAAGTTTTGGTATAAATTCGGGTTTAGATAGGCTATGCGTTAAATACGCTAATTATTTATTAAGAAAGCTTCTAATTACGCTAACGAGCATAACTCTTAATCTAGACCTCAAACTGATGTCAAATTTTGGGGACAACTTTATATTTCAGTAACTAAGGTGTCTACCCTTTTACCTTTTCAAAAATTATAATTTTTGGACATTCGGGCATAATGGTCAACATATGGGCATTTAACGGAAACATGCATATGAACAAGATATCTAATGAACCACATTGTATAATCACAGGAGGATATACTAACATGTTAATAGGTTCAAAAGAATCTCTAAGGTATTTTAATCTTGACTAAAACGGGTCAGAACTGAAAGTCAAAGCGAAAGTCAAACTATGCGACTTTCGGTTCCGAACCGGGTCTAAACAGAAAATTGTCGAGTTGAACATGTTGAAACATGTTCTTATACTTATTACCAAGTTATATTAATGTTCAAACAGGTTACATACAACCTACATTGCTAATTATGCGTTAATTTGAAATTAAGCATTCTGTTGACTTTTTATAATTAGCTTTGACTCGACAATTGACATGCTTAGAGTGGGAATCTGGAAATACCCTTTTAAGGGTTTGTTACCCACTTAATTACCTTACTAAAGGTATCTTTCATTCGTGATTAGATAAAGCACATTTTTCTTAATCACGAAGTCAAACCTTAATTACGACGGTTTGACTTTTACTTAATTAACTAAGCTAGAACGGATTAAAGATGGTTAAGGACACTTACAAGAGTCCTAAGATGGATTAGAGAGCCTAAGAAAAGAGTTGGTGACCAGAGGAGTTCCAGAAATACTTTAGCCAAGGTTCCAAATGAGCAAGTCTCAAAGAACACACTTGAACTCTTTATATAGTGAACTAGATGCCTTAGGATCTTGCCAAGCAACTCTAGGATAGTTACAAGATCATCCCAGATGTCCCTATGGGTCTATATACTGCCTAGAAAGCCCATAGAATCGAAATGTTACGTTTTAAGTCGGTTAAATGCATTGGACAGGCAGCTGTCCAAAACTCACTGCCAGCGACGGTCTTACGGACCGTAAGCTTGAGGCTTTACGGTCCGTAAGGACCTCTTGCGGACCGTATGCTACATGGTTTGCGGTCCGTAACCGACTTTACTGAAACATGGTTCAGGTGCCCACCTTACGGACCGTAAGCCTAGGGCTTTGCGGTCCGTAACCGATCCATGCGGAACATTCCCAGGTACCCTGCTTACGGACCGTAAGCCAAGGGCCTTGCGGTCCGTAAGCGATGGCCAGAAGACAAAAGTTTGCAAACTTTTAAGTCTTGACCATGCAACCACAAAACTCGAAACATGTATTTCTTTTCAGATGTGGGACCTTCAAGGCCAGCCATTGCATGTCCTACTTCTTCTTACATGTTCCCATTCATATCAACTCAATAAAGGACTTGTATTTTTACGGAGATTCAAAGAAATGAGTCTTGGAATTTTATAGAAATTGGCCAAGCTTATAACAATTCTTATTCATAAGAATTTTATTAAATTTAGGAGTAGTAACAACCTATAATTCCATGGCCCTTAATAAAGATAAAACTTTATTTATTCAAGAGCAACCGGTTATCGAATGAGATGATCATCAATTGATTTAAGGATCTTGGGATTTATAAAATTTGGGTCGCTCAGAGGTGATTTAATAACGTGTCGCCCTTGGGTCGTTCAGAGGTATTTTAAATAACATGACGCCCCTTTTTATTAGAAATCCTACCACATATCTCTTTATTAAATCCGTTTTTTTTGACATGTCTGTCACGGAGGACACGTGTCTTTATTCAATTGGACAGGAATTTTCGAGGTGTTACATCCTCACCCCCTTAAAAGAAATCTCGACCTCGAGATTTACTGAAACAATTGAGGGTATTTCTCCTTCATCGTGGATTCTAACTCCCACGTATAATCAGGACCTCTGCGGCCCTCCCATCTAACCTTGACAATGGGTACGTGCTTCCTTCGAAGCTTCTTTACCTGTCGGTCCTCAATCGACACAGGTTTTTCTATAAACTTCAAGCTTTCATCAATATGCACATCTGTATGTGGTATTACTAGCGATTCATCAGCCAGACACTTCTTCAGATTGCAGATGTGGAACACGTTATGAATACCACTAAGCTCTTCTGGTAAGTTCAACTTATAAGCCACTGATCCTACACATTCGATAATCTCGAATGGTCCAATGTATCTTGGGCTTAACTTACCTTTCTTGCCAAATCTCATTACCCCTTTCCAAGGTGATACCTTGAGCAAAACCTTATCGCCAACCTCAAACTTGAAGGACTTTCGCTTACCATCGGCATAGCTTCTTTGCCTATCACGGGCAGCTTTTAGGTGCTCAGTGATTTGGGTAACCTTGTCAGTCGTCTCCAGGACTAATTCGGGTCCTGATACTTGAACGTCTCCTACCTCTGCCCAACAAATGGGTGTTCTGCACTTCCTACCGTATAGTGCCTCAAAAGGCGCAGCCTTAATGCTGGTGTGGTAGCTATTATTGTATGAGAACTCGATCAGAGGCAGGTGTCTATCCCAACTTCCTCCTAGGTCTATCACACATGCACGAAGCATGTCCTCCAGGGTTTGAATAGTACGCTCACTTTGTCCATCCGTCTGAGGATGATAGGCTGTACTAAAATTCAGTTGCGTACCCAGAGACCTTTGGAAACTTTTCCAGAAGTGTGATGTATATCTGGTATCCCTATCAGAGATGATGGATACTGGTACGCCATGCAGGGATACTATCTTATCCATATACAGTTGGGCTAGCATGTCAGAACTGAAAGTTTCTCTAATGGGTAGGAAATGAGCTGACTTAGTCAGTCGATCAACTATCACCCAAATAGTGTCATTTCCCTTTGGTGTTTTCGGCAACTTGGTAATGAAATCCATTGTTACCATTTCCCATTTCCAGGTGGGAATCTCAGGCTGTTGCAGCAAACCTGACGGTTTCTGATGCTCAGCTTTAACTTGAGCGCACGTCAGACATTTAGCCACATGGGTGGCTGTAGACTTTTTCAAGCCTTTCCACCAGTAATTTGCCTTTACATCCTGATACATCTTGTCCGCTCCAGGATGAATGGAATATTTGGAACTGTGGGCTTCCTTTAGGATGACGTCACGAAGACCTCCAAAAATAGGAACCCATATTCTTCCATTCAACCTCAGGATTCCGTCTTTGCCATAGGATAACTGTTCTTTAGTCACTCCTAGCTTCTCATTAGGGTAGTTAGCTTCTAGCATTGCTTCCTTCTGTGCAGCTAACAACCTTTCATGCAGACTATTCCTGACCTCAATGCTTTTGGCATTGATTCTGATTGGCTTTATCCTTTCTTTCCTGCTTAGGGCATCTGCGACTACATTGGCCTTGCCGGGATGGTATCTTATTTCACAATCATAGTCATTTAGAGTTTCCATCCAACGTCGCTGCCTCATGTTTAATTCTTTCTGGTTGAACAGGTGCTGAAGGCTTTTGTGATCAGAATAGATCACACATTTAGTGCCATACAAATAGTGCCTCCACAATTTTAGTGCAAATACAACGGCACCCAATTCCAAATCATGAGTGGTGTAATTCTTCTCGTGCACTTTCAATTGTCGCGAAGCGTAGGCAATAACCTTGCCTTTCTGCATCAACACACAACCCATCCCGGTGTGTGATGCATCACAATATACTACAAATTCATCAATCCCATCAGGTAACGTCAACACGGGAGCGTTACTTAATTTCTGCTTCAAAGTATCGAATGACTCTTGCTGCTTAGGTCCCCAATTGAACTTGCTATTCTTGCGAGTCAGCAAAGTTAGGGGTGCTGCAATTCTTGAGAAATTTTCGATGAATCTCCTGTAGTATCCAGCTAAACCTAGGAAACTGCGGATTTCCGTAGGCGTCTTTGGCTCCTGCCAATTCATGACAGCTTCAACTTTAGCGGGATCCACTTGAATACCACGCTCACTGACCACATGTCCAAAAAATTGGACTTCTCTCAACCAAAACTCACATTTGGAAAACTTTGCATACAGCTTTTCTTGATGAAGCAGCTTTAGAATACTGCGGAGGTGCTTCTCGTGATCAGCTTTACTCTTGGAATAAATAAGAATGTTGTCAATGAAGACGATGACGAATTTATCCAAGTAAGGTTTGCAAACGCGATTCATGAGATCCATGAATGCGGCAGGTGCGTTTGTGAGCCCGAAAGGCATCACTAGGAACTCGTAGTGGCCATAACGAGTCCTAAACGCAGTCTTGTGCACGTCTTCTTCTTTAACCTTCAACTGATGATATCCCGATCTCAGGTCGATCTTGGAGAAGTAGCTTGCCCCTTGAAGTTGATCGAATAGATCGTCAATCCTGGGTAGAGGATACCTATTCTTAATGGTAACTTTGTTGAGCTCTCGGTAATCGATACATAAACGCATCGAACCATCTTTCTTCTTGACAAATAAAATCGGCGCTCCCCAAGGAGACGAACTAGGTCTAATGAAACCCTTGGCTAGCAAATCGTCTAGCTGCGTTCTCAATTCCTTCATTTCCGTTGGCGCTAGCCTATAAGGCGCTCTAGCAATAGGTGCAGCTCCAGGAACGATATCGATTTTGAATTCCACTTGCCTGTCTGGTGGCAACCCAGGCAGTTCTTCTGGAAACACTTCGGGGTATTCGGATATAACGGGGATATCTTCAATCTTGGGCTTTTGCTCATCAATGGTTACTTGTGCCATATAGATGACACAACCATTCTTCAAACATCGGGATGCTTTAAGCATAGGCATCTGCTTAGGCAACCCATGACGCGTATCTCCCTGAATGGTGAGAGACTCACCAGATGGAGTCTTGATTATTACTTGCCTTCTACTGCATACGATCTGGGCTTGGTTATGCGATAACCAATCCATACCCAATACTACATCGAAACCGGCTAATTTGAAGGGTAATAGGGATAGAGGAAAAGAGTGGTTCCTAATGGATATAGTACATCCATCTAACACAGTCGAGACTGTTTCTAAGGTACCATCTGCTAACTCTACCTCATACTTAGCACTAAGGGCTTTAACAGGCAATCCTAACAGCTCACAGAATTTAATATCCACAAAAGACTTATCTGCCCCAGAATCAAACAATACTCTTGCGAAAACGTCATTAATGAGAAACGTACCAGTTATGACGTTATCGTTCTGGATGGCCTCTTGAACATTCATTTGAAAGACCCTGGCATTGGTCTTCTTTCCTTCTTCCGCCTTCTTGGCATTCTTTGGGCAGTTGGTCTTGATGTGCCCTTTCTCATTGCAACTGAACAAGTTGCATCTTTTAACTTCTTGCATTCAAGAGTCCGGTGTTCAGAAGACTTGCATATCCCACACATCTTAGACTGGGATTTCTGTTCAAACCTGCACCTCCCAAAATGGTGCTTTTGACAAGTCTTGCACTTGGGCTTATCGCCCGACCGATGCTCGTTCCTTCTGGCCTCAGAGCCCTTCTTACCGTCATGGTTTCCCCTATGTTTCTTGCTCGATCTATGTGAATTATCATCTTCACGTTTCCTCTTGTCAGACTCTACATTTCTCAAAGCTCTCTGTCTCGCTGCATCCTGAGTGAGAGACAGAGATAAGTCGGTGACAGATCGGAATGTAACAGGTCGCGAGGCCTTCACACTGGCCTTGATCTCTGGGGCCAAACCCCCAATAAAACGCGCGATCCTTTTTGGTTCAGGAGTTACCAGATAAGGAACCAATCTGGATAGGGTGTTGAAACTGGTGAGGTATGCTTGGCAATCAAGGTTCTTCATAACCAAGGATAGGAAATCGGATTCAATGCGTTCAACCTCATGCTGAGGGCAGTAGTTTTCCTTGATAAGAGCAACAAACTGCTCCCAAGACATACTGTACAGGGTAGCTTTTCCAGAAGCCTGAATCAATGCTCCCCACCAGGCTAGAGCCTCACCTTTGAAAGACTGGGATGCAAACTTAACCATATCCCTCTCAGCACATCCACTGATGTCTACCACTGTCTCAATCTCATCAAGCCATGTCATACAGTCAACTGCCCCTTTCTCCCCTGTAAACTCTCGAGGTTTACATGACACAAAATACTTATACGTGCAACCCTTAGCACGTGGGGCTTCATCAACCACAAGCTTCTTGGGGTGAACACTGTTTTCATTTGAGGAATGACGATCCTCATCTTTCTTAGGTTTGGGAGGAGTAGGTGGCGGCTTGTTGCGAATCTCAGAATGATTCTTTGGTTTCGCATGTGGTGCAGACAGAGTTCTACTGTGGGTTTCACTGTACTCACTGTACTGTCGCGCTAAGGCTTTCTCAACCGCTTCATTCACAATCGCTTTCAACTCGGCACTAGTCACTAGGAACTTTGCATCATCACGGTTCTCAACCGGATGGCTATTGGCTTCCTCTGATCTGGTCATGTAGCTTCAACGCTACATATAATTAATAGACAAGATTTTCACTTAAAGGCTCTTTATAGTATTTTATGTTTTATTAACCAAGGTTTTAGATTGCCATTTTAGGTTAATTTATTAAAACATTAGGATGTTGTTATTATCCTATAATACTCTTATTATTAGCACATAAGGCCTAGTCACAAGGACAATTAGGATATTTAATAACCAAGATTTTACAGTATCTAGGTGTTTTAGGTCGAATCATAGTTCTCTACCATTAATTAACAGGGAGTCATAAGCTACCACTGTCCTTAGTCACGGGGGACATTTAATTATTGCCCACTGGCACTTCACTTTCAAAGAAGTGGTTAAATAATTTTAAGGGAATTTAAAATTAACCCAAATATACATGGCCTGTGTGACTTTACTGATTCACAGTTTGCCAAGAGCATTAACATACTAGATGTTAATAATTGGAATCTATTATGTGGGTTATACCATCTTGGCCAGGTTTGAATAACACAAAGGCTAGGTTTTACCTCTAAGATTCTTTTAGTAATTAACGCAGAATAGTCCTAAATTGAGATGTTAATTATGGATCTTAACCTAATTATGAAACTACCATCTTGGCCTTATTTTATAAAGCTAGGTCTTGGTTCACTTTAGATTTTACCAATTAATTATAGTGGCAGATCCTTTTAAATATTTCATTTATTTTCATAATTTATGCATGCAATAAAATGAAAAACTTAATTAAAACATCTCACCAATTTTTTTAAAATAGTACAATAATTGCCCAAACGGGACTTCTACTAAAAATAAATAAAAATGCCCACGCAGGGGCGGGAAACAAGAACAAACCCACGCAGGGGTTAACTAACCAAACTTGCTCACGCAGGAGCGGAATACAAACCACATGCTCACGCAGGAGCTGAATACTGGAATAACAAGTCCATGCAGGGACTGAATGACAACATAAATAAAATAATCAGGGTTTTCAATGACCCCTCCTCTTCGACTTCCCCTTAAGCAAGTCTGACAGCCCTTTGAAGAAACCTTGCCGCTCTCTGCGGTCTTCACGAACTTCTTGTTCAACTTGGTTTAGCCTCTCAAGGACTTCCTGCTGAATCTGTGGCTGTGGCGGCTGATACACCTGTGGAGGAGGTGGCTGATGCTGATACCCATAAGTCGGGTAACCAGTAGTCCATGGCCCTCCATATGGTCCTTCAGGATGAAGGGCATTGTAATCCCGAGCTACTTGGTATGGATCTACCTCCGCATAACCGTAGTTGTAGTTGTAGTGGGTGTGCGCTGGCTGCTCGAATGGGTTGTATGCCGCTGACCCAGCATACGCAGGAATCGGGTTATCGAAACCCAAAGGTGGTACCACAGGTACTGAGTTAACATCTGGTATAGGGCTTGACGGACCACCATTATATGGGTCCTCTTCCTCCTGAAGTGGCGGATAATGGCTGCCACTTGATGGCTGGGGAGTACTAATCCGAACTCCACCTCGCACGGACATCCGTGCGTTCGACCTTCTTCGCCTCGGTGGCTCCGGAGGCGGCTGCTGCTCTACTGGCGGTGGTGGCGGCGGCGTGACTGCCACAAATTGATGACACACCGAAGGATCCTGTTGCTGCTCGTGATGCGAGTGCTCAGACGGGGTGAAATACCAATCATACTGATTGAATTTCTCCATAAAACTGTCCGGTCCGCGGTATGGCGATCCATGGAATGATGACCCATCTGAGATCTCAATGGGATGATTCGGCGTTCCTGATGCAGGCTCCACGGGGTCAGTATCCTCATCCATGTCGTTTTCCCCTGAAAAGTGGTCTTCCGGTCCAAGTGGGTTAAAACCCACGGGTTCTGGCAGAAGGTTAGCCGGGTTAAATCGGCTTTGGAAAACAGGTGTTGGGTCGCCAAAAGAATGATGAGAGTTGGATCTCTGTAAAGGTATGAAAGCTGGCGGCTGGTTGTTGGGCTCGTTTTCTGAATGGGGCCCAAATGAATGTTGGTACGAAGGAGAGGAGCTAAGGGATACTGATCGCCTTCCGGGTTCGACATAGAGCCTCCATGGCTCTTGCGGGCTGGTGCTCATGGTGATGGAAGGAGTACGTCGATGCGACGGCCCGGCCTCGTGATCATGTCCTGACACGGGTCCTTTGCCTCTACCGCGAAGAAATCTGGGTGGCATGATGACCTGCATAAAATAATCAGACAATAACAACAATATAATAAAAGACTCAAAATAAAACAAAGCAGAGTTTGTCCTATGTTCAATGTCTAGACTTGGAACTCGAAGAATGTGCAATTTGTGCACTGAGATTAAACACAAAAGGCTAATGTTTAATTCACTCAGTGTTGGCTCTGATACCAACCTGTCACACCCCTAATTTCCACGTGTCACCGGTGGGCCCGGTGGGGGATTACGTGACGTAGTTGATATCATCATATGTCAAACAACACAAATTATAATGTACAGCGGAAGCAAATGAAAATAGATTTATTTCAACTATTAATTGTAATATCAAGTATCACAACCAGTCAAAATAGATCCACAGGCGGATCGAAGAAAAAGAAAGAAATTGTTCAACAGATATATGCATCCCAAAAGCTTGCGAGACTCTACGATGCTAAGGAGAAACCAGCCTATTGCGTATAGCACCTGCACTTAATCTTTTTGGGGAAAATACGTCAGTTTGCACTGGTAAATACAATTTAACTGACTCATTTTGAAAATATTTAAAAATTGATTTTAAATGCACAAGGCACAAAACATTTTATAACTTGGGAATAATTAATCAGAGTTAAACTTGTAAAAGATTTACATGTTTGTTAACCGTTCAGTCGCCCGAGTCGTATCGGGTTTAAGGTTAAATGACACACCACATGGTATAAGTCCGCGGCGGGAAGCCAACGTTAATACCTTAAAAATAATGGACATAATACCGGGTGTACGCCTACACCCGGGTGTCAAGGTCGTGGCCAAAAAATGATGCCAAGGATATCCGGGACATGGTCATTAAGCTCCCAAAGGCATAAAAACAAACAACACCAAGTTTTTAAACGGGTCCCATTGATAATACCCAACTACTAATGAGATGGGGTCAATCGCCCGACCAAGCGGTATTTTATATACCGTACCCCCAAGCCCGTATAAGGGAAAATAAGTTAAAAGTATTTACCTGAGCAAGTATAACCACAAATTCAAAAATGCACGTGTATTTTACTGGGCTCCTATTCTGGAACGAAGGTTATAATAACCTATTAGAATCCTAACGGGTCTTTTAACATAGCCTAAGCTTAGACCGGTTAGTTACGAAGAATAAATATGGTTTAATCGCGAGGAATGCGAAAACCGGGAAGGAATGTGATTTAGACCCTACAAGCTTGGGTACTTGTATAATATGGGTAAACTAAACACATTCTGAATTTTGAGACTTAGATGATATGGTTTGACCCGTTTCGGCTAATATGCGTGAACTAGTCACATAAGCCGATCCGAACGCGAAAGTGCGTAACGAGTAACCATATAAGTCATATGCAAGTTTTCCTGAGATTATATGCACCAAATATATTGTAATATCAGTAAGGTATGTCCAAATACGCCCCAAATGTTTTTAAACGCCATTTACGCCTCATAAGGGCATTTTGGTAATTTTACATAGGCTAAAAGGGTAAAAACGGAAAATCTGAGTTTCCAACTTTAGTCTACTGTTATAATATATATTTTTATAAAATATATCAGTAGGTATTAGACCTTTTATATATAAACTCGTTCTGACATATACTATGTCGTAAAAATGCCTAAAAAGGCGATTTGGAGCCATTTCCGGGTTTTAAAAGGAAAGCTGATATTTTTATATTTCCAGAAGGCTCAAAATATCATATTTAATATAACAAATCAGTAGGAAAAGGTTTGGGGTCAAAAGGTTATGTAAAACTCATTTTATGACCGTAAAGGGTAAAACCGGCATAAATCGAAATAAGCTTAGAACCTCTAGTTATGCTCAGCCTAAAAATAGATAAAAATCTTTAAAATTCCCAAAATATTATTATATAACAGTGGGTATAAAGTTTTGGTATAAATTCGGGTTTAGATAGGCTATGCGTTAAATACGCTAATTATTTATTAAGAAAGCTTCTAATTACGCTAACGAGCATAACTCTTAATCTAGACCTCAAACTGATGTCAAATTTTGGGGACAACTTTATATTTCAGTAACTAAGGTGTCTACCCTTTTACCTTTTCAAAAATTATAATTTTTGGACATTCGGGCATAATGGTCAACATATGGGCATTTAACGGAAACATGCATATGAACAAGATATCTAATGAACCACAATGTATAATCGCAGGAGGATATACTAACATGCTAATAGGTTCAAAAGAAGCTCTAAGGTATTTTAATCTTGACTAAAACGGGTCAGAACTGAAAGTCAAAGCGAAAGTCAAACTATGCGACTTTCGGTTCCGAACCGGGTCTAAGCAGAAAATTGTCGAGTTGAACATGTTGAAACATGTTCTTATACTTATTACCAAGTTATATTAAGGTTCAAACAGGTTACATACAACCTACATTGCTAATTATGCGTTAATTTGAAATTAAGCATTCTGTTGACTTTTTATAATTAGCTTTGACTTGACAATTGACATGCTTAGAGTGGGAATCTGGAAATACCCTTTTAAGGGTTTGTTACCCACTTAATTACCTTACTAAAGGTATCTTTAATTCGTGATTAGACAAAGCACATTTTGCTTAATCACGAAGTCAAACCTTAATTACGACGGTTTGACTTTTACTTAATTAACTAAGCTAGAAAGGATTAAAGATGGTTAAGGACACTTACAAGAGTCCTAAGATGGATTAGAGAGCCTAAGAAAAGAGTTGGTGACCAGAGGAGTTCCAGAAATACTTTAGCCAAGGTTCCAAATGAGCAAGTCTCAAAGAACACACTTGAACTCTTTATATAGTGAACTAGATGCCTTAGGATCTTGCCAAGCAACTCTAGGATAGTTACAAGATCATCCCAGATGTCCCTATGGGTCTATATACTGCCTAGAAAGTCCATAGAATCGAAATGTTACGTTTTAAGTCGGTTCAATGCATTGGACAGGCAGCTGTCCAAAACTCACTGCCAGCGACGGTCTTACGGACCGTAAGCTTGAGGCTTTACGGTCCGTAAGGACCTCTTGCGGACCGTATGCTACATGGTTTGCGGTCCGTAACCGACTTTACTGAAACATGGTTCAGGTGCCCACCTTACGGACCGTAAGCCTAGGGCTTTGCGGTCCGTAACCGATCCATGCGGAACATTCCCAGGTACCCTGCTTACGGACCGTAAGCCAAGGGCCTTGCGGTCCGTAAGCGATGGCCAGAAGACAAAAGTTTACAAACTTTTAAGTCTTGACCATGCAACCACAAAACTCGAAACATGTATTTCTTTTCAGATGTGGGACCTTCAAGGCCAGCCATTGCATGTCCTACTTCTTCTTACATGTTCCCATTCATATCAACTCAATAAAGGACTTGTATTTTGACGGAGATTCAAAGAAATGAGTCTTGGAATTTTATAGAAATTGGCCAAGCTTATAACAATTCTTATTCATAAGAATTTTATTAAATTTAGGAGTAGTAACAACCTATAATTCCATGGCCCTCAA
This sequence comes from Helianthus annuus, assembly GCF_002127325.2. Classification (NCBI taxonomy): domain Eukaryota; kingdom Viridiplantae; phylum Streptophyta; class Magnoliopsida; order Asterales; family Asteraceae; genus Helianthus; species Helianthus annuus. Next base: position 110,529,737 of record NC_035446.2, read on the forward strand.
TAAAGATAAAACTTTATTTATTCAAGAGCAACCGGTTATCGAATGAGATGATCATCAATTGATTTAAGGATCTTGGGATTTATAAAATTTGGGTCGCTCAGAGGTGATTTAATAACGTGTCGCCCTTGGGTCGTTCAGAGGTATCTTAAATAACATGACGCCCCTTTTTATTAGAAATCCTACCACATATCTCTTTATTAAATCCGTTTTTTTTACATGTCTGTCACGGAGGACACGTGTCTTTATTCAATTGGACAGGAATTTTCGAGGTGTTACAACTGTGGAATCTGCTAAAATACATAACTGCTATGCATTCACGGACGAATGGCCTACTCTTTGCGAAAGGCTTAAAATCGTTGATGAAGATTTATTGATTTTTAATAAGATTGATAATGTTTCCTTTCAATTATCAGTTTATCGTGATTGTATTCCTGTTGGTTTGGTTGACGAAGTTGATTCAGTCGATGATGATGAGGTTGTTGAAATAAGTCATGGTCAATTTGTTGATGGGTTAGACAAGGTATTTATCTTTTTTTTTGTTATATACACCTGATTTTATTAAATAATATTTCAGAATTTACTACAATGTTTTTTTGATAGGCATATGGTATACATTCTGGCGACATCATCCGACATGAACAAAAAACAGATAACAAGGTAATGTTGTATTTGATATTAGTATTTATAATGGTTACACTTCATAATCAATTTTAGGATGTTACATAATAAAGTTATTTATTTATAATAATTTGTTTGATTGTTTGATGATTGATATGTGTATCGACGAAGCTACCTGACATTCATAAAGGAAAAGGTATCATGATTAACAAAGAACTTTTTAAACCAATGAAAACGAGAGAAGATGTTGTTCATTGCACTTTAAAGGTATGTATCCGTGTTAAGTATCACCATGTATTTGAAAACGCTCATTTTGTATATGATACTATTTTAATTTTTTTACGATTATAAGTATTTAGTATACTTTTTTTTAACATCTATCAGGATAAAAAGATTAAACAAGTGAAGAAGTATAGCCTGCCGAAGAAGGTACAAACAGGGAATGTTAACACGGACTCGGAATTTTTCGACTTTACTCGGAAAGGAGAATATAGGCTGGTATGATTTTTCGTATATTAAAATTTGATATACATTTTGGCAATTATTAATTAATTTTAAATATTGTTTATTTTTAACGTATGTTGCTAAGCAAGGTCTGTTGTTAATGCAGCGTCTTCCCGTCGAAGTTGCTAATCGAGCTGGGTTCAAGAAGAAGAGACATTCATTGAAAGTTCAGAATTTGGAAGGTGAGGTTGTTGTTTACACTGCCAAGATTGAAAAAAAGGGAACTGCGAACCGTTATTCTGTTGAAAACTGGCAAAAATTTATGGATGACAACAAATTGATTGATGGTATGATGCTTGATTTCACCTTTGTTACTTCGAAAAACACCATAATATTGAAAAACGTCCGATCCGGTTAGTAAAACTTTGGATATTTGTATTTCCAAGTTAAGTGGAAGTTGACATGAACTAAACTTTCGTTGGTTTGTTAACTTTTGTGTATTGAACCAGTATTTTAGAACTTTAATATTATTGTTTTTGTTTGTATGTTACTCTTTGATCTTTTAAATCTAATTGTCTACAACTTGATTAAACCATTTTGTTTGTATGTAGCGTTATTGGGTTTTCTTATGTAACTAATAATATATAGTATTAACATGAATGTTACTTATCAACGTAAACATTAACTTGCAATAATCATACGAATCCATGTTTGTTAAAGTTATTAATTAAGGTCAATCGATTTTTTAAATGAATTTAATATATCCAGTTCATATTATTTCTTTCTAAATGTTTCATTACTTATATAAAGACATTATAATTATATGCATAAATATAAGCAATGTAAACATTTATGATTTTACATACAATACACCTAATAACTTTACAACATACTTTACAAGCATAGTTCTGAAACAAGTTATTCCGATACATTGTTTTATTTGATAGCTATAGAGACATTAATATTTTTTTTACACAAACAAATATAATTTTCAATTTAATATCTTTTTAAAAACAGACAAATCGAATTTAAAAAAAAAGAATAACGTGTTTACTTTGTAAATTTAAACAAACTATTGTAATTATTATTTTAAATTGTTTGATTTTGTTTATATTTAGCAATGGATATGCAATACATATTTTTAGTTTTTAAATGAGATGATAAATATCTTTACAAATTTAGATATTAATATGATGTAAAATTTTACATAATATGTTTAACTTTTAAATTTTAACAACTAACTTTTTTTATTACCATAAATTAACGTTTACATTATTTTTGGGAACTGCTAAATCAAAGAAATTATTTCACCTTGATTTGAATATTTTAGTAAATTTTCATTACCAAATTTTAAAATTTAAAATTGATTGATAAAATTTCAAACCCATCCTCTATTATAAATACCTTTCTTTCATTGTGTTTCATTCACATCTAACATTTAGAGTTTCTGTCAATCTATTCTACACGATTAAAGGTAATGCTATTATCTATTTCATCATTCATCCATTTTCCGTTAATATCAACCTAATTTCTTTGATTTCTTTTCATCTGTTATTTTTTGTATTTATAACAATGTTTTTTTTAGAGTAAAAGTTACATGATCATGTACTCTTATTAGTATTAGTATTCAGTCTACCTCTTATTTCCAGATTACAATTTAAATTGTTATACGGAATTATTAAGTTTAATGCGTATGTGGATTAATATTGTTTATAATTCAGTATCTTATTGATTTTTATTTTATATACTATGCAATTGGTTCCGGTTATAGTTCATTCCGATTATTTTTATACATAATAACTTTAAGAGAAATAATAGTTACTGGATATTTTTGAATCTTTTTGCTTTTTATTTTTATACCATGTAATTGTCTCCGTTTGTAGTTAATTTCGTTTAATGTAACACATAATAAGTGAATATTATAAAATTTTATTGTATAAGCATATATAAATTTTAATGTGTATTACAATTACATTTTTTTTTGTTGTTCATTCTTCCATTGTACTAATAACATTATTATACATTCATATATTGTTTAAGTTAACAACTTAAATTACCGTTATTATATATTTTGATACTATTTTAGAGATTTTTAATTAATGTTCTTCTATGTTGTAATACACAGTTAAACATGCTTACGTGATTTTTGTATTATATTTAATTTTTTTTATTCTCATACATAATAAGTTTTTGAATTAAAAATTTATTGTGTAATTATAGCAAGAAATAACAGATAGTTTTTTTTTTTAATGTATACATAAAGTTTTTTTTTTATTTCTTATATCTTTTATTGTAGCAAAATTTTATCATAAAATGGAGAAGCTTGGTTCTGAATTGATTGTGGACGAGATTTTCATGAGGCTGCCTGCAAAAGCTATAGGCCGTTTCAAGTGTCTATCTAAATTTTTTCGTGATGAACTATCAAATAACAATTTTGAGATTACGCATTCTAGGCGAATTATAACTTCGCTACAAAAGAAGCTTCTTTCCTTAAAAGACAACACAATTATTGTTGACAACATAGTAGGGGGTAATTTGCAAGCCGATACAAGCAAAACTATAATTTCTCCATCTAATGTCCATCCTTCATACTTACGTGTTTTAGCGTCCTTTAAAGGTCTGATATTAATTTGCAATGAAAGGATGTTTTGTGAGCTCATTCTTTGGAATCCAACAACAAGGCGCTTTAAAATTTTGGCCGATGACTACTTTGATCGTAATTTTGAGCGAGACGCTTCTACTGGTGGAATGTACTTTGACGACTCGAACGATCTCAAAGTTCTCCACATCAAACGTTACCGTAATGTTCTTACTGCACGAGTTTACTCACGTCGCCGTGAGTCATGGAGAAAGATAAATTCATTTAACGTCACTAATTATGCTTCAACATATTATTCATGGTCTCCCGGAATTTATTCTGGTAGAAGCATTTATTTTATGGTTTCCAATTATTGGTTTCCACCAGGTGAGAGACACATGGTAGCTTTCGACGTTGTCTCCGAAACTTTCAGCACAATTCCTTTTCCCGAAGTTTTGGATTTGAATCCTTGGCAAGGACATTTTTTGAGCATAGAAATGAAGTTGCACGTCATTGTTGTTGGAAGTTCTGAAAACCTATATGCTGATTTGTTCAAATTTGAAGATGAGGCTTGGGTGAAGGTGTTTTCTTTCAATACGCCTCATGTTGTTCATTATCTTGAAAGGCGTCGAAGGAATAATATAATTCAAGACAACAAGTGGCTCATAACAAGCATCTGGGGTGATATTGTAGAAGTTGACCTTTCCAACGAATCTTTTGAGTACCTACAACATGTTGATGACTACACTGGTCCTAAAGGAGCTTTATTTATCGAGACCACTATGTCTCCTATAGTTTAAATATTTTTATATTATTGTTTCAACTGCTTAATCTTATATCCTATCTTAAACTGAAGAACTAAAGACCTTATTATACTTTCTTTTTTCATTGGTTTAATACAACATTTGAAGTTCTGTATTCACATCAATTGTGTTTTGTTTCTGTTTGTGAATTTTTTAATTTTTGTGATGCATTTATATTGTGGTTGTATAATGTTAATTTAGGATAATATAATTGACGTATCAATTACTATATAATACATAAGAATAAGAATGTTTAGAATGTCATACTTAAATATATTTAAGCTTTACTACAATTTTGGAATGTCGCATGCTTAAATCGTATCACATTATGATTTCAGGAATGTCTAAAAGAAAAAAACGAGTTTTCATCTGAATCTTACAACAAAGGAAAAGAAAACATTTCTAACGGTAATGTCGTTAATTTAAATATCGATTTTTATTTCATATAGTTTTATTTTATTTACATCTTTATATATAATTTAATCATGTTAATTACAGGTGTTCCAGCCATCTTAAATACGAATGCATCTACAAATATTACAACTGGTCATACAAATGGTAATTTAAGTTGTTATAAATATTCAAATCTTTTTGCTTTACCATAAAATTAAATTAATTTTTATATTGTATTACGTTTATTTTTTATCATGTATATCTTAACAAACAATTAGTTTTGCTAAACTGTCTATATTTTTCCCTTACAGTTCGTAGAGGTAGAAGGCCATTATCGACAATTACTAATGGTACTAATTTACTAACTTTTTTTACTTTCCTGTTTTTGTACATTCATGTTCATTGATTTTTAGCTATTTTTTCCATATTCTTTATAAAATTAATTTTTATGTATGTTGTTGTTTTAGTTGTTGTTCCTACTGTAACACAAGATCAGGCAAGACATAGCCGAAAAATTAGGAAAGTATTATTGGATAACAAAAGATCTAAATTAGATGGATGTCCATCAAATGTTGACCATACAATGGTCATAACAACTGATTCGATACCCACTCCTTCTATTCCGACCGTTACCCAACAATTATCTGCTTTATCTGCAGGTTAGTTTGTATTTTGTTTTTTTGTAATTTATAATAGCCGTATTTAGAATACCTTATTTTACTAAACTTGCATTTCACAATATGTTTAATTCAACGTAATCATATATTTTTTTTAATGTTATTTTTATATAACAATATTTAATAATTTGTATATATAGATAACAGCCGTTTTAGGGAAGTAAATTTGGAGAATACAAGATCTCATCTGAGAAATAGTATATCATATTCCAATAGGAATATACATAGCTCTCCTGATCTAGAAGCAACTCCAAATGTCATTACTAATCGAACTGCATAATTCATGGGAACAAGTAAATACTTATTAACTTTTATACACTTCAATGTTTTTGTATATAAATTTATATCATGAAGATTATATTTTTTTTATATATATTATAGGCAATTTAAGTTGTGTTACGAACAACGGTACTCCACCAGCAGACGCTACTCCCGGTCATATTGCATTTAACATTACGTCATTTAGTGGCACCTCCGGTATTCTTCAAAATTCTTCTTTTGAAAGGTTGTCATCCGGTAAACGTAAGTTAATTGGTAGACCACGAATTACTTCTCCAATACCAATTATTGACTTTACCACAGAGCAAATTGTGGTTCAAGATCCCTTGAAAGGTGTTTCAAAAGGTACATTTCAAATAATTTGTATTCTTATGCACAAAAAGTATTAAATTTGTCGATATAATGTTATCTTCTTTATTAAATAACATTGTTAACATTTTTTTGTTTATGTTCACAACAGATTATTTGGACCATGGTGACCAATGCGTTACTTGTGAAGTATGTAATGCAAAGTTGTGGAATGCAGAAAAAGGAAAAGGAAGAAAAAAGGATGGAAAAGTTTGTTATTTCATTTGTTGTTCTTATGGCATAGTAGAGCTTCCAGATTACAAAGATGCAAGAGGAAGTTATCGAATCCTGTTTACTAACAATGGTGATGAAAGCAAGCACTTTTTGAAAAATATTCGCCGTTACAATTCTATGTTCGCATTTACTTCAATGGGTGGTAAGGTTGATTCGACGGTTAACAGAGGCAATGGTCCTTTTTGCTTTAGAATTAGCGGTGAGAATTATCATACAATTGGAAGTCTTATGCCAATCAACGGAGCTCAACCAAAATTTTGCCAACTATACATATATGATACTGAGAACGAAATTTCAAACAGGCAATCGATATTTTGGTAAAGTCCATTTTATATTGTTACCATAAATCCATTTTTTCAGCTTATTAGTTCATATTTTATTACAAGTTGAATAATCTTTGATAACATTTTTGTAACAGGGGTTCAGATGGTGCATCTTCTTCTTCATCGGCAAATGTTGATCTTAAACTAATCGAACATATAAAGGATGTACTAGACAATGACAATGAGTTGGTCAAAACTTATAGAAGAGTTAGGGATTCCTTCCAAGACAACCCTAATGTAAATGTGAAGCTTCGAATAATTGGAGCAAGAGAAAAAGATGGTCGCACGTATAACTTACCAACGGCTGGTGAGATTGCTGCTCTTATTGTTGGTGATATCGAAAATGTGGTTGACAATAGAGATATTGTAGTTGAGACTCGAACAGGTGAACTAAAAAGAATTAGTGAGTTGCATCCATCATATCTTGCACTACAATATCCAATTCTGTTTCCGTACGGAGATGATGGCTACAGAATTGATATCCCTCATAGAGGTGTTGTTGATGTTGTTAATAAAACACGTCCAAAGTGTACTATGAGAGAGTTCTTTGCCTATCGTATCCAGGATCGTATAAATCAGTTTTCATTAATCCTTAATTCTAAGAGGCTTTTCCAGCAGTTCTTGGTTGACGCGTATACTATGATAGAGAGCGAGAGACTTAGGTACATACGATATCAACAAAAAGATCTTAGGTCCGACACATATGAAAGCCTCCGTAAATTACGAAGTAAAGGTCAAGATGATATATCTAAAGCTGGAAAACGTATTTTTTTGCCGTCTTCTTTTACTGGTGGAGCACGATATATGATGCAAAACTATTTAGACGCTATGGCTCTGTGTAAGTGCTTTGGTTATCCAGATTATTTTATTACCATAACATGCAATCCAAAATGGCCAGAAGTTCAACGGTTTCTCAAAGACACCAATCTTAGTCCGGAAGATAGGCCTGATATCCTGTCTAGACTCTTCAAAATAAAACTCGATTCAATCTGCAAAGATTTAAAAAAGAATCATCTATTAGGCAAAGCTTCAGCAGGTAATGTTAACAAAATAATTCAATTATTAGTCATCATCAAAGCTAACACTTTGTTTTATTTTTTTGTAGTTGTTTACACTATTGAGTTCCAAAAACGTGGTTTGCCTCATGCACATTTATGCTTATTCATGGAACCTGAATTCAAATTACCTACTGTGGACCATGTTGATTCATTTATATCTGCTGAAATTCCAAACAGAGATGAAGATCCAGAATTATTCATCCTGGTGAAAGAGTATATGATACATGGTCCATGTGGTAATGCTAGGTTGAGCTCTCCATGTATGGTAGATATGAAGTGTTCAAAAGGCTTTCCAAAAAAGTTTCAAGATCATACAACACTAGATTCAAATGGGTTTCCATTATACAGAAGGAGAAACAATGGTGCCTCTGTTGTGAAAAATAAAATTGAGCTTGATAACAGGAGTGTTGTTCCTTATAACAAAAAATTATTGAAAAGATATCAAGCTCATATCAACGTTGAATGGTGCAATCAAGCCGCGTCTATAAAATATCTTTTTAAATACATCAATAAAGGTCCTGATAGAGCCACTATAGCTGTTGTGCATGGTGATAATCAACCGGAAGAGCAACCACAAGACGAGATCAAAGAGTATTACGATTGCCGCTATATATCAGCTTGCGAAGCATCTTGGAGGATATTTGCTAACGAGGTACATTATAGAAGACCTTCTGTTATGAGGCTTCCATTCCATTTACCTGGCCAACAACCTGTTGTTTTCGGCCCTGACGAGGATATTAACTCCGTTCTAAACAAACATTCAGTTAAATCTTCAATGTTTCTATCATGGATGGAACGTAATAAAGACCCAAATGACCTGTTGGCACGTACACTTACATACGTTCAGTTCCCTATTTTTTATGTATGGAAGCTTGACAAGCGAGTATGGGAACCAAGAAAAGGGAAAAAATCAATTGGCAGGATTCATTCCGTATCTCCATCTTTAGGTGAAGCGTATTTCTTGAGAATTCTTCTTAACAAGGTTAGAGGACCAACATCGTTTGACGACATTAAAACAGTTAATGGTAAAGTTTACGATACATACAGAGATGCTTGCTACGCACTTGGTCTTTTAGATGATGATTCAGAATATGTAGAGGCAATAAAAGAAGCAAATTTAACTGGAAGCGCTTCATACATTCGGAATTTATTTTCTACGATGTTGTTATCCGGTAGTCTTTCTAGACCTGAGGTTGTTTGGGAAAGTTCGTGGAGATACATGGCGGACGATTTTGTTTACAGATTAGCAAAATACCATCGAGTTACAGGTACGTTTTGTTTACACTGAAATTTATTACTTATATTTTTTGAAAAAAATAATTTGATGTGTTCATCATTATTTAAGTTATTTTATCTTATTATGATGAAATGGTTTCCATATTCATAAGATGAATTTTTTTTCTTTCTTATTTCGTAGCGTTATCAATTCCGGATCACCAACTGAAGAACTATGTCTTGGTCGAAATTGAAAAGTTTTTATTGCGAAATAATTCTTCTTTGCGAAGATTTGAATCAATGCCATATCCAGATATGTCGTCTTCTGGTATTTCCGATTGTCGTTTGATATACGAGGAGCAGGCATATGATACAACATACCTTGGAAATCTGTACGATAGTCAGTTGACAATGTTAACTGATGAACAACGCTCTGTTTTTGAGGAGATTATGGCAGCAGTAAACAGTGATAACGGTCGGATTTTTTTCCTTTATGGCTATGGCGGAACAGGTAAAACATTTCTATGGAAGACATTGTCCGCTGCAATTAGATCAAGAGGTCAAATCGTCTTAAATGTGGCTTCAAGTGGAATTGCATCGTTGTTGTTAGATGGTGGCAGGACTGCACATTCCAGGTTTAGCATACCGTTGAATCTTACTGAAGATTCCGTATGCAATATAAAACTAGAAAGTGATCTGTCTAAATTACTTCATGAGACTAAATTGATAATTTGGGATGAAGCACCTATGGTTCACAAACATGCATTTGAAGCGCTCGACAGAACAATGAATGACGTTTTCAACATTGACACAACTCTCAATTCTGAAATCCGATTTGGAGGTAAGGTTATTGTTTTTGGAGGGGATTTTAGACAAATATTACCTGTTGTTCCAAATGGTGGCAGACAAGAGATTGTTAATGCCTCCTTATGTTCGTCTTATTTGTGGAGTAAATGTAAATTGCTAAGACTAACTAGAAACATGAGGTTAACGGTTGGAAGATCTACGGCTGATGTTGATGAAATAAATAGTTTTGGCAAATGGCTTTTGGATTTGGGTGAGGGTAACGTTGGTGGTCCAAATGATGGAGAAGCAACTATTGAAATACCAAGAGATCTTTTGATTACTGATCCATCTGATCCAATTGGAAGTTTAATTGATTTTGTTTATCCATCAATCTTGGAAAACGTAGACGCCCATAACTATTTTAGTGACCGGGCCATACTTGCACCTAAAAATGAAGTTGTTCATGAGATTAATGACAGGTTGCTAGCAATGTTTCCTGGTGAAGAAAAAGAGTATCTTAGCTCTGACAGTCTTTGTCCGTCTGAAGATGTAAATTCTACACAACAAAGACTTTACTCTCCGGATGTGCTCAATGGTCTTAAAATATCTGGCCTACCAAATCATAGGTTAGTCCTTAAACTTGGTGTTCCAGTCATGTTATTAAGAAATATTGATCAACGGAATGGATTGTGCAACGGTACAAGGCTACAAGTAAAGAAGCTGCACAACCGTGTAATAGAAGCAGAGATAATATCTGGTTCAAATATTGGTACTTGCACATATATCCCTCGATTAAACTTGATACCTTCTGATAAAAAGATTCCTTTCTCTTTTCAAAGAAGACAATTTCCACTGGCCGTATGTTTTGCAATGACCATCAACAAAAGTCAAGGTCAATCTCTTTCAAGAGTAGGTTTGTACCTCAAACAACCAGTCTTCTCTCATGGTCAGTTGTATGTTGCCTTATCAAGGGTGAAAACAAGAAATGGTGTCAAGATACTCATACTTAACAATAACGGAAAACCTACGGATAAAACAACTAATGTGGTGTATAAAGAGATATTCAACGAATTGTGATATATACATACTAAGTGTTAATAAAAAGTTATTACATGATCTGTTTAAATATGTGTATATATTCATAACATTTAATGTAAACAACTATTATTAATCCATATTATCTTTCATCAACCCGTGTAATACACGGGTCCTTAGGCTAGTCTCTTTATATGTGTCGGATTCACGTCTTAACAACATAAAAATTATATTTATTTTAGGAAAAAACAATAATCATCGGGATCAAGGGTGTATAATGACACAAAATCAAAATGATACTTAACTTATCGTAACTGAAAAGTGAGAACATATCAAAATTTGTACCGCATATATTTGTATAGTATCAATATCGTGCCCGTTTGAAACCCATTCGGCCCCTAATCTTCCGTTTGAACACTGAACTAAAGACATATTGAACGAAACCTTTTTTTTGGTTGTTTGGGATTGCTTATGAAAACTTGCATGACGTCTATGTCATTATGTTGTTCTTAGAATTAGTACAATAAAATGATAGAAGCCAAAATCTTGGTACCATTTATTATCTATTATATATAATAAATGAAAAAAAATATGGGACACGTGTCGCAATATTAGGGCTTCTTAGATGTGGTTTTTGGCGGGAAATTGGATGGGTTGACACGGGATCCGTATTATGTTTTTTTGACCCGTACGCATATAAGTTTCTTTTGGGGGTGTTTGGGTTAGCTTATTTTGGAGCAACTTATGACTTATTAACTTATAAAAGTTAATAAGTTGTTTTTTGAGTGTTTGGGTTAGCTTATTTTAGAGGGTTTTGTGTGTTTGAGAAGTCATTTTTGAGAAGTTAGAATTTCTAACTTCTCACTTATGACTTATATAAGTTAATAAGTCATTTTGAGAAAAAAGCCCAAACACCCCCTTTGTTATCTCCTTCCTGTACTCATTTTCTCTTCTCATGTACGCTTCTTTAACAAAACCCTAGATTTCCATTTGTTCATCCTTCTTCTCCTTCAAACTCTATAATCCATCAACCTCTGCAATCGAATCGATTCAACCATCAGGTACACCTTTATTATTGCTCATGTTTTCACGATTTATAACCATACTCTTTTGAACCCTAATTTTCTATCGAAGCCATTCTCTTCAAGGTGCGTTTTGGTTCCGATAATCGACGCATCCACATTAGAGATTCTGCTTTTGTGCTCTACGATTATCTTCAAGGTATGTTTCTGGCTCCATTAATCAACATTGATTTAAACTAAACTTTCGGCATTTTGTTCTTTTGCTTTTCATGTTGATTATATAAAATCCACCAAACATTGATGTTTCTACCACTGAAGCAACCGTGATTTGCAGCCACGCCTGATCCTTCATTCAGTGGCTAGGGTTCCACCATGAACCAGTGATAGCGTCGATGTATTCATCAGAGTCGATAGTGCCTGTTGATTTTTATTTTGTTTTTCCAAAATCTCTCTACTCATGGCTGTGAATTCGATCTGTATTCTGAACTTTCTAACTGATTTGTGGTGGAACTGGATAGTGTCAGTGACTCAGATGAACAATTGAATGCTATCTTCAATCCCGATCTCAAGCCTTCATTCAAGCTTTCTTCTGTCACGATCTGGTATTGATTTAATTTGGGTTTCTTATGATTTTAATTTTTATGTTTTTGTTTGCAGGGTATTTGGGACACCGGTGATGGGCAATGTGTGGTGATGATTCAATATCACTAAATCTCTATAGTGTCGTCTTAATTTCATATTGGACATTGCTAATTTAATCTCATTTTCACGTCGGTATCGCTAATTTTATCTTAATTTTACATTGGGTATTATTAATTTGATTTAAATTTCACTTGGGTATTGCTAATTTGATTATTTAATTGGGTTCACGGTTACAACTCTCTATAATTTTGATTGGTGATATAGTGACTTCCTCATGCCTTTATTAGTACTCACCAATCTTTGTTCAGGAACAACCTGTATTCAGAATTCATCATGTCTCCTTTTCTACTTGGCTATCCAAAACCTACCGGATGGAGTTTGAACTAAAAGTCAGGTATCCATCTTTCAGATTCAATCTTGTTTGTGTTAATTGCTTAATGACATGAATTCATTTTTCTTATTTTTAATCTTTGTTTGGTTGAGAAAAAACTGAATTTCCATCTCATAATGGAATTGATAAACATATAATCTTACATCTAAATGAGCAGGTTTGCGTTGAAGACTTGAAGACGACATTGTTGCCTCATTGGATCAAGAAGAATGAACAGGGTAAGGTGGATTTGGTAATTCTTTTGCGCCAAATAGTATTATTTGGTTAATCCACTTTCACATCGACGAATATGCATAAGTATTATGTATTTTCAGTCTTGTGGTGGCGAGATTTAATTTATCATATAACTTTTAATTTTTGTTTTTTGGTAGGTCTTTAATCCCTTTAGCCAGTGGATGCAAGAAAAGTATTTTTGGTATGTTCAGGTTAAAACTGGTATGGGTATGGGTCATGGCGGGTCGAGACGGTTATCGGTACTGGTCAAAGGTGGGTTGTTTTTATAAAAGATCATTTTGGTTTGTGTAAGAAACGGGTTTGTTGAATTGGATATGGTTAAAAGACTCAAAACAGGTTGTTTTTAAAAAAACAAATTACTAAAAGTAATAATAACTATATCTATAATATCGAAATGAGCGAAATGGGTCCAGTTGCATGGCCGGTCGAAACGAGACGATCATGTTACCATATTGTTATACTAGGCCAAACATTCTTTTCCTTATTATTATTACTATATTTTTTAACTCTTGAGTTGTATGGGAATGGACTGCAGGATCCGATCCTACCTTATTATATTTTTTAACTCTTGAGTTGTATGGGAAACTCCTCACAACTGGAGGGTGCATGATTGTTAGCATGAAGTACAACTCCCAAATCCTACCCATCATTTTTATTTTTTTATAAAATGGTATAGTTAGGCTAAACTTCCATTGGGCTCGATAACCAGCTGGTACATGCAAGTGTTGAGTGAGTGTTGAAGGGGCCTAAACCAACACTAGGGAAGGTAAACTTTTGGGTTTGGCGTTTGCTTTTGGGTCGGGTTCCAACTGCGAAGGCACTTGCAAGGAGGAATGTCATTTTGAGCTATACTCTTGTAAAGTGTGATGAAAATGTTGAATCTACAAAGCATATTTGGTCAAGGGTTCGAGGCTCTGGTTATGGCCTTTTTATTTTTATTAATGTTATAGGCTAAAAAATGTTTGGAATGCTATTATAATGAGGTTTAAAAAGGATATTATAATGGAATTAATAAGTATGATCCTGGAGGATAGTAATTTTTGCTGGGATTCTAGGAGGACAGTAGAATGAGGAACTAATCATAAATCATGAAACTAATAACTTATCACTGTAGGTTGTTGGTTGTAGTGGTTCTACATTGTTGGTGCCATTGTAAAGGGGGCCATACATTGCTCAATTTTTGGTGGATTTTATGTAATTAATAGCTGAACCTCATTATTAGAAAAAAAAAGTATTGTTTTGTGTTGTCTTATTGTAGTCATGGCTTTTGGTTGGTGTTAATTGTATATTAAAAGACTATTTTTATACTTTTGTTGGTTCTTTTTGTAAAAGAGACTCGATTTACTCAAAAAAAAAAAAAAGGTTTTGGCATTTGATCTACAAAGGAGGGACTCGACTATCTTTAAATTATATTTCCACTTGTCACTAATTTATGTAACATGGCACTTTGTTTGTATTTTATTTTATTTACACACTTAATGTTTATTTAAATAATTTTCTCCAACCCGGGAAGAAGTCCCGGGTGATAACCTAGTTTCAACATAAAAAAAGAAAATAACATCTACCAGTGATCCTTTTTAATCCAATGTTTCTTGTTGTCATAAAACCAAAAACCATCGGTTCTTGCCTCCCACGTACAATCTTTAACAAAGCCCCCAACACAATGACTAATCAAACCATCATCGAAAACATAAACCATTTTTTCTCTTGATTGCCATTTGAAACGGCAGTCGTATAAACTATTGGTAGCTACAACAAGTTTAATTTTCTGGCCCGGTTGAAGCGTATAATCATCAAGAAGATCATCTAGAGCTTCACACCAAAATTTGAGATCTTTAAGATCTTTGTCTATGATGTGGAGGACATGCTTCCAGCTAGCTACCGGAGTAGATGGCGAAGGCGGTGGTGGCGGACTGGCCAAGCAACACGGTGGTGCCACAAGGAAAAGTAACAAAGCTAGGCATCTCATGGCCTTGTCCATTTTTTTATACCGTTTGAAACTTTGATGTTGGTTATATGGTTATATATAGGAAAAAGTCTAGGGTGCTAACTAAACATATACGAATGAATTTCTCTCACCTCTTAAAATATTGATTAATTGCTACAGACAAAATTTTAAATTTATATTTAAATATTTTTTAACACGTTATATCAATAGGGTAGGGTTCCAGCGTGAACAACCTTCTAAGAGTGAACTGCGTGAACAGATATGGACCCTTGATTTCCTTTTTAGTTGTTAAGGGTAGGATTGTAATTACATAAAAAATTAGATTTAAATCATTATTTTAATAATTGAATTAAGTTACATCTTTCCTAATTTAAATTCATTATCCACATTATGTTTATTTATTAATAAGATAATTATCGAAACAAAAAACAAATCACCAAATTTCAATTTTAATTTTTATTTCAGATTTCATCAACAGAATTCAAATTTTGATTTTTAAGATCCACGTAACCTTCGTATTTCAACGATATACACATGTGTATATGGATATAAATAGAACAGTACACATGTGTACTCAACATCGTACATATGTGTAGAGTAATTCACAGGTGTACATCAATATTCAATACAAAAAGAATTCTGAGATATCACAAAAACAGACGATATACACATGTGTACATCGCATTAAAAAGAGGGCAAAATCAGAATACACATGTGTACATCGCATTTAAACAAATAATTATTTTAGTAATTAAATTAAGTTACATCTCTCCTAATCCTTGATTTGATTTGTGAGAGATTTATGCAATCAATTTAAGAGGATAATTGATTACATGATTTGTGAGAGATTTATGCAATCAATTTAAGATTAAAATTACACATATACCCTTTTTGTATTTAATTAAATGAAAAAAATTAACCAAATAATTACCATCTTGCCACTCACTTTAATCTCAAGATCATAAAAATTAAGGGCCCAAATCAGTTCACGCAGTTCACTCTTGGGATTTTGTTCACGTTTGAACCTAATCCTATACCAATAACTCTAAATTATTTCCCTTTTGCACACTTTTGCCCATGTTTGAACTAAGACATCCTCATTCCTTTTAAAAGTCATGTGCCTCTACCAATAAAGATCAGATGTCTAAACATATCTCCTATCTAAAAGAAAACATTGACCAATAGGGTGGTGGTCCATCGGCAAACGCAAAACCTTTAAACACCTTAGGAGAGGGAGATCTTGGGTTGAAGTCCTATAGACAAGTATATGTAACTTAAAAACTGTAGAATTACAAGTTCACACATTTATTTATCGTGACATTATTGCAAAATTACAATGTGTAATTAAAAATAATAAAATTGAGACCACTGGATTAATGATTATAATGTTATAATATGTACACAAAAAATAGACGTTATAAATTGCATACTTATGTTATAATATAAGCGGTTACATGATTTTCATATAATTCAATAAAATTCATCAATTCATTAACAAAAATGATAAATTTTGAGTAAATTTTGAGCAATAACATTTTAGATATACATTATTTAGGGTCATAAATGTATAACCTTTTTTAATTTTAATTTTTAGCTGTTTAGATGTATGAGAACGTTACAATTCGATCTTTATTTAATTATGTTATAGATTCGGTTCTTTTTTATGCAAATACGTTTATTAAAAATTGATATAAACAATTTATTACCATATGTCTTTTCTTTTTTATTTTGGTTTTCAAAAGTATAAATATAATAAAAATAGATTCTTGAACCTTGATATTTAAAATAATATAATAATAAAATAAATAAGATAATATGAAATTCTTGTTACTGTTCATTAGCTTTCAAATTTAATACATAGATAATTGAGACCACTGGATTAATGATTATAATGTTACAATATGTACAGTAACAATAGACGTTATAAATTGCATACTTATGTTATAATATAAGCGGTTACATGGTTTTCATATAATTCAATAAAATTCATCAATGCATCAACAAAAATGATGAATTTTGAGCAATAACATTTTAGATATACATTATTTATGGTCTTAAATGTATAACCTTTATTAATTTTAAATTTTAGCCGTTTAGATGTATGAGAACGTTACAATTCGATCTTTATTTAATTATGTTATAGATTCGGTTCTTTTTTATGCAAATACGTTTATTCAAAAATGGATATAAACAATTTATTACCATATGTCTTTTCTTTTTTATTTTGGTTTTCAAAAGTATAAACATAATAAAAATAGATTCTTGAACCTTGATATTTAAAATAATATAATAATAAAATAAATAAAATAATATGAAATTCTTGTTACTATTCATTAGCTTTGAAATTTAATATATAGTAATAATAATAATAATAGTAATATAGATAATAATTTTTAGCTGTTTAGATGTATGAGAACGTTACAATTCGATCTTTATTTAATTATGTTATAGATTCAGTTCTTTTTTATGCAAATACGTTTATTCAAAAATTGATATAAACAATTTATTACCATATGTCTTTCCTCTTTTATTTTGGTTTTCAATGTATAAATATAATAAAAATAGATTCTTGACCTTGATATTTAAAATAATATAAAAATAAAATAAATAAAATAACATGAAATTCTTATTACTATTCATTATCTTTAAAATTTAATATATAGATAAAGATAATAATATATAGATAATAATTACTAAAAATCCAATATAATAGTGCTTGGGTTAGCTTTCTAAAACAATTTATCAACTTACTGTATAATTGATCTATTGAAGTCCAATAAGTTTACCCAAACACTAATCAATAAGTGTTTCTTAGCTCTTGAAAGAATAAACTCCATCGTAGTATATAGTTTTTATATAATACACAAATTATATATATATAGTTTTTGAAGGATGATAAATAGTAATTTCAATTTTAAAATAATATAATAGCTTTTAAATATTTTATTATATTAATATATTTTTTAATATTTATTTTTAACTTTTAATATATTTTAATTTTTTTATTTACTTTTAGCTTTTTTAACGTATTTTTATTTTTCCTTTTCTAAAACCATATTTTCTTTATCATTTATTTTGTTTTCTATAATATTTGCTTCTTTTTTTTTTTTGAATTTACCTTTATTTTATCAATTAATTTGATATTTCTTTAATAAATTATGTTCGTTAATTTTTTTTCTAAAAATTAAGTACGTAGTTGAGCTTACTTTTTACCCTCGATTAATATAAGTTTTATTAAAAACGAATTTATATTCAAAAATAAAGTATTTATTTGCTATCGTAAAATGATACAATGATAAACTGAATCGATTCTAACGGTTTGATTTTCTAAACAACATTCTACATTTTCAAATAACGTTTGTTTTACATTATCGTTTGCTGCGTTTCGCCACAACGCGCGACTGAAAAAAACCTGGTTATATTTAATAGCTAACACAAAAACCCTTCTGTTTACATATCCATTTGTTTTGGCTTAAGGCATGGCCAAAACCAAGGAGAAAGTGATTTCAAATGTAGTTCTTTTTGTCTTAATTTTCTTAACCTATATTAAGTCACTTTATTTCAACATACTACACCCTTTTTATGAGGTGAGTGTGGATACCTTTCATGCTTATGTGGCACTACACTATCTCTTAGTAGGCATCACTTTTCATTCACATTCACATCCAGATCACATCACGGTAGTGTTTATTTTTAGAAGAACTTTCATTAAAAAAGCTCTGCCCCACCTCTTTGTCGCGCAGACCTGACCTTAGGTCTTCTATCAACTTCAAACCTCTTCTAACTTCTCCGTCTTTCAAAACATCCAGATCTTCAAAAGCTCAAAACCCTAGCACCCACTCCACTTCTCCAGCCGCCCTCCACCTTCGTCAGCCCTCAACCTCCGTCGCCCTCCACCTCCGCCGGCCCTCCACCTCCGCCGCCCCTGCACTCCAGCCGACACCCACCTCCATCGCGACTCCACTCCAGCCGACTCCCTCCACTCCGGCCGATACCCACCTTCTCCGCCGTCTTCTCCACCAATGCAGCCGACACTCATCTATACCACTTCAGCCGGCACTCATCAGGTATGTTTTAAGTTTTAATTTTTTTCAAAAAATTGTTCTTTGTTAATTTAATTTTGTTAATTTAATTCTGAATCGGTTGATTATTTTGTTAATTTAATTCTGAATTTTGTTTATAATTGTTAGTTTGTTTGTTTGATTAGTTGTTCAACTTGATGAATCAGTTGATTAAAATTGTATTATGTATGATTGTGTGAAATCAATAAATAAACAGTCTTCTTCTTGCAGACTGCAGAGGTTTGGTCCACCTCTTCAACTGCAGATGTCTGCAGATGTGGTCCGCAGACTGCAGACGTTTTACCTCTGAAAAAACAAACAGCACCCACCACTACCGATGATCTTAGAATATTTAACTAGTAATTAATTAAAAGGTAAATCACATTTTTCGTCATTTATGTTTGTATCGAATTGCAATGGATACCTTTTAACTTCAAATCTCATCTTAGACACCACACATGACCCGTCACACCAAATCACAGATCTGTAGAGAGAGAGGGGGGGGGGGAGAAAAAGAGTGGGAGAAGAGATAAGGTTTTATAATTTTGTAAACAATAAGGAAAATTACCAATCTACCATCATGTGCAATGCACATGCCATACTTAACTTAAACTTTTAACCTGATTAGTGTTCAAGGACGTAGGGTGTAATGTGTTTTCCAAATAAAGAATTGTCACTGTAGTTATTGAAGTTAAAGGACACCCATTGCAATCCGATACAAACATAAAAAACGAAAAATGTAATTTACCCTTAATTAAATAAAGGCTTCCGGTATTCTCACATCCTTAAATATTATTTTCGCACCTTTTCCACTTTATCTCTCTCTCTATTTATCTGTATATGTATACAGAGAGAGAAGGGATGTGTGAATATTAATTCACCAAATAAAAGATTCAGTGATAGGATCTTTACTCTCTCCTAGGGATGGCAATGGGTCGGGTTTGAGACGGATTTAGGTAATCCCAAACCCGGTTAGATAAGGTTGTCCCAAAACCGTCCCAAAACATGTCGGGTTTCTAACGGGTAAATACCTATCGGGTAAACCTGTTAATTAAAAAAAATTACCCGTTGGGCATATCCGACCCAAAACCCATCAGGTAACTACAAATCAGTTACATTTAATATAATCGCTAGAAATATATCAAATAACTAAAATGTATATGAAATAAAATATCATGTAAAAAAATGAATGTACCATATATATACATATTTAAAAATATAAAAAAAGTTATGTCGGGTAAACGGATACACAGTATCGGGTAATCGGGTATATCATCAAATCCCAAACCCAATTATCCGACCGCAAACCCGTCCCAAATGATCGGGTTTCGAGTTTACCTATCGGATTCGGGTTTGATTGCCATCCCTACTAGTCTCTCCATCTTAATGTCATATCGCAATCCGTCTTTCCATCTTGAAGTTCTATCTCTCTCTGCCCTTGAAGACACGGCTCTAGCCCCCCTCTCTCTCTCTCTTATCTTCTTAATAACTACTTTTTTTTATAAAAATAAATAAATTAACATGCATTTTGTACTCTAGTTAATGCTGTTCAAATCTGATTGTTGTTTGGCGTTTGTCCGGTACATGTCAACTTTCTTCACTTGATAACTTGATCAGTGCAAGGGGTTCCCACCAAATTGGTGGCATCTGATGGTGTTTACGATTAACACGGTAGTACTTAACAAAGTTTACCCTTGAGAGGCAAAATACATTATAGTATGTTGTATTTATTAATTATGAATCAGATTATCATTAATCCATGTGGCAATTTTAGTATAAAACCAACTGCGTACCTTCCTCATGTTTTATACAAGAAGTGTGATATCTATTTGATTTAATTAAAACTAGTTGTTGCCCCCAGCGTTGTGGGAGGGCGTAAAACCATCCTAAGTAGCAACCGAACGACGACCAAAACCAGGAAAACGTAAGATAAAAACACGAATTTCTAAAACCAAGTGGTTCATGTGGACGTAAAACGTAGATAAAGTGGAATTTAACAAAGTACTTAACAAGGTGATCATCAAACACGTGCTAAGTAGCAACCGAATGACAACCAAATTAAAGGAAAAAACGTAAAACGAAACTAACAAAAAATAAACTTTTGAGGCAAAATAATAAAAAAAAAACTAAGAATTTTACTATAAAATAATAAACCTTAAAGTTTACTATGAAAAAGAAGACAAAACACAAAATAATGAAAAAAAGGTCACGAATAATCCTAGTGTTATGAATTAGTATGTATAGATAATTTTCACCCCTTATATTAAAACATTTTTACAAGAATGGAGTTGATCCAAAAATTGTGTGAGACTTGTATTTGTAGCAAAGCATGTTAGTTAAAAGGTGTATAACTTAAAACACTCATAACTTATTATTAATATGAAGTTCGTAATACTAGTGGGTATGGGGGCCGGCTGAGGCCCGGCTAGGACCGGCGCCGGTCCTCCACACCGCCCCCCGGCCCGTTCCGGCTTGACCAGCAATCCACGAACGTTCTCGCCGGCCCACAATTTGAATTATATAGCCGTTAATAACGGCTAGTTTTTTTTTTAAAAAAAATTACCTTTTCACTTTAAATATATACCACTTTCATCCATTTTTATACCATTCTCATCCATTTCTCCCCATTCTTCTCCCATTCTCATCCATTTTTATAAAGACCACTCCCATTTTTTATACCAATCTTCTATAAAAAAATATTTTTCCATCTGTAACACCCCTAAAATTCCACCTGCGGAAACCCCGCGAGGCGTGTTACGCATCAGAGTTCGAGCCACCAATCACATTAAACCAATAATAAATATTTAAATAAGTCATGACATTAATTACTAAAATAAGATGTCAACATGTTATCAATTCTCAAAAGTTGTGTAGCGGAAGCATGTAGTCGTTTCATAATAATAATCAAAATCAATGCATTGTTTATAAGTGAATCCAAGAGTCTCGATCCATGACCACTCCAGCACTCCCAGATAGCAAGTCCATGTTCCAAACGTTAATGACCTACAAGCATGTAAACAAGTGTGTCAGACTACGCTGGTGAGTTCAAGGTTTTGTTAACGTGTTGAGTTACCAGATGTATGTTAATGCGATTCAATGTTGCGTTACGATGTTGCTCATGTTAGATACCCTAGGGAGTGTGCCCATGTGTATCCGGGGAGTGGGTACCCCTTAACGACTGATTGCTATGTTGCCATCGCTAGATACCCTAGGGAGTGTGCCCATATGTATCCGAGGAGTGTGCCACTAACAACCATAGCCATAACCAGATAATTAGTTCACGCCCGTCCTTACGGCCCGGTGTGAGGTTTCCCACCTAATAGCGCTATCAACTAATTACCCCATTGCCCTCCAGGCAATAACCAAAACCGATTAAGTTGTTTACCCAATGTTTCCCTTCCAAATGTTTACCAGTTGTCCCCAAACCACTGGGACGCATGCTTGAGAAAATGCATTGAACTCACCTGTGATTGCTCGGTATGTAAAGTTACTTGTTCCACATTAATCAACCCAATCCTAATGTG
Source organism: Helianthus annuus (assembly GCF_002127325.2). Classification (NCBI taxonomy): domain Eukaryota; kingdom Viridiplantae; phylum Streptophyta; class Magnoliopsida; order Asterales; family Asteraceae; genus Helianthus; species Helianthus annuus. Next base: position 110,552,350 of record NC_035446.2, read on the forward strand.
ATTACCAAAGACAGTCAGTTTTGTATATACATGTATTACGTATTCCACATTCACAAGTAGTGTGCACATATCATCATTTGAATTATAACAGTCGTTCATGACATCCAGCAGTAACATATGCTATACTATCACATAATTATCGCATTGTACTCCATGCAACTCATCCAGTAACACATATCAGGTGTTTCGCATGTTCACAGATTCATATTACAAGCTTCACATTTCAAGACATATGAACTAAGATGCAAGTCTATATACACGTATCACATAACAGTCCAACCATAATAAACATTGAGTGGTGCGGCCCAGGCGTCCAGGCCCACATGTCTTGTGCGACCCGAATGCGTCCAGGCCCACATGTCTTGTGCGACCCGAATACCCTTGTGCGATCCAGTAGTGTCTAAGGCCCAGTTAACTACCAGCCCAAGACTTGTGCGACTAGTCTTTATGTTGTACGATCCACTAGCCCAGCCCAAATATGCACCCGGCCCAACAGTTAACAAATAGCTCAACTTGTGCGATCCAACAGTTCATGTGCGACTGAGGATCTCTTGTGCGGCTGAACTTATTGTGCGATCAGATCAGATATGGTACGATCTGATCTTATGCGACTAAGAGTCTTGTGCGATTGGATTCGTGTGTTCATTCTTGTGCGATCGACCAACTTGTGTGATTGGTTTTAATTTCCGAATTCTATGCAATCGGTTACAATAATTGAATGATTTCCAAATTTACCATAAACAATCAATCACAATTAACAGTTTCCATCTAGACCCTAAATCGATCAATCAAGTATATTTCAATCAACTTCTCATGAACTCTAATCAAACCATCCGTGAACAACTTAAACATTCAAACTATCCGATTTATATGAACCTGTAGCCGATCAACATAACTCGATTTACTAGCACATCATCAAGCTAACAATCCGAATCTGATCATAGTATGAATCCCGATTAACACAAACATATAATCGATTAACAAGCATACGGTTTTCAATTACCTTAACACAATTCAAACAACTTATATCCAATCGATTACTTGCAAGACATCCCATTACATATATATAAAACATCATGATCTATCATACAAGCAACCCTAGTCATAAGATCGAACATGTAATCATACATAATTTACAAACATATATCGTAAAGCACTAACCGATTAGCAAGCTTCGAACAAGAATAATCTGAATCAAGAAAGCTTCGAAGAGATGGGTGTTTGGCTGCCTTCGGTTCGTGAGAGAGAGGAAGAGATATTAACTAGGGTTTGTGTGTGTAAAGTGTATTTGGTAACAAATGAGATACTGTTACAGTTTCCTAATGTTAATCGAGTAACAAGATGGGCCGAACCCAACTTGGCTGTCCATTCGGTTCAATGTGGAGTCCATAAGGACTTTGTGCGATCGGCCCAATTAGACTTGTGCAACCGGGTGAAGATTGTGCGAGTACAATTCATATACATATAGCACACATGAAGATTGTGCGAGTACAATTCATATACATATAGCACACATGATCATATAACATATCTAACCTTACAACACATATCACATAACGACATATCATGCATTCAACAATCATATCATTCACAAGATCATTCAAGTTCACAAAGCCACATATCGTGCAGATACATCACATCAAGGTACGAGTTGTCACATACATACATTACATAACACAAAGCACGTAATTATAACATTCAATAATCATAATAGTTCATATAAACACGTGTCGATACACAAAGTAGGTTCGAATTACGAGTTGTCACACCATCCACAATGGCATCTAATTCTTGGTGGTCGTCGTCTTCTTCGGACGAAAAGGAGATGTTTTTCGCAAACGCTGTGGTAAAGGCGGCGCAGATTCTTTTGGAGGAGGAAGAGGAAGAGGAAGATAGCTCGTCTGAAAACGTTATTACCAGACGAATACGGATTAACAGAGACCGCGAAGGTTTGTCATTAATAAATTTTATATATTTTTATCTTTCCTCTTATTTATATATTTTTTACGATAGGAGCGCACGAGAAATTGGTGAACGATTATTTTTCGGATGCACCCCTTTACACTGCCGACATTTTCAAACGAAGGTTCTGAATGAGTCGCCGGTTATTCACACGGATTGCTGATGATTTGGCGGGGCTAGACCCGTTTTTCACGCAAGGACCCGATGCTCGAAATTATGAAGGGTTCACCATGTTACAAAAGTGTACTGCGGCCATTCGCCAACTGGCGTACGAGACAGTGGCCGACGCTTTGGACGAGTACTTATAGATGTCGGCAAGAACATATATGGAACAACGTAAACATTGGGGATGGTGACGGAGACGGAGACGAAGAGGAAGACGAGTAGTGTAATTTTTTATTTTTAGGAAATGTAATTTTTTTTTCGGAAATGTTTTTTTTTTAATTTTTAGGAAATGTAATTTTTTTATGTTATGAAATGAATTTATTTATGTTGTGTTATATTGTATTTTTTAATTTTTATAAAGTTTTTGTTAAGTTAATAAAAAAAACTTAGGAAATTATAAAATATTAAGGTGGGATAGCCCCATCCTCCACACCCCTCAAAAGTGAAGGAGGCCCATCCCCCACGAGCCGGTGATGTGGCGCCTACGTGGCGGCCCATCCTCGTGGGGATGGACCTCACCATACCCCTTAGTCTAAGTATACAAAAGTGTGAACATGACATTGTCACAAACTATCATAGGCGATATGCTCGTCTTTTAGACCCAAAATCCCTTATTGAGAGTCTTGGTTTTGACGGACTTTTCCCAGTTTTCATTATTTTGATTGTGAAACGCTTGAATCGTGAAGTTTGTTCGTTCACACACCTTATTTAGTCTTGATTATATGTTGTCAGCTAAAACTATATTTTCTTCTCTAAAAAGGGCGTTTTGTTTATGATGTAAGTTTTGGGTCTGTAAATAAAAGTCTCAAAAGGTGGTAAATATTTTGTCTCATATTGGTATGGGAACAAAGTGAGTGGTTGTCTATAAGGTAAAGTCTTTACTATTCCATTGTAGCTTAATGACATGTTTTACCACAAGTCCTACTCACGCGCATGTCCCATGGACACGTGTGTGCTCGCACATCCCGTGGACACGAATGCAGCTCCGAAAACCTGGGTCCGCGTGAGGCAGTTTTGGTAAATTGGATTTTAATAATCCGCTATTGAAGCACCGTTTTCGTCATTTAGATGTAAAACATGGATTTCCAAGTTACAAACCGATGGCTTTTGATCAGAACGATGATACAAGTCGATAAGTCATTTAGACTCGTATCCTCGTTCTGATCAAAAGCCGGAAAACATTGGTTTGTAATTTAGGAAAAAGAACTTAACTTCGTTTTGTTTTTTTAACGATGGACTATTTTACAAACAAAATGGAAGAGTTTGGATTATTGTGGGTAACTAACTGAGTTGAGATTATTATCGGCCAAAAAGAGCTAGTTCGGATTTAAAATCCAATTTACCTTTTTTTATTTTTAAATTACACTTTAAAGTGAATTATATGGTGTCTATTCAACGTTTTTAGTTTTCTTATATTCTATACTTATCTATTATCTATTATCTATTATCTATTATATATAATAAACATGAAAGATATGGGCTGACATGTCGCGTTATAAGAGCATCTAAATGTGGGTTTTGGCTCCAAAAATTCGGGTCCTTTTTTCTTTATATGGGCAGACACAGGATTCATATTATGACCCGAGTATTTAAATATTCTAAAACCCTAAATCTAAATCTGCATCTCATTCACCGCCGCTTCTCTTCTCTTTGTGACCTAAATTCTTCAGCCATTTCTTCTTCTCTCCCTTGAAATTAATCTACATCAGTTAGGATCACATCTCCACTTCTTCTAGCAAATGGATATCCGTATTCTCATAACGCTTCTTTTCTAAAACCCTAAATTTTTCCTTCTGGTTTACTCATCTCTAATCCTGGATACAAACCCTAATCTCTACTACGCCGTTTCATCAGATCATATAGCTTCTTCAACAATTGATATTCATTTCAATTCTTAATCTATCGTTTACTTCGTCAAATTGATGGGTAAGTCCACCAAACTGAAGTTAGTTTCTTAATTTTGATTTATTTTGTTAATTCATTTTTTGCGATGTTACAGTTTTGAAGAACAAGATATATCCCCACGCCTTCCTTGAACATCGTAACCCTAATCTTAAATTTGACACAATTTAAGATTATCTGATGCGATCATTCTACAGTTTTGACGGTTACTGCTTATTCATTGTTAGCGTAGGCTTCTGGTTTCGTAGATCTATCTATATGTATCTCCATCTTTGATTATTTGAGTAGATTAGGGCTTTCTTATCGTGTTCTGAAAATGTTATTTATGTGGCTGCAATCAAGTAATATTTACAGCTAAGGGTTTTTATTATTGCTTTCTTCCAGATTTGGGGTTTTTTTATTCATGTTATTACAGCTAATGTGACCAAAGTATTTACTTGGGTTTGAAAATGTTGTTTATAGTCTTTTTCCCTAATTTTGTAGTGTCATACTTTTTATGAAATTGATTGGCATATGATGATGCTGAATGTCACACCCCCAAAATACCACATGCGGGAACTCCGCGGGATGTGTGACGTACCAGGATTCGAGCCACCAATCACATTGAACCACGCATTGTATTTAAACAAAACATATCATTAATTGCCAATAGTAAATGTCAATCATAAGATTAAACCAAAAGAGTTGTGTAGCGGAAGCATATAGTAAATCGTTAAACAACTGTTTCATAATAAGTGTTCAAAACCAATGTATCAAATATATGTTTATCCAAGAGCCTCGATCCATGACCACTCCAGCACTCCCAGATAGCAAGTCCATGTCAAGAAATCTAACGACCTGCAAGCATGCAGACAAGTGTGTCAGACAACGCTGGTGAGTTCAAAGTTTAGTTAACGCGTTTAGTTACCAGATGTGTGTTACAACGGTTCAATGTTTAGTTTTGATGTTGTTATTACTCGATTACCGTATGTGGCGACTAGATGTGAATGCCCAACCCCAATGCCTCCATTTAGGCATTGGTCATGATGTCAAGGTATCAAACAACCTTGAATAGATGTAAGGGGTCTTATATGTACACGATGTGAATGCCCAACCCCAATGCCTCTAACTAGGCATTGGTCATGAAGTCCAGGTAATTAGTTCACGCCCGTCCTTTCGGCCCGGTGTGAGGGTGCCAAACCTAATAGCGCTATCAACTAAATACCTCGTTGCTTCTTCAGCAACACGGTAGATGTATGGGGTCTTACATGATTTATACTGTGTTCAATAACCAACATCCCAAATAAACAGTTTACCCAGTATTCCCTTTAGAAACGTTTACCAGATGTCCCAAACCACCGGGACGCATGCTTAGAAAAGTGCAGTGAACTCACCCTGGTTTGCTCGGCAAGATTATTTACTTGTTTAACAGTTTGGTTAACCACGCCCTAGCAGGGTTATCGATACAGTCAGTTACAACTAATTCATGTATTCAGGATTCACAACAAACATATATATATTGCTCACGTAACGCACCCATGTACTTCGAATCATAACAACTTATTCATCCAACTAGAGCAAACACACAATCGCTAGCATGTAACTGTTCAAACATGTCATATACATGCACACATCATCTACTATAACACATTTCAAGTCCAATTATCAAACGTGTACGGCCCAAATATAAGACGTGTGTGTCACAATTTCTAACCAATCTAAAGCATTCAAAGCCCAACTAAGATATATCATATGCGGCCCTGTGGATGTTGGGCCCGATAACATAAGTCCAGTCAAGTGGACCGGCCCAGTGCCACCCGCAACTGAGTGTTGCCTGAAGTAACAAAAGATGCAATTCATATGTTACTCCCTATTTCCTAAACAAGGTGCACACTAGTTCTTGGCCCATATGATTTTCGTAAACATGCAAGTTCACTTAAATACACAACATGCATTTAGATCGCAACCAATTTCGTATCACATGTATATTAATAGTTTGGCAGCCCATTACACTATTCGTGGTAATGTGCGGCCCAGCCGGTGTCGGGCCCAACCGATAGTGCATTCCTCTGCGCGGCCCAACACAAATGGTCCACGGATCCAACGTGCAGCCCAATTAAACTAACATGGCTGAATGTACTTCGCGACCCGATCATATCTATGTACGTCTAACTAGTTATGCATCCCGGTAAATGTGTAAGGCCCAATTAAATGTGCGACAGGTTCAGTCTAAAGGCCTGCTAAGGGAAGATGCGATTTGTTACACCTTGTCGTTAATTAAGCAATCAGTTTCATCATATCATTCGAAATTAAACCATAATAATTGTCTCGATTATTACAATGAGCACATGGTAACCACCAATCATGAGTTTCAATCATCATCCTCAAACAGTTTCATTCCCCTTAACTTCCGTGTAACATCCAGATATTTATAATCATAATTCTGCTCATGGTGATCATCAATATTTTATGTATGAGCAACCTTATATTATCGACATTAGGATCAATTCACAAGGTCCATTTTTTTATTACTTATTGTTTCAACATGTTCGATCAATAGTTTATTTCAATAACCTGATTAATAGTTCATGCTATAATGGTTACCTTATCATGACTCCATATGACCCTACTAACCTAAATGACCATGATCCAATCAAGTTAACACCATGTGCATACATTATCACGTAATTTACTTCATGTCTTACACTAGTCATATGCTAAATATCGGTTTCAATTATCCAGATTAATACAACCGTTGTTCTTATCAAGCACGGATCATTATGCAAGCAATACCAACACATGCACCACTAATTATTAACCTCAATCTTGATCGTACAGTTTCATGAATATCACAATACTTTGCATATAATCTAAAATAGTAAACAAGATTCGAATCATTAAAATTGTACTAACCAGGAGATGGGTTATGCTAAACACAAGCGATGAACTTCAAGGGAACACAGAACTTCGAGAGGTAGGCCGATCATGAGGGGAAAGAACAGGGCGCACTAGGGTTTTTTTTTTCTAAATGTTTTCCAAAACCATCCAATAATACGTACGCCTAGTTTCACATGTATACCTAACCCACGAAAGGGGTTGGGCTCATGTGGTTCGGCCTGATAGCAAGCATGGGCCGGAATAGGGTGAAGTGATGATTTAGAAGTGTGTGTGCGGTCCAATGACACTCGCAACTGGGCCGAAATAGTTTAAGGGTGATTACGGCCCAATTTTAACTACAAGACCCAATCAAAACCTAATTACACAATCAATTGCGCCCAATAACATTTACGTTTAACAAGTTTATCAAAATCACAAGCGTTTAACAAATTCACTAAAGCAAGGAGCGTGAGAGAGGAATAACGAGGAATCGGAATCACAAGACTGAAAGACACTAACCCTAACCCTGAAAGTTCGGGTTGTCACATCATCCCCAACTTGAAAGAAATTTCGTCCCGAAATTTGACAAGTAAGCACAGGGAAGTGAGATGATAAATCAAAATTGCTGTAGATTTTCCTCAGGTGCCACATCATCCCTAACTTGAAGAGGAATTTCGTCCCGAAATTCACCAGTTTTACCAGCATTAGATTGGTCATTAGGAAATCGTTGAGGATACTTGAGCTTCATTTGATCCTCGCGTTCCCACGTGAACTCCGGTCCACGTCTTGAGTTCCAACGAATTCTCACGTTCGGAGTTCGACTGTGCTAACGAATCTTGATGTCCTGTCCATGATTTCAGTAGATTCCCAATAACCGCAACTTGTCATCAACCCCATACTCTACCAAGGATATCACAATTCGAGTCATAAATGATATCATGCACGTTACCCAATTCGTCAGGTAACTCGAGTTTGTAGGTTACGCTACCGATTCTTCCCAGATTGTTGAATGGCCCATCATGACGTCAGTTAAGCTCGCCATGCTCCCCAAGCATTCCACACCCTCCTAGGGTGAGACTTTCAACACGATACGATCGCCTACTACGATCTTCCAGCGTTTCCCAAGTTTATCAGCTTTCCTGACGGTTACGCGTTGCCGCCAATCGAATCCCGATCCAAACAACCTTCCCAAGAGTTTCGAGTACCAGTCCTGGTCCAGTAATTAAGTTTTCAACCATCTCAGTCTAACAAGAAGGTTGGAATTATTGTCTATATAATGCCTTAATAGAGCTGTCTAGTTACCCAGGTGATAACTGCCGCAGTAATACTCAACCATAGGTAAGAGTCCTTCCAATTTGCACCAAAGCCAGTCACACACATGCTCGCAGCATGTCTTCGAGTGCCAAGAAAGTTCGTTTTCTTTGATCGTTTGCCCAACGGCGATGAGCAATGCTCTGGTCCTGACGTGAGCCAAGGGCATTGGGTATTGGGTATTGGGTATTGCCTGACATAGATCATGCATAGGTCAAATTCAGAGGTAACAGAGTTGGCTCCTCGTGCCTAAAAGCCGCCTTTCTTAGAGGAACATTCACAACTATGAAGACTGATCAGTTTTCTGGATTGCAAGAAAGTGTGCTGATAACGAGAGTCCATCAATGATTATCCAGGTGATAATGTTTCCATTTCGAGTTGTAAGTAGACCAGCGATAAAACCCATGGCAGTCTGTTCTCATTTCCATATGTATGTTTCTGGTTGCTAATATTTCACCTTGACTTTCCCGCAAGTCAAACATTGTTCACATATAGTGCTACGTGGGCCTTCCTGCCCTGTCATCAATACAAGGCTTACAATTCTACTAAATCATCGAGGCCGGTGTGCATTACTCAACACAAATTTCCCACGGTTGTCGTATAGTGGAATCCATATTCATTCTATTAAGTAGCGAACATCGCCCAACTTACCAAGTCTTGCTCCTCCATGCCCCGTATGGGCTCAACTTGAGAATCCTCTCCTTTCAGTGCTTCGGTTTGAACAGGGCGAGTCTGCTTGAGTAGATTTGAGTCGATGGTGAACTGCAAAGCTCGTGCTCGTTCAGGTTTCACAGTCGAAATCATTCAAAAGTTCCATCCAGCGATGCCATCACATGCTTAGCTCTTCCGTAACAAAGGTATACGGGAGGCCCTTGTGATCGGTCTAAGTAGTGCATTCGGTACCATCCAAGTAATGGCTCCTGCTTAAATCCAAAGACCTTGGCTTCCACCGTAGATTGTGACGCATGAAAATCTTCTTGTAAATCCACCGAGTAAATCATGACTTTTTGCGTGTTGCGTCGGTGTGTAACTGAGACTCTGATTCGGATAGAAGCGATGCTCAGTGCATTGCAGAGTTGAAATTCAAAAACTGAAAAGACGTCCTCTGGTTTTGTCTCCCACGAACACACAGCACCCTGCTGTGCTAAAGAGGTTGGAGCTGTGCGGTCTTCAAAAATCCTGTGATGAATCTGCGATAGTATCTAGTGAGACCAAGAAATTGTTGTATCCTCGAAGGGATCTTTATGTCGATCAGTTTCTAACAAAATGGATCTTAGCGAGATCCGCGTGCGTTCTTACTTCGTTGTTTATACGACCAAAACGTACCTCTTGATTCCAGAAGTTACCTTTTAGCAAGATTTTGCGCGGAGTGGCTCCTCCCTCAGGAGCTCTAAAATAAGATACATATGCCGCCCCTGTTGTTCCTTTCTCCTGGTAATGGTTCAAAACGTCATCAACAAACATGGTTGATCCCTGTGGCCCATGGAGCTGCTGGTGTACAGAAAATCGTAATGGCCGAACTGCGTTTGAAATGTCGTCTTAGGAACATCCTCCTCCTGGACTTCCATCTGATGATTGCCCGATCTCACGTTGGTTTCCGGGTTGATGATTGACCCTTGCAGCTGGTCAAGAGAGTCATCAGTGAGGTAATGGGTGATGGTTTCCGACTGACATCTTGCGGAGTTCTCGATAATCATTACATATGTCCAACAAAAGCTTATCCTCACGGATTAAATCGGGTCTCCCCAGAGTGAAAAAAAAAACCAGGTCCAACAAAACTCCTATCCAATAGTTCCTGTGGTTGATTAGATAGTTCTTGCAACCCTCCTGGTGCAGTACGGTACGAAGTACGAGTAATCAGGGCTTCCTCTGGCGTGAGGTTAATCTGAGATTCTGCCTATCAGTTGTGGAAGTAAGCCCGAAAGTTCCTTGGTTAGCAAGCCAAGAGAAATCTCGAACAGTTGGTGGACCCTCGATCCTCTTTTTCCTTAGCCCTAACATCAGTAACGGCTGCTAACACAGCGGAGTAATCCCTCCGTAGACACTTCTGGCCTTCATAGCTGAAATAGCGCTAACTTTTGCACCACCTTGATGTTTGAGAACAAATAACGATTCTCCACACAAAGTTTTCTCCTCACAGGGTATATTTGCGTGATTCATGGATAACCAATCCACACAAACTACTGCGTTGTAACCATCAAGAATTATAGAAGGAAAGTCGATGTCGAACACTTGTCCCACAAGGTCGAGTTTGCATCCCAATGAGCATATGAGATTTCAATTGTCTTGCCGTCAGCCGTTCCCACAGCAGGTTCAGATTCAGGAAGCATCAGGGTTAAACAGAATAGAGACGAAGCATTTAGCTACTCATGCTAGTTACCATGTTAATAATATCCTGGCGATGCCCACGCCAATCCTACATATCCTTCCATGAGTATCATTTCCAATGTTATTGTTATCGTTACGAGGATTTCCAGTGTCGTTGTTGGCGCCTCCATTTCCATGCTGTTGGTTACAATTACGAGTATCTTGATGTTGCCGTGACTATTACCTCTAACGTCATTGCCTGAAACGGAGCCCCAAAATCTTTCACCAACAGGGACCACTTGTCATATTTCCGTGTCACGTACTAGGCGTTACTCATTGTGCTGGCAGTTTTCACGTTTCACACTGTTTGATTCGTAAAAGTTGACTCCCATGAGTCGCTGACTAGGGTTAAGAGTTCGATTGAAGCCAACCTGCTGGTGTTCGTTGCCGGAATTCAGGGTTGTCCGAATACTGGGACCGGTAAAGTGCTACGCTCATCCTCTTGTCCCTCGATCTAGCAGGTTAATTGAGTATTACATGGTATGTTACGAGAGTGTTGCAGAAGTGATCGCACTTTGGGATCTAAGACGTTAATACATAGAGTTCCAACCAATGAAAAGTATCGACTAACCATTCGACGCCGCAACATCCAACTCAAGAATGTTCGTATAAGCACCTAACATTCTACACAGTTCGCTAGGCATTCAGATGGGTGCACAGGTAATTCGATAGCATCGAGATTCGTAGGAATTCAGAGTGGAGTGAAAAGATCATGATCAAGTAAGAGACAATCACTGCTATGACTCTTATAGACTGTTATGCTTTACATCGATCAAATAATAGAACGGAACCCCTTTTTCATTTGCTAAGTCTCACTGGGGCTCGCATGCACCCCACATTATTATTATGTGTGCACCCACAATAATATTGTGATTTGCATGCTCATCTCAGTTCCTCCTAACTCATGTCAAATGGTTCCCCAAACTCGAGTGCCAAACAGAGGTTATCAGAATGATAAGATCACAAAAATCTAAGGACTATGACATGTTATCAATGCATCATAATATACGCAAGCAACTCATGTAGTCATTCTATAGTGACAAGTGTGCGTTCGTATGGTGTGTCATAAGTAATTGTGTACTAATCATGTAATGTATGCTACAAGTGAGAAAGACGAACCTTGCAATCTGGAGCTGAGTGTCATGGTCGATTTCGGATCTGTTCGGTTATAGTCTGGTTTTATAAAAAAAACGTTTTAAAACCAAGTTCACTACAACCAGTGGCTCTGATACCAAACTGTCACACCCCCAAAATACCACATGCGGGAACTCCGCGGGATGTGTGACGTACCAGGATTCGAGCCACCATTCACATTGAACCACGCATTGTATTTAAACAAAACATATCATTAATTGCCAATAGTAAATGTCAATCATAAGATTAAACCAAAAGAGTTGTGTAGCGGAAGCATATAGTAAATCGTTAAACAACTGTTTCATAATAAGTGTTCAAAACCAATGTATCAAATATATGTTTATCCAAGAGCCTCGATCCATGACCACTCCAGCACTCCCAGATAGCAAGTCCATGTCAAGAAATCTAACGACCTGCAAGCATGCAGACAAGTGTGTCAGACAACGCTGGTGAGTTCAAAGTTTAGTTAACGCGTTTAGTTACCAGATGTGTGTTACAACGGTTCAATGTTTAGTTTTGATGTTGTTATTACTCGATTACCGTATATGGTGACTAGATGTGAATACCCAACCCCAATGCCTCCATTTAGGCATTGGTCATGATGTCAAGGTATCAAACAACCTTGAATAGATGTAAGGGGTCTTATATGTACACGATGTGAATGCCCAACCCCAATGCCTCTAACTAGGCATTGGTCATGAAGTCCAGGTAATTAGTTCACGCCCGTCCTTTCGGCCCGGTGTGAGGGTGCCAAACCTAATAGCGCTATCAACTAAATACCTTGTTGCTTCTTCAGCAACACGGTAGATGTATGGGGTCTTACATGATTTATACTGTGTTCAATAACCAACATCCCAAATAAACAGTTTACCCAGTATTCCCTTTAGAAACGTTTACCAGATGTCCCAAACCACCGGGACGCATGCTTAGAAAAGTGCAGTGAACTCACCCTGGTTTGCTCGGCAAGATTATTTACTTGTTTAACAGTTTGATTAACCACACCCTAGCAGGGTTATCGATACAGTCAGTTACAACTAATTCATGTATTCAGGATTCACAACAAACATATATATATTGCTCACGTAACGCACCCATGTACTTCGAATCATAACAGCTTATTCATCCAACTAGAGCAAACACACAATCGCTAGCATGTAACTGTTCAAACATGTCATATACATGCACACATCATCTACTATAACACATTTCAAGTCCAATTATCAAACGTGTACGGCCCAAATATAAGACGTGTGTGTCACAATTTCTAACCAATCTAAAGCATTCAAAGCCCAACTAAGATATATCATATGCGGCCCTGTGGATGTTGGGCCCGATAACATAAGTCCAGTCAAGTGGACCGGCCCAGTGCCACCCGCAACTGAGTGTTGCCCGAAGTAACAAAAGATGCAATTCATATGTTACTCCCTATTTCCTAAACAAGGTGCACACTAGTTCTTGGCCCATATGATTTTCGTAAACATGCAAGTTCACTTAAATACACAACATGCATTTAGATCGCAACCAATTTCGTATCACATGTATATTAATAGTTTGGCAGCCCATTACACTATTCGTGGTAATGTGCGGCCCAGCCGGTGTCGGGCCCAACCGATAGTGCATTCCTCTGCGCGGCCCAACACAAATGGTCCACGGATCCAACGTGCAGCCCAATTAAACTAACATGGCTGAATGTACTTCGCGACCCGATCATATCTATGTACGTCTAACTAGTTATGCATCCCGGTAAATGTGTAAGGCCCAATTAAATGTGCGACAGGTTCAGTCTAAAGGCCTGCTAAGGGAAGATGCGATTTGTTACACCTTGTCGTTAATTAAGCAATCAGTTTCATCATATCATTCGAAATTAAACCATAATAATTGTCTCGATTATTACAATGAGCACATGGTAACCACCAATCATGAGTTTCAATCATCATCCTCAAACAGTTTCATTCCCCTTAACTTCCGTGTAACATCCAGATATTTATAATCATAATTCTGCTCATGGTGATCATCAATATTTTATGTATGAACAGCCTTATATTATCGACATTAGGATCAATTCACAAGGTCCATTTTTTATTACTTATTGTTTCAACATGTTCGATCAATAGTTTATTTCAATAACCTGATTAATAGTTCATGCTATAATGGTTACCTTATCATGACTCCATATGACCCTACTAACCTAAATGACCATGATCCAATCAAGTTAACACCATGTGCATACATTATCACGTAATTTACTTCATGTCTTACACTAGTCATATGCTAAATATCGGTTTCAATTATCCAGATTAATACAACCGTTGTTCTTATCAAGCACGGATCATTATGCAAGCAATACCAACACATGCACCACTAATTATTAACCTCAATCTTGATCGTACAGTTTCATGAATATCACAATACTTTGCATATAATCTAAAATAGTAAACAAGATTCGAATCATTAAAATTGTACTAACCAGGAGATGGGTTATGCTAAACACAAGCGATGAACTTCAAGGGAACACAGAACTTTGAGAGGTAGGCCGATCATGAGGGGAAAGAACAGGGCGCACTAGGGTTTTTTTTTTTTTTTTTCTAAATGTTTTCCAAAACCATCCAATAATACGTACGCCTAGTTTCACATGTATACCTAACCCACGAAAGGGGTTGGGCTCATGTGGTTCGGCCTGATAGCAAGCATGGGCCGGAATAGGGTGAAGTGATGATTTAGAAGTGTGTGTGCGGTCCAATGACACTCGCAACTGGGCCGAAATAGTTTAAGGGTGATTACGGCCCAATTTTAACTACAAGACCCAATCAAAACCTAATTACACAATCAATTGCGCCCAATAACATTTACGTTTAACAAGTTTATCAATATCACAAGCGTTTAACAAATTCACTAAAGCAAGGAGCGTGAGAGAGGAATAACGAGGAATCGGAATCACAAGACTGAAAGACACTAACCCTAACTCTGAAAGTTCGGGTTGTCATGTCACACCCCAACCAATGGCGGAAACATCGGGATGAGACGAAGTGTGAAGATTGCTAGAGACATCATAACGCTATTTGTGACAATATTTAGAAATTCCAAATTTCATTTCATTTCATAACTTCAAATAGTCAACATTACAAGAAATTCAAATACAACAAGTTTAACATAACAACATGATAACATAACAAAATTTGATACAACATATTAAACCCTAACATGTTTAAAATAATTCAATGCAAAAGCAAAGGCGAGTATACAAGTTTGGTACATACATAGCATAAGATAAAAATGTGAACAATTCCTCATAGCAAGCATGCGATTCAAGATAAACATTAAATATGGCATGTGTATAACATATCAAACCAAGAAAACGCAACTTGCTCATGACATAACCAAAGTTTCAGTAGAGGCGGGTCGTTAATCCTATAGCGCTACATATGTCAAGGTTTGGCTCGTACGAAGTTAATGATAAGTTCTACACATAAGAATCACCCAAATTTAAAGTATCAAGCCATCACATATACAAGCATGTTATAGGAATGTTCATGTGTTTAGACAAAAGTTCATGTGTAAGTTTCAATAGGTAAACATGTTACACCCCAAAAGTGATAAAAGTAAAAAGGGGGAATACGAGTATACTCACAAAGTTTGCATATGTTTTCCGATTATCCAATTGTTGACGAGTAGAGATTTAGAGTCCGAATGTATAAGGGTTAAGGTTCAAGTATGTTTAGAGTCGAGATTCGGTGTTTAAAACAACATAAAAATAAGATATGAGAATAACATGGAAAATAATCATTTAGTACATATGATGCTTGTTCTTGACACTAGGAAACTCGAATGAGTTTAGATGTTTTCATGGAACAAGGTTCCATTAGAATCGTGACAAGTTATCATAGTCTAGGATGATGTAATCTAGTACCCCGACATATGAACACTAGTCCATCATCAAAGATTCGATTATTCGAATAATATATTTAGGTTATATAATATATGTCCAATAGTTCAAGCATGAGGTAGAAGATTAAAATCTTCATTTTGGTACCTCTAAATGTCATAAAAGTCATGTAGGAGGTAGGAAGATCAAGTCTTCCATTTAGGCACTTCTATGTGTTCACCACTACACTTGATGTAAAAAAAACAACCAAGGAGGGTCATGAACATATAATAAAGAATAAGAAATATACACACTAACTAAGAGAAATCATCAAATCATGTGAGGATTGTATGTTTGGACAACCCAAGTTGTTCCATAATCACTCATGTATCAAAGACAAAGTTTGACATGACTTGTGGGTTAAAAACCCTAAACAAAACACCAAGTTTATGAGGTTTAATCCTCTGATTTTAAATGTCTCAACCTTGTTTTTAAGCTTAACCAACCATGGGATAAGTTGTAAGCATTAGGACATAGGTATGAGATGTGTTAGACACAAGTTGCATAGGTTTAAACAAGTTTTTGATGAACATAAAAACAAACAGAAAGTTTATGGACTATTTTGGGGCATTTCCAGGTCTGATTTCTCCAAGGAGAAGTCTAGGAATCGAACCCCATGATTATACAAGCAAGTAGGAAAAAGAATCGAGTGAATCGGATAAGAATTGAGTGAGTTATGCTCA